>NC_136485.1:45562354-45772354 GCF_053919585.1 Euprymna scolopes
TGTGTAGGGTTTCTATATTCTCAATGAAAAATGGACACCCGGAAATCAACAAGTATTCGCTTTTAAAAGCTAATCCTTATGGTCTAAAATGAAATGATGTTTTTGTTCCCAAAATGATCAGAAAATATGAAAAAAATATGGCTCAAATACAGAAAATTTCCAACAAACCAATCGGTGAAAAAGGAACAATTTATTTTTCGAAGAAACGTTGCAACAACAAAACACTGAAAAGAATTCATTAATTCTCATGTGTTTAACAAATTTATCAATTTCAGGTCGCGTTAATTATAAATAAACTCATTATTTATCACAATTTCCGAAATCTTATTTGATATGTCAATATGATGTTAAAAGCATAATTGTCCACGAGGAATAGATTATGCAGGAAAAAATGTAAAATCAATTAAAAGTGAAAGTATAAATTTTAACGCAACGCATCACGACAGATAACGACACGTAGTGATGACGGATAAAATTGTTTCTCTTTGTTCGTTGAGCCGATTGGAATTGTCATCTTTTTCCTGAGTAGCTGATTGGAGTACGTAACTTTACAATACTGTAAAAGAGCACAACATCGAAGAGCATTGAGGAAATTCTTGAGTTATTTACTATTTGAAAGAAAAAAGAACAAAATATGTACGATAGCTATCGTCACAATAATGGAGAGACGTCACTATACATTGAGAAATTACTTACGTGTCAGTGTTATATAAAGGTTTCTTATTAAAAGAGAGTCTTAGAGAGAGAGAGAGAGAGAGAGAGAGATTTATTAAAGAGAGAGTCTTATTACAAGTGATGTTGTTGAGAGTCTTAGAGTCTTAGAGAGTGATACTTAGAGTCTTAGAGTCTTATTAAGAGGGATGTTGTGAGAGAGATTGTTGCATTCCGTGTTCGTGTTATGACGATTCATATATATTAAAATGTTTATACTTAGATGTGTAGAAGAAGAAGCTCTTAGAGTGAGGAAGTAGTGTTCAGACAGTCTTAGTGTAGCTATGAGATGTCGAGACGTGTATGTAAAGACATTTTATAACACAGATATATAGAAATATAATAACAATTTTCACTTTACCTTTTGGTAGAATCACAACACAAAGACGACGTTTATAAAAACACATGATGGGTTTATTTCTTCTCACGACCGGTCGTGGTTTTCATCATCAAGGATTCAAAGCTTCACATTCTAAGTTTCAAAAGTAACCGTCTCGCTTCTAGACGTTCGAATCCCAACTGGACTGTCGTCTGTCGCCCTCAGACTCTCTCTGACTCTCCCCAGTTTCACCTTAGTTTCTAACTATATCTAGAACTTCCCATTTTTCCATGACGTCATACACATGTTAAAACATGTGTCTTCTTTCACGTGTTCTGGACATGTGTGTCCAAAACTTTTTCCTTTGTTTACAAAAGGAATTTTAACCTATATTCTCAGTAACCTATATTTCCAATATGTTAAAAACATGTTTATTAAATTATCTTGTAGCTGCATTCTTTCAATTGAATTTTCATAACAAAATTGACAGTGCACATTCTTTTCTTGAAACTATTTTATCTCTAAGCTAAACAATTGTTTGTTTTACATTCCATTTTCTAATTCTCTCTCGTAATCTATTTCTAAACCTAATTTACGAGGTTCGAATTTCGTCTATTCTATTTCATTTTCATTTTAACTAAATCTCTCTATTTTTATACTTACATGAAAAGGGGACAGCCCTTATCATGTAACATCAGCGGACAAGACAAAGCTCTTTCTGTCGACGAAGAAGACAACGCGTAATGTGATGGCATTAGATCTATGTTCCTATAAAATTGTTATCGTCTTGTAAGGACCTGAGAGAAAGACACAGATCGGTATTTTGTGTAAGCAAAATATATTGAGCAGAAAAGCAAATACAACAAATAAAGGTGATTGTTATACGTGCGTCCGACTTCCAAGTGTACCTGTGCATTATATGTGTGCTGACGCCAAGAGACATATCACCTGGTCTTTATGATGAGTATAACTGTTTATTATTATCCGTACGGTGGACGCACCATGCCAACAATTGTTATATTGTTAGTTACCGGGAAACAATGGAAAGAATAATTGAAGATTATTTACAACTTCTGGATTGATAATAATCATCGCTTACGCACGAACGACCCATGTTATCGGGTATAGATTTAATCAGCAACAGAAAGATGATGAGGAAATCTTTGATTTAAAGATGCGAATAAAGACCGACAAAGCGTCTAAGATGGAACAAAGGAAGTACATCGTAATGGATGAAGTCATGTACTATTTATCGCAACTCGACGACGAACCATTGCTTAGATTATATGTACCGTCGCATCTTAGGAAAAGAGTGTTAGTCCAATATGGCGACGATAATTGTCACATGAGCGTGGAAAAGACGTTTCACGCCATTAAACAAAAATATTTCTGGCCTTGTTTATTTAAGGAGGTAAACGAATACATAGGGAAATGTATTCCGTGCCAACCCAGAAATTTGAGGAAGCAGCAACCTCAAATGCAAGCGTGCGATTTACCTCCATTTCCATTTGCAAAATTAACATTGGATGTTTCTGGGCCCTACCCAAACACTCTTTCAGGTAACCAATACATAGTGACATTCATATATATATATATATATATATATATATATATATATATATATATAGTCGTTGACCGGAGGCGTTTTCATTTCTTAATAAGAAAGCAGAAACACTGGTGCATCTGTTGATTGACGAGATTTTTCCCAGCCTTTAACAGATATTGGACGCAAAAATATTAATAAGGTGATGCAGAAGAATACCTAGATTTGACAAGGATTATATTGGAAGAAACATATTTTTAAATCAAGAAATCATCAATTATTGATGATTTTAGTTGAAACGTTGAGTATTGATAATGAAACGTTGATTATTGAATATAATTTTAAAATAATATAGTTAACCCATAAGTTTCAGTTTTAAATTAAATTGTGAACGATGTTAAATATACTACCCAATTAAAATTCATCGATGGTATAACTAAAAGAAAACACAATTGCACTTTCTCTTCCGATTTCCGAGTTTTGTAATCATGCTGATATTCCTTTATTTTCTTTTACAGTTGACGAATTTCTATTCTTTTGATGAGCAAGGGTGGAATAAGTTAAAAAAAATGACATGGATTATTCTGCGCTACGAAACAGGTGCTGTCAAAAATTGAACATTTGACATGCTGAAAGAAACAAACGATAGAATGGATAGCCTCTTGAAATTTAGAATATATTATTTTTGTCATATCTATATATCTGTAAAAGTGAACGTGTGTGTGTGTCTGTGTATATTTCCTTACGAAATAACTCTGTCAATTTAAAGTCTACAGACTCGAAATTTAGATATAGATTGCTTGGACATGGATCTAACTTAATAACTTGATTTGGTCCCAAAACAATATAGGGGTCAAAGTAAAAAAAAAATTGACGTCTGAGGTCTCTACCAAATTACTCAGACAATTTCTGGTCTAAACATTTGAAATTTTACATAAAGGGTATTTTAATCGGGTTGGATCGAAAATATGAGCTACCAATATATAAATCTATGTATGTATGTTTGCGTGTCTGCCTAAAACTTTCGACAGAGGCGACGGATTTTCACAAGCTCAGTATCCTATTGAAGCTCGACCATTCAGACGACAAATACCGAAGAATTGGCTAAAAACATTAATATCTTCAACCTGAACTGTGCACTTTTCAACAGGGGGAGTCGCTTTTTTCGCCGATATTTTCGAAATTCATCCCCTCTTTTTGATTGTCTAGCCTTAATTAAACCTACGTCACTTCCGGTTTGACAGTGGTCGTAACAGCAAAGACGTCAAGTTTTTCCCTGTTCTTTTCCTCCTTTTGAGACTGCCTTCCTACTACCACTTTATTTTTGCTCAACGCACACCTCCAAACACCCGGACAACGCCGGGCACCTATGCTACCATATATATATATATATATATATATATATATATATATATATATATATATATATATGTATATGTATATATATATATATATATATATATATAATCTAAAGAAGCTTGGAATAAAAGTGTAAAAATAAAAAGAAAGAATTTAAATTCCCGGATGAAAAAATTAATTTATCCTATCGCAGATTAGCACTTGCATGATTCGACTCTGTGTGTATGTGTGTGTGTGTGTGTATGTGTGTGTGTGTGTGTGCTTTCTATAAAATAAAAACAAAAAAAAATAATAGAATTGAAATCTGGAACTTACCCCTTTGCTTATTAGTATCTGTCACTAATAGGGTGAACTTTTAAAATCACATATTTACATAAAGATTTTCCATCCCATTACGAGCTGAGAAAATTGTGTGCATTATTATGTAATAATTTAATGATATAATAATATAATAATCATTTATCTCAGATATTGTGCTTGTGAAAAATGGTGACAGAAAGAGACATACAAATGGTAGGCTCCTCTTCATATATTGCTTATGTGGCCGTAAACTTGTAAGAACAAAAACAAAAGGAACTCGTCTATACAAGCATATATCATACATTATACGGAAATAATATTTTTACTCTTGTGTTAACTTTATAGCCAACAGCGACATCGCGAGTTATTTAGCTATTTCTGCCGTGAAATCATTTTATTTTGTTTACCATTTGCAAGTTTCCGCGATTTCTAACCAATTAAAATATTCTCCGCTGTCATTTATTGTCTTCTCGGACTCTTATATCCTAGACATATTTAAAAAGCAAGTCGATGTAACACAACTAGGAGAAAAGCGACATTATAAGGTTGTATGCACTTGAGAAATGCAATTTAATTGGAAAACAGAAGAGATGTAAAAATACTAATTCAATAATAATAATAACAACAGCCATAAACGTGATAATAATATTAACATAGTTAAAATTACAACTTTTCATTATTTTGCAGATGTTCTCAACCGGGGTCCACATGGACCCTAGGGGTCCATGGATTATTTCTGGAGGTCCACAGAATTATTATTATTACTTATTCTCATTATTATCATAATTAATATAGTTGTTGTAGAATACTTTATTTGCATTAAATTAGTTTTCATTTAAAATAAAGCTTAATTATATAATATTTCTTTGATTATTAAAACCTCAAAATTTATATTAGTGAAAAATAGAAGATTGTCTTATGACCAATAGTTATGAAAGGGTCCGCCAAAATAAAAAGAAGGGAAAGGGGGTCCATGAGAAAAAAAAGATTGAGAACCACTCTAGATAGGGTAGATCGGTTTGCAGGCCAAAGTTGTGTCCCTTGAAGACAGGATTTTATTTGGAACCCTCATGTAAAACGTAGTTTGGAATTAAAATCAGATTTCGTGCTCAGTTTCTGGATTGACGCCTATAATGCAAGACGTTTTTAAATGCGATTTGTACAGTTTTTTTTTTTTTTTTTTTTTTTTTTACACAGTGATCACCACTTATCAAGGCCCGGAAGCCACTCAGGGATAAGGGTTATTGCAAGTACATCACGTTAGTGAGGAGATTTTATGAAGTGTTTAATTAGGGGGGCGGTTCATTAGGAATTTGTTAACATTAGACTTGAAGACATCCAAGTTGTAGTCCGGTGGGAAGCAGGTAGACGGAACAGAGTTCCACAGGCGTGCAGTTCTAAGAAAGAAGCTTTGCTCATGAAATCCGCGTTTTGATTTAGGCACAGATATAGAGTGGGGGAAATTTTTCACAGTGGATTCAGCTAGACGGGTGTTTTTCGTGAAAGTTTGGCGAGGGGGGACCAGGGATTGGAGTTCAGACGAGCACCTGCCATGAAAATAACGATAAAACAAGGATAGGCTCGCAACGTCTCTTCTGTGGGAGAGGGGTTGCAGGGTAGAGAAAAGGGCATCCCCCACTAAACCACGAAGTCTATTTTGTACTCTGTCAAGGCATGATAGGCTGTTTTTGGCAGCTCCTGCCCAGATATGGCAACAGCATTCCATCCTTGGCCGTACTTGGCTTTTATATAGATAGAGAATTGCATCAGTAGTGAGATATCTTCTGGAGCGGTAGAAGGATCCCACCATCTTTCCTGCGACCTTGGCAACAGACTTGATGTACGTGTTCCATTTCAGATCAGGAGTAAAGGTCAAACCCAGAAGCTTGTCAAAACACGGGGCCTCACCCAGAGGAGAGCCATCCATCACAATTGATGCCAGCTGGGGATCAGAGCGTTGATGATGTAAGGATAGGAGTTTGGTTTTAGATGCATTAAAGGTAACTAGCCACATCTTCCCCCACTGAACCACGCGCTCGAGATCAGAGGAGAGAGAATCCGAGAGAACTTCGTCATTTACAGCCTTTGATTATTAAAACCTCAAAATTTATATTAGTGAAAAATAGAAGATTGTCTTATGACCAATAGTTATGAAAGGGTCCGCCAAAATAAAAAGAAGGGAAAGGGGGTCCATGAGTAAAAAAAAATTGAGAACCACTCTAGATAGGGTAGATCGGTTTGCAGGCCATATATACATTTACATACGATGTGTCTTAAATAAGTTTGCAGACATTTTGTACAAGTATTTAAAATTGTCGTTGATAATTCAGTATGCCATTGCTATACATCTTAGAAATAACTGACCAATTTTATGATTTCGGGTTCAATGAACAACTACAGCGGGGATTGTCTGATTGTCACAGTTGGTAAATTTCAA
Organism: Euprymna scolopes; assembly: GCF_053919585.1. Taxonomy (NCBI): domain Eukaryota; kingdom Metazoa; phylum Mollusca; class Cephalopoda; order Sepiida; family Sepiolidae; genus Euprymna; species Euprymna scolopes. Next base: position 45,569,024 of record NC_136485.1, read on the forward strand.
AAATGCAATCTGGACGTAAGGGCACTTTAGAAAAATGATATGCAATTACAATATTTTTTAAACTTGGAAAATTCTACAGAAACTTATAGAATGCATCAGACTGCTTTTGGACCATCTTCCGTGAATCGAGTATCAGTTTTTGAGTGATATAAAAGATTTAAGGAAGACAGTGAGTCTCTGGCGGATGATGAGAGGTGTGAGGGAGTAAGGAAGTCAGAACACTAGAGTTTATTGGCCAAATAAGAATTTCATGGATGAGGACTGTAGAAATAATAAGTGCACAGTTTAATTTCAATGTGGGAACTGCATACACACTTATTTGCGAGAAACTTAAGATGTGGAAGATTGGCGCCAAGTTTGTCCCAAGGATGCTTAAAGAAGGTCAGAAAGAAAGACGTTGTCATGACAGCACATCGCGTTGATCAATTCAGATCCCGCAGTATTTGATCCTTTGTTATACTGCAATGAGAGCTTGATTTGATGTTGTGACCCAAAGACGAGGAGCCAGAGTTTCCGGTGGAAGCATGCTGGCTCTCTCAGACCCAAGAACGCAAAAAAGAACAAACCCACCCTAAAACTTATGATTGTCCCATTTTTGTTGACAAAACAATCATGATCTACATGCACTGGGCTCCCACTGAGCAGACAGTCAACAAGAAAAACTGTGTTGAGGTTTTAAGAGAGTTTGGGAAGTGATTCCGCCGGAAGAGGCCAGCACTGTTCAAATCGGGTCACTGGCATTTTCACCAGGATAATGAACTAGTTTACAACTCCATCCTTCTAACAAACTATTTAATCAATATGGGCATCAAGACAGTTCTTCACCCTCGCTACAGTCCAGACCTTGCTTCCTGTGACTTTTGGTTATTCACTAAGCTCAAGGAAAACCTAAGAAGCTGTCGTTATGACAAAATTGAGAAGAGAAAGAGGCTGTTTTGAGGGTCATTGACAGACGTACACAAGAAGACTTCAATGGGGCGTTCCAGAAGTTATTGTAATAGCACAACAAATACATTGCAGCCGGAGGAGATTACTTCGTAGGGGACTAGAGTTTTATATGTGAACTATTAATAAAAGTGCCCATAAAAAAAACTTCGTACATGTTTTAATCTGCTTTAATAATATTTGTTATTATAGTTATCATAGAGTGGTTGTACCCTTTAGCAACTATAAACTGATTTTCGTTGTAGTCAGTAACATTCTTGATTGAACCTTCCTATCAAATACAAGAAAAACTGTTCTTATTCCGCATGCCATACATTTTAAATATGTTGTATCAATCATTTTCTTCTGAACTTGCGCCGCATGTGAAGGAATTTACAACGTCTACGTAAAATATATTTTTATACTCTTATTCAACCCATACAACACACAGTGTCACTTTAGAATCAGATCTTTAGTGGCTCTGTGTAGAGAGCTGAGCAGCGAGCTCTCTGTTAACATTACGCTTAAACTTCTGCATGTCAGTACAGACAGGGAAACAGGAAACAGGGAGGGAAATAGGGAGAGAAGTGTAAAGACTAGCACAGTTCGAGGTAAAAAAAATATTAGAGTAGAAGGCTTTCCGACATCTGTAGAAATTTATAGTGAAAGGGTGGAGTTTCGCATTCTGTCGGGATAGTTGGTTGTATTTACATCGAGGGGCACAAGAGCTAAGATTTCTTCAGAACACATTCCATTAAAATACTTATAAAACGTGCATAGGAATGCAGCATTGTGGCGATGGGACAGTGGTTTTAGTTTGGTTAGTAGTGCGAGTCCTATTAGATTTGGGATTCTTTTTTACCCTGTTTAAGTGAGGGAAACTAGTGGTAGATGCACCATCCCAGATGTGGCAATACCATGCTCTCAAGGGGGAGCAATTTTCTAGCATGGTAGAAAGAGCCACTTTATTTGCAGCAATCTTGGCAATGTCTTCAGCGTATATGTTCCGGTTCATGTTGCATGTGAATGTTAGGGGTTCACTTTTTGTTGGCCAGTTTAATAACCATTTCCGCTCCTATTAGACTCTTAAAGGGCGTTTTCATCCACACCCTTTAGAGTCTAAGGGATTGAATGTTGGTGGTTGTGGGGTACGTTTCAAGCTTGATTGAAAGAACTTTCCCGATGACCAGTCTTTTCTCTTCTGCAAATTTCCTCATATCTCTGCTCTTTGTTAGTCTAATCAAGAATCCTGCCATTGATGGCAACAACCTATATGTCCATTTTTCTATGCATTTACATGGCTATTACCCTTATCTCCACAAGGATCTCCTCATTTCACGTGTCTCCACTCTTGAATCTCTTTTATCTGTCTTAGATTGTCTTTGCTACATTCTACTATTGGATTTACTCTTTCTGTATCGTTCACCTGACAATGACTGCTCAGTTGTAAATGCTATATCCAACAGTATTGATAGTGCATTGCAACGTCATCCATCAAGCTCCATCTTTGTTTTTGGCGACTTTAATGCTCATCATTCTGTATGGCTTTCCCATTCTAATCATAAAGATCTTGCTGGTAAAATCTGTTTTAACTTATGTTTTCCTTATATTTAATTCGTTTTTACTTGTAAACAAATCTTTCATTTATCGAGAGAAAGATGTAGTCCAATTACAGCAAGACAACTCTCTGGATTATAGCGCGAAGAGTGGCGCATCTCAAGGAAACAATAAATAATTTTGAATTAAGTAAGTACTAATAATAGAAAATAACAGAAATAAAGAACCAGAAATAAAATAATATAAAGGATAAGAATAAAAATGAATTTTATAATACAAAGAAAAAAACAAATTGAACAAGAATAAAACAAAACAGGTGGTCATTAATGATTGAAATTTGGTGGAAAATTCATGCATAAATTGAATTGTATTTATAGCAAAAAATGGTTGGAATGAAGAAAAGAATATGGATTTTTAATAATGTATAATATAATAGGCTATAGAAAATGATATGACAAATCGCCACCCTAAAAAAGACGGCATGATTCCATTTCCCTTTGATGAAAATCGTTTTTCCTTTTTATTGCAGATCATCAACTAGTTGGCCAGTTGTGTACAAATCCCAAGAGCGATCGGAGACTTCTAGCATGTCTGAAAGCAACACAATGTTAAACGAGCGAGATTGGACCAAAGTTCTGAGAACAGGTCCATTGCCAGCACCCTCAAAATACAAATGCGGACGAGCACAGCTCAACGAAGTTTCCGGTTACTGTTATGTTATTTTGTGTGGTTTCAAGTGAGAGCTACACCATGCCACTTCACATCTTCAACGTCGGTTTAAAAGTCAACACCAAAGTGTACCTGGATGTACTGAAGAGTGTTGTGATCCCCTGGTGAAAGCAAGTGGCCGCTGTCAGACTCTGAGTGTGGCAGCAGGACTTTGCGCCGGTCCACAAATCTAAAGAGACAGGTTTGGCTTCAAAAGGAGTGCTACGCCTTTATACCCTTCTCTTACTATCCCCTCCTCTCCCGACTTACATCTGCTGGACTACTTTATTTTGTCATACGCGTATAGAACATCACCAACATGACCTCCCACAACACTAAAACCAGCCTGATCACCGCTATCTACAGAGTATTCGAGTTCCCGCCAGCGTTTGTGAAAAATCATGCTCCCAGTCCCGAACCCGTATGGGGACGTTTATTGAGGCTGAAGGCGGCTACATGGAATCGATTTCAGGTCTACTACATAATCAAGTTACCTTAATTGATTTGTTTTCATTAAAAGTTGTAAAATAAAGGTGTAGCGTTGTTTTCCCTATGGCGACAACTTTATCGTTCCACCCTGTGTATCTCAAACATTTATAACGGATTACCTTATGTCGCGTATCGATTACACCAGCTACTACTAATCTAGCTACTGCTAATCTAGCTACTGCTAATACACTGCTAAGGATTGGACGAAGTGACACGTAGCAAACAAGGAAAACGGTATGCTGTCAATTTTGCAGTATAGACACACTAGTATTTATAATAATTATATACGTACTATTTAGACCGTTAAAACAGACTGTTTTTCGATGTTACATACATTCGATTTTATCATCGCACTTTTACGACAGCGTAATGGTAAACACCTTAAAATAGCTGATATTTGATTTAGATTTGTTAAGAAAATAAAACAGCCTTTGGGAAATCAACTCATAAAATAAAGATATTATTGAACTTAATTATGATTTTGATTCGAATTTAGACCACATAGTGAAAAATACTTCAGATACACCACAAAGGGCGGTTTTAATTAGTTGGAGTACTCTTGGTAGTAAGATGTGCGTTCTTTATTGGGCATATAGTAGAGGGCAATGAATCGTCTGTTGAATTTATTATGTCTAATTACCCATCGTCTGGGCAGGTATAAGCCCTTAAAAATAAATGCGATAAACATTAGCACGCATTGGATTAATGGCATGCAATTTAGCGTTTAGAATAAGTGTTTACGTTTGCATTAAAAGATCCAAATTTTGTTAGATGCTATACACAATAGGAATGGACATAAAACCATAAGTAATTACAGTAAAGACGTATTTAGATCATTAGGAATGGGATTAATGTATATATATATATATATATATATATATATATATATATATATATATATATATATATATATATATATATACTTTTATCCGTAAAAAACAGGCAAAAGTTATAGCCTGTTGATTTAGAATAAGTGTTTTATGTGTCAATGCGCGTCTATTTTTCTTGCTATCAAATAACCCTCGACCTTATGTTTTTTCGAGTCAAATAAACGTTTTAACGTAAGTAAAACCACTAAAAAGTATTCATGATAGGTGAAAAAGTAACTTATCTTGCCTTTTACAACATTTATTTATTATACATTCGTTTTTTGACCACTTTTTCGCATATCTGTGGATTGTAATATAAAACCACTGCACCTCATTATAGCAAAGGTATATACAACATTTAAGCCAGATCGGCATATTACATATTCCCGACGCCATTTAAACAAAATGTACAAAATACAACTGTGTTATATACGTACATCAACACTCGTTTCATACGAATATATATATATATATATATATATATATATATATATATATATATATATATATATATATATATAATTAGTTTTCTTTGGAAAAAAGAAATCCAGCAGAGTGTTCAATTATAAGGAAAATCAGAAAGGAAGAGCGTATTTATATTATATATTTTGTTTACAGAAAGATTTTAGATGAGACAAGTAATGATACCGTGGGTTTCAAACCCGACAATAAGGACCGTTTTAGATACCTATATCAAGCTCTCTTCAGCCAATACTCATCTCAATTAGTATTGGCTGAAGAGAGCTTGATACAGGTATCTACAACGGTCCCTATTGTCGGGTTTGTAATCGACGGTACGAATGACTTGGCTCATCTAAAAACTTTCTGTAAACAATATATATATATATATATATATATATATAAATATATATATATATATAGAGAGAGAGAGTCTTTATTTATGTATGCGTATATCATATGTGTTGTGTCGCATTATGTATTGAGAGTATATACACAGACATCAATACGTGTTTCATAAATATATGCATAATCTCAATGCACGTGCGGTGGTGTACATGAGTGTGTATGTCTTACCCATCTTAAACATTTCAATAAAACGTATGCATAATTAAAATAAACTGTTCACAAGATATAAATACACAATGGCTATTCAATTTTCACCCCAAACAAGGCACAGTACCGCAAAGAAGGAAGAGAACGGGGTCAAACCTTACATTTATGCTCTTACAACCACCGCCAAACCGGAAGCGACAATTTAAAAAATTAAGGCTAGACAATCTAAAAGAGAGGATAACTTTCAAAAATATCGGGGAAAAAAGTGACCCCCCTGTAGAAAACTGTCTAGTTGAAGGGGAAGATATTAATGTTTTAGCCAATTTTTCGATATTTGTCGTATGAAAGCTCGAACTTTAAAACGATATTGATCTTGGTAAAATCTGTCGCCTCTATTGAAAGTTTAAGGCAGACATGCAAACATACATATATACATACATTTATATATTGGTAACAAAAAACTTTTGACTCAAACTGATGAAAAAGCTTGCCCTATCTCTGAATACCCTTTATGTAAAATTTCAAATATTTAGACCAGAAATTGTCTTAGTAATTTGGAAGAGACCGCAGAGGCGAATTTTTTAAAAAAATTGACCTCTATTATGACCCCTTAAAATTTATTGTTTTGGGCTCAAATCAATTTCTTAAGTTAGATCCATGTCCAAGGAACCTATATCTAAAATTTCAAGTGTGTAAACTCAAAATTGTCGGAGGAGTTCGGTAGAGATCTCAAAGGTCAAATCGTTGAACTTTGACCCGTTAATCGACAAATTTCTGGCCAAAACTCGATCACATCGATTTTCCCAAATCTCAGGAACCTGTATATCAAATTTTGAGTCTGTAGACTAAAAATTGACAGAGTTATTGCGCAGGGAAATGTACACAGAAACTCAGACACACAGATACACAGATACACAGACACACACATACGCTTTCACTTATATATATATATATATATATATATATATATATATATATACATATATATATATATATATATATATTTGTTTAACAAAAATATATACGTATACATAAATATATATGGAAACAATTTTGTGTTTACTATAAACATTTTTCGCAAATATTTTGCAAGTATAAATCATGTAGAATATCTGCAAGAATATAATTACAGGTAATAGTTAACTAAAGATGATTATCCCATTAAAAAACCGATTCAACTAATAGATAATTAATTAAAATGAATGTTTAAAAGAATATGCTAATTGCTAGTGAATGCAATTCCAGAACCAAGATATAAGAAAATTTTCTTTTCTTTTTAATCAAATAGAAAAGATGGTTTTTAATATGAATATCGATACACACAGAAGAAATCCGAATTTTTAGGAGTAAAGATATATACACTCATGAGCAAAAAAACAAAAACAAAACAAAACAAAAAAAAATGGGCCAAGCGTGAAAGAAAGAAAGAAATCGATTTTTCAATATTTTTCCATGAATTTTTGTTAATTTTAACTGAAAATTTCTATTTTGCAGATCATTATAATTATTATACTTACTTGAACTTGAAACAACATTCACCCTGGAGGAGTTGAGTCGGCTTAATGAAGATGTACATCTCGTACCGCTGCGGCCCAAGCCCGGCAATCGGAGGCAAGATCTCGAGTGAGCAATAGCCAGTCACGTCTCCAACGAGACAGGCCATAGATGAGCGGGCCCGAAATAAGCTCAGCGTCGGCTTTGATAGTCCCGAGCCACGTTCTTAGCTGGCCACCGACACGTTTTTTCCAGCCGGGTAGAGGACGTGGGGAGATAGCCTCGTGGATAAAGACCCCTGCATCACAGCGAGAGGCATGGCCGAACCATCGAAGGCGTTGGGCCCGCAGTAGGTCAGTAATTGCCTGGAGATTGCAGCGACGCCGGACTTCTTTGTTGGCGACGAAATCCAAGGGACGGACATGGAGAATGCGGCGGAGATTGTAGTGGTCGAAAACTTCTACGCGTCGCAGATCCGCTTTCCGTATGGGCCAGGTCTCACATCCATGCAAAAGTATTGAGAGGACGAGTGCCTGGTAGATTCGTATTTCGTAATTATAATTATTATAGCATATAATAATAAGTGGAAAGATTTATCCTAAAAATATTAAGACCACATCTTGGCGAGGACATAAAAATACCGGATTGCAGGATTAAGGCAGTCCAAAATGACTTACAAGCAGATTTTTGATATTTAAAGAAAAGAAACAGTGAAAACATTTCTTTCTGTAGTGAAGCAAATTGGTCGAAGGTTCAAAGTCGAACGCTTGGTTAAAAGGAAATCTGGATCTGGTCGCCCTAGAGCATCCACTTTGAAGGGCGACCACAGGCTTAAATTAACTGCTTTGAAGGATTGAAAAAAAACTTATGTTGACCATAGGAAATAATTAAAAACAGGGGCTGAAAATTCTCTTTCTAGATATAAAATATCTAGACGAATGAAAGAAATTGGATTTTCCTCTAAAAGGTATGTAAATAAACCATTTTTATTTAAGAAGAACATCAATGACAGAAAGATATTTTTCTCGTGTTATGGTAAGAACGATACAGACTGGTTCAGGAATGTTTTCTGGTTAGATGAATCAAGATTTTGTCTGGTTAGTGATGCACCCGATGCTCTCGAACGGTGCAATCGAAAAACCGGAGAAAGATTTTCGCAAGTTGCATAAAAAACGATAGTTTAAAACGGAAATGGAGGAATAATGGTATGGGGAACTTTTACTGCAGCAAGAGTTGGGGAACATATTAGCTCTGATAAGTCACTCAATGCAAAAGAATACATTCAAATCTAAGAAACAGAGCTGTTACCAAGTATCCAGAAGCTGAGAATATCCCAGAGCATTATTTTTCAACATGATAATGCCCCTGCATACACTGCTAAAGTCACAAGAAAATGGTTTTCTGATAATTCAATTAATGTGATATTTTGGTCAGGTCAAAGCCCCGATTTAAACCCAATCGAGAATATTTGGTCCATAATATCTCGTGCATTGGCTGCAAGAACATTTTGAATAATGACAAACTGTGGGAAGCTGTGTAAAACGGATGGAATAGCATCTCTACTTCGCAGTGTTTCACTTTGGTTGAGAGCATATATAAAACGATTGATTTTTTACAGAAATCAAAAGGAAATGCGATTCTATACTAAGCATTTATTAAAGAAAATGTCTTGTTCTGTGTTATTAGTCTCGTTTAAGTTTCCTTGTTCAATTGTTCTTTGTTCAATATAGTTTTTAGTGCAATAAAATGTATAACATTTGTTTGCTCCAATATTTTGCTCACGAGTGTATGTATATATATATATATATATATATATATATATATATATATATATATATGTGTGTGTGTTTGTGTGTGTGTGTGAATGTAGCTACATTTAACATATATCAACCTTCAAAAATAAAAGCATTGACATAAATAAAAGGTGAAATACAATTGAAAAAGCATATTTTCCCGTACACAATCTATTCTAACCATCTGTTAATCTCCACATGTCAAAAGATATACTTGGCATTGTCTGTTTCGTAGCGCAGGAACAATCATATAATTATCGTCTGTTTCGTATACATAAGTCCGTCAACATACAAATAGATTTTATAGTGTATAGGTAAAGTACACGATCGTTCAAAACACATTACTGATAGAAAACTACTACGAATTGAATGAACGTAATTAAAAAAACAAGAACGCACAAAAGAAAACCTCGATTCTGTATTAGGAATGAGAAGAACCAATAGAATCACACATTCCGTTTACCTTGAATGTCTTTTCTTAGTTTCAACTTTAACAAAATATCGACCGCAGCTTTTTGTCATTTCTCACTGTCTTAGTTTTTCTTTCTTTTACTTAACAAAATCTCATTCGATCGACATTTCCACAAGTTTACTATACTTCTGAGTCGTGTTCCTAATTTCACCCCATTCTTTCAGTGTTTGCCTATTCACACGGTTTAATCTCTTATTCCGTGAGTGGATTCAGAACTTGCGTTTTAATTAGAAGAAAAAAAATACCAAAGTTATAAATGGTTGAATACCGAGTGTTGATTCTAATTTATTCAGTCGCACGCTGGCTTTATGTAGGAAGAAAAACTAATCGAACTTACTAGTGATAATTGTTTTAGGTGGACCATTTTATCATGTTATTTTTTTTGCCACATGTTCCTGTCTTAGCTGTCTTATGTTTTAATCACGTTCGCTATTGATAGGTTTTTATGTATGTATGTATGTATGTATGTATGTATGTATGTATGTATGTATGTATATGTGCATACATGTGTACGTATATGTGTGTGAATATGTATGTATATGTGTGTATGTATTTGTATATGATAGTATATATGTGTATGCATATATATGTATATGTGTGTGCTTGTGTGTATGTATATGTTTGTATGCATGTGTTATATGTATTGTGTATGTATGGATGTATGGATGTGTGCATGTGTGTATATCTATGGGTATGTATGTATATGTATGTGTGTATATGTATATATATGTATGCCAAGGTCCGTCTTCAATGTCATGTCTGCTTGAGCGTGTGAATTCGCTGGCAGGACTAAAAAAAAAAAGATTATTTTCGAGCTTATGGACTTTCAGTTACTAAGGGAGTGGCACTCGTCTGACAAGACGTTGCAATCATCATCATGTATGCATGTATGCATGTATGTATGCATCTATCTCTCTCTCTATATATATATCTATTAATATATATATATATATGTTAGCATTTAGGTATTTAAATTTTATGATTTGAAAATGTTAATCTTCAAATATAGAAATTTGTACTGTTTGAAAACAAATAATACAATTGAAAAAGTCTATTTCCTTCACCCATGAGTTTTCAATGCTTACTCATCTTCTCAGAGGAAAAATATTAGCAAATATTTTTATTGATTTGCACCTTATTTGCTTAAAGCGATAAAAATAGAAAATTAAAGTAATTAAAGTTCTTTTTTTTAATTAAGATACATAGAATAAGGGAAATGGACATTGAGCCAAAAAAGTATATTGTAATTTAAATCCAGAATGAATGCTAAATATTCAAATGGAAAATCCTGGGAGTGAGGAGGTAAAGCGATCCAATGTGTCTTGTAATCTTTCCAAGGAAAGAATCACGTGCATATTTCCTTCTTTTCACCGCTTGTTGTATAAGAGATCCGACAAATATTTGTTTATATATATCCAGTAAACATTTTTTTATATGAGGTTAAAAAATTAACTGGATTTGCATACCAGTAGATATATTTCATTATTGTGATATATTCATTATTCTAGTATATGTGTGTTTCTTTCTCACATGAGAAAGACACACACATATACATACATACATACATACATGCATAAATACATACATATATCCATACATACATACACACATGCATACATACATGCATATATATATGCATGTATGTATGCATGTGTGCAGTCTTTCTCCAGGGAGAATGAACTCTTTTTCTGGGTCAACGGCCAACTAGCACCGTGTATATTTGTGTGTGTATATGTGTATTGGGGTGGAGAGGGCTCCCGTAAGCCGTGGTGAAGGCAACCTTTCTAGGAGAAGCAAATCTCTGATTTAAAACACCATAAAGTGGAAGACCATTACCCGCATTAAGCCGGTCTGCAGTTTAATTTGTTGCTGGCTATCTTGCTCTTGCTTGTTGCTGGATCTCTACATTTTGGACCGAGAGAGAGACTTAGCTGTCGTACAAAGCTAAGACTCTGTAACATCATATTTGTGTAGATACTCCCTCAGGCATTTGGGCTCATGGATTTTAAATGTCTGAGGGAGTGGCACTCGTCTGACAAGACGTTGCAATCATCAGTCTTTCTCTATATCTATATATTGATATCTGTCTTACACGCACAAACACGCACACTCACACATGGACACACAGGCATAAACATATACACCCCACCACACACACACACATACACACACATACATATATATATATACAGAAAGAGAGAGATAGAGAGGGAGAGACAGAGAGAGAGAAAGAAAGAAAGATAGAGAACTTGAATGTCTACTAGACAGTATCTCTAACTGTCTTAGGTCTCTCTGTTAAGAGGTTTGTCAGGACAATCTGGAATATGGATACTTTGCTCTACAAGTAAACTCTGACTAAATATTCGAAACCACAAAGTATTCGTGGCACAAATAAGATCTTGGTGTGACTAAACCTAGTGGATTTTACGAAAAAATAGAGCACTCTCTGCAAGTGACTTTACCTCAAGTAACAGACAGCACACATCTGGATACTCAAGCAGTCCTGATGAATTCTTGTTCTGGAATGCAGTAAAATCAAGAAATCACGATAAATATATAACATAATTAAATGATGAATTGGGGAGATGCAAATAATGTTGTTTACTTCTTTACTAACTCAATATTTTAGAGATAAAAGAATATTTAGGAATTGTACGAATATCTATGTGTCTCAGAGAGACATCAAGGGTTAGACTCAGGAAATGTGGCCCATTCATTTATGGTAACTTCAACTGAAGTAAACACACACACACACACACACACACACACACACACACACACATATATATATATATATATATATATATATATATATATATATATATACGTAACCATGTGTATCGCTTTATTGCAGGTCAATATTTTTTTAATTTTGAAATTGATATGAAACGCAGAGAATTGAAATTTTGTATACTGAAAGGGCATAATATTTCCCTGACTTTTGTGGAATTTGAACAAATATTTTGAAAATTATGTTATTTTTTCTATTTTCTGGTAGTTATTGAAAATGTCTAAAATGTATATTTTCGGTAAATAAACAATATTTTAACTTTATATTTTTATTTATATAAAATTAAGGACATATCCTGTAACAATATTACCCAAAAATAAGAACAAATATCATATTATATATATATAAATATATATATATATATATATATATATATATATATATATATACATAAATGTGAATTAAGATCAAAAAGTAAAACTTGAAAATCAACATTTTGCATAATTCTTGCGTCAACAGAAGTAAAAGCTTAAATGATCTGTAATATTTATACATATATATATATATATGTATATATATATATATATATATATATATGTATGTATGTCTTTCTGTTTGCTTACAGTCTCTCCTTACATTTAAATTCATTGTACATAGATTACTATATATATTTTCCTTAAATCAAAATCTTTTCGTTCATTACCGCTTTTAGTTTTGATTATTCAAAACTTTATTTTGTTCCATGTATTTCCATTAATGCACTTTCGTTCATACCTTTAAATGTTTTATGTGTGTATGCATTTATACGTGTCCACTTTTATCATCGATGCAAAGACAAAGTCATAGAAATCCAACTGTATTTCTAAGTACCTATTTTGTAGTTATTGCTTCTCGTAATTTTGTTTGGAACCTTCCATTTTGCATCATATATATATATATATATATATATATATATATATATATATATATATATACGCAGTTGGTATAGAAATGTACAAATTCACTCTCACTTCCAATTATGATACCACCTATATTCATAAACATGTTGAAATGGAATAGCTTTAAATGTAGAACACAAATGTAATTCAAGAATCAAATTTGTAAATGTTTAAACTGATATCTTCTAAAGTATGAGTGCACTAATTGAAACGCTCTGCATATATATATATATATATATATATATATATATATATATATATATATATATATATATATCGAGAATTTATTATTTTTTCTGGTAATAACTGCATTTCAGTATAATTTACTTGGGATGGAGGGATTAAATTGTCGCCCTAGAAAAGGCGACATGATTCAGTGTTCGTTTGATGAATACAAGTCTTTTTCTCAAGAGATGGATGTAATTTGCTTGAAGCATTGTATAGTATGTAGTTACAATAAATGTGTAGAAGGCTATACAATGCAGAGGTAACGGAAAGACATAAGATGAAACAGGTGAGAAAGTTTTATTAATATAACTTGCGAATACATATAAGAATACATATTTCGTATCGGTGATTCATCTTGGGATGCGATTTGGCAATCAGGATTGATTCTCTGATACGAAGGTTGCCAACATTCCGGTCAGTGGCTAAAATATCTACTCTGATGGATTTGTTTGTATTACTGCATGTGTGAAGATGCCTGTGAACAGAAGAGGCTTGTGTTTGTATGTGTTCTTTTACTCTAATATGCAGGTTTCTCACTGAGCTACCGACGTTTGATTGGTTACATTTGGTGCACTGTATGCGATATACTGTGTATGTATCATGCCACATGTTAGTAGTGTTCATCAGGCAGTTAGTTAGGGTACGGCTCTTGATTCTTAATTTACTTCACACTATCCCACCATTATATAATAAAAAAATGTTTAAATTAAAATTAAATGAAAAATAAATAAATAAATAAATAAAAATAATAAATAAACAATCAGTAAGTTTATGATGTATGAGTTAGATGGTGTGAGCATGTAGGCTACATGCAGACCAGCACATGCATATATGTATGCGCGTGGGTGCGTAAATATGTACTCTTATATGTATATATAGTTTATGCACTTGATTTAAAGATAGTACGTGACTACATGTATATATGCTCATTGATTTCTTCAAGTACCCCTAATAATATTAATCGCAAATAAAATATAAGACATAATACACCAAAAACACAAATTCAAATTAATTAAAAAAAATAAATAAAAATTTAAAAGATTCGAAAAACTTTTGAAATAACTTCTAACTATTTCGTCATTAGACATTGCGTATATAAATAAATAATTATAGTTAATAGAATATTACTGTGTAATTAAATAAAAGATATAAGGATCCATAAAGGAGTATATATATATATATATATATATATATATATATATATATATATATATATATATTACATAAGGAATTAAATAAAATAGCCCCCAGATTAAGAATAATACTAATAAAAAATATGAAAAAGAAGTAATGCAATATTAAACACTTAACTTAGATGAAATATCTAGAGTTAGTAATAGTCAAACTTATACAATAGATAACACGGTTATCCCCTTAGATCAGCTCATTAAGTAGTCTCCCTTTACTAACTAGCTTAATCCAAAATCTATTATCTCAACCGCTTCTCAACTAGAACGCAGAAACACAAACAAACAAATAAATTAATTCAATTTCCTCAATATATATATATATATGTATATATATATGTATATATATATATATATATATAAATTATAAAAAATTATCAAAAAGAAAACAATTAAAAACAAAAGAAAAACCTTAATTATATTAAATAATATAAAATGCTAATCAACACGTCCCAGGCTATTGTTTGCTGCGAAACTGTTACTGTTCATAGCAGCGCGTTTGAACCAAAGTCAAATAAATATCTGACGAAGAGATATACCATCAGACCGGCTTTCCCAGGTGATCACTGTGCAAATATAAATATAATGTGTATATGAAATATATGAATATGTGCACATGTATTCGCAAGTTGTATTAATAAAACGTTCTCACCTGTTTCAGCTTGTGTCTTTCCGTTTCCTCTACATTGTACCGCCTTCTACAACATTTTTTGTTGTTGCAGACTATCTACTAGTTGGCCAGTTGTGTACAAATCCCAAGGGCGATAAGAGCCTTCGTTCATGTCTGAAATTGACACAATGCTCAACGTGCGAGATCAGAGATGCGCCGCTGTTAACTCATGCTCTCTATCGATCCAAGTTATGACGACAGGACTGTTGCCAACACCCGCAAAATACATATCCGGACGGTGAAACATTTGAGGGCACAGCTCAACCAAGTGTTGATATTTTTAAAACCATAAATACGGTTAAGTATTGTCTTCGCCTCGAAGCTTGTTTTTACTTAGAAAATCGCTCATATTTTAATTCGACGCAGATGAATAATATTTATGTATTTTAAAAATATTTTTCAAACAGTAATCTACGGCCATGCCTATTTTGAGGTTACTACATCTATATGAACAAGACATAAACGATAAAAATAAACAGTATATTTGTCTAGGATTTCGTGGCGTAACGGTTAAACACTCTGCACTATAATACACATGATTCGGGATTCGATTCCTCGAGAGAAACTGTCGAGCTACGCTGGTGAGAGAAAACAACCTCGAAACATGCATGTCCGTAGATTACTGTTCAAAAAATAATAATAATAATATATATATATATATATATATATATATATGCATACATATAAGTAGTAACATGTATATATATATATATATATATATATATATATATATATATATATATATATATATATATACAAGCTCCATGCTTACGTGATGTTACCTCAGTATAGTCAGCCTCGAAGATTAATTGTAGATACTTCGAAATACGTGCCCGTTGATAACTATTTTATCTATAATAAATATATATAATAATTCAGTCAAGTGTGGGACAAAATAAAAGAAACAACTTAAAAAAATCAACAAAAATTATTTTGATATGATGTCCACTTTTTGTGGCAATTACAGCTTTAATTCTCTGAGGTGTTGATTCATACTAATTTTGGGTTGTTTCCTAAGAAATTTTATCCCATTTTTCAGCTAAAACATCATCGAGTTCTTTCAGAGAAGATGATGGCAGAATTCGATTTTTTACTTGAATCTTCAAAATCGACCATAAAAGTTCAATAATGTTGAGATATGGGGGTTGAGCTGGCTAAATCAGATGGGCAACTTCATTGGAATTCTTTTTGGGGCATTATCATCTTGAAAATGGCGTCCCCCTCCAGAAACAGTTCTTGAACCATAGGATGAACATCCAACATTACTAAATAGTCTCGACTGTTAAATTTTCCATGAAGTGTAATAATTGGTTCACCGGATCCCCCAGAAATAACACCCCAAATCATCACAGAACAACCGCCATGCTTTATGGTTGGGAGAAGACAGGTTGGATAAAATCATTGTTTCGGCTGTTTTCAAACGTAGACTATGAGAGTTTTTCTTTTTGTGTGTGTGTGTGGGGGAGGGTTACACCACTCTAATCGCGTTCCTTGAGAACAGAGGTCTTCTAATTGCAATTCTTCTGTAAAATTCAGATTTGTGCATCTCTCGACGAACAGTTTTTATGGAAACTGGGTCCCGTAAATGTTTATTGAGCTCCGCAGTGATTTTAGGAGCCGTGGTCTTGCGATTTTCTCTAACAATCCATTTTAGAGT
This sequence comes from Euprymna scolopes, assembly GCF_053919585.1. Lineage (NCBI taxonomy): Eukaryota > Metazoa > Mollusca > Cephalopoda > Sepiida > Sepiolidae > Euprymna > Euprymna scolopes. The sequence continues at coordinate 45,585,755 of NC_136485.1, forward strand.
CCGACGATTTCCTTTTTTAGACATCTTCATCTTTCGACCAGACTTGTGCTTTTCTGAGGACGGATTTCCTTCTCTTTTTAAAAGCAGTCATTACTTTTGAGACAGTGCTTATTGAAACGCTAAACATACATGCAGTTTCTATTACACTAGCACTTGCCATACGACCTCCAACAATTTGGCCTCTTTGGAAGTTGGCCCAGTTACCCATTTTTAGAAGACATTTTTTTGATGTCTTTAAATATCTGTAAAAGAAATCTATTTTAATCAAGCATATCATATGACATAAAAAATAAACAAAAAAGCATTAAAATATGTCAAGATTTAATTGTTTAAAATACGTTCAAAGAATGATGTAAAAAATGATAGGTGTTTCTCTTATTTCCCCCAACCCCTGTATATGTGTCTCCGTATGTGTATGTGTGTTAATGTACCCCTTCCGTTAAAAAAATGTCGAGAAGAATATACTTCTTGTTGTCACTTATTATTTATCTAAATATGTAACTTAAATATTCATGTAATAGAATACAAATGCTATTATTTGTTATGCATAATAGAATTCACTAAATTATTATTGCTGAATCTCTACAAAGTTTTCATGTTTTATAAAAACATATTTTTATGCTCGTCTCCCAGTCATGTCAACAGTTAGCTGTTGTCCATTCTCCAATATTCATTAATCCCTATTTTTTTCTTTTAATATTCATTATACTTTCTATGTTTTTTTAATATTCATTATAATTTCTATATTTTTTTAATATTCATTATAATTTCTATATTTCTTTAAATATTCATTATAATTTCTATATTTCTTTTAATATTCAATATAATTTCTATATTTTTTTAATATTCATTATAATTTCTATATTTTTTTAATATTCAATATAATTTCTATATTTTTTTAATATTCAATATAATTTCTATATTTTTTAATATTCATTATAATTTCTATATTTCTTTAAATATTCATTATAATTTCTATATTTCTTTTAATATTCAATATAATTTCTATATTTTTTTAATATTCAATATAATTTCTATATTTTTTTAATATTCATTATAATTTCTATATTTTTTTAATATTCAATATAATTTCTATATTTTTTTAATATTCAATATAATTTCTATATTTTTTGATATTCATTATAATTTCTATATTTTTTTAATATTCATTATAATTTCTATATTTTTTAATATTCGTTATAATTTCTATATTTGTTTTAATATTCATTATAATTTCTATATTTGTTTTAATATTCATAATTTCTATATTCGTTTTAGTATTCAATATAATTTCTATACGTCTTTTAATATTCATTATAAGTTCTATATTTTTTAATATTCATTATAATTTCTATATTTGTTTTAATATTCATTATAATTTCTATATTTTTTTAATATTCATAATTTCTATATTTGTTTTAAGATTCATTATAATTTATATATTTCTTTTAATATTCATTATAAGTTCTATATTTTTTTAATATTCATTATAATTTCTATATTTCTTTAATATTCAATATAATTTCTATATTTTTTTAATATTCATTATAAGTTCTATATTTTTTAAAATATTTATTATAAGTTCTATATTTTTTTTAATATTCATTATAATTTCTATATTTTTTTAAAATTCATTATAATTTCTATATTTGTTTTAATATTCATATTAATTTCTATGTTTGTTTTAATATTCATAATTTCTATATTTGTTTTTATATTCATTATAATTTCTATATTTCTTTTAATATTCATTATAAGTTCTATATTTTTTTAAATATTCATTATAATTTCTATATTTTTTTAATATTCAATATAATTTCTATATTTTTTTAATATTCAATATAATTTCTATATTTTTTTTAATATTCAATATAATTTCTATATTTTTTTAATATTCATTATAATTTCTATATTTTTTTAATATTCAATATAATTTCTATATTTTTTTAATATTCATTATAATGTCCATATTTACTCTCAAAATTACTAGAAAAAAATTCGGGCTAATTTTACTTTAGATATTCCCTTTAATGTAATAGTCTTTTACGGGAAAAGTAAATAAGATTCAAAATTATTAGTGCTGATCATGGTAAGAAACAAGAAACGTATACATCAACAAACAAAATAACAATAGTCGATATTTACGGTTGTCGTTCAAAATGTTATACATCCTATTTTTAACTAATAATCAAGTTGAAGAGCTTCGAAGACGGAAATTGTACCATCAAAACGAACGACACTTTGTGCTTCAGAATTTATTTTCTACCTTGGTAATTGTTGTAAACCCGTGCTAGGGGTTACAAATAAAAGAAACCACAAGCAGTGTAAAGGGTATAAAATATAATATGCATTTATGATAAAGAATACAGTAGCCACTAAAGTGGTATGAGAGGAACGTGTTCGTTGCATTGCGGTTAAACATGGTATGAATGTGTCCATGTAGTCTCTGAAACCAGTGCTATTCATAGGGCTGGTTGCTTCCACTTAGTACTCAAATAGGGGTGATTTGTACCCCACAACAGTAATTCACTTTTACCAGCAATGGGCGGGTAGGGGCGCTGTGTCACTTACATATCTGCATACATTTATAAATTTACTAACCTTTTTTTCTAACTGTGATGACATCAATTGCATCGATTTCGTAAAAGTTCAACAGTTTTATTTTTTTTCTTCGTGGTTGAATTAAATGACGCATCTCTGCTTTCAACGCACGACAATTACAGGGATTGCTTTTGTAAGAGAGCGCATATGAGCGCGTATGAAAATATTAGCAGCAGAGAAGGATGAATACCAAGCGATTTTATTAGCAGCAGAGGTAGCGTTTGGAAACGTATGCAAATTAAGAAGTGCGCTCGTGCTGACGCGAGGAGAAAAAGGAGAAAAAAACGGACACTGCGTGGTCGGGAAGAAAAAGAGTCGGCGCCGAAGGTGACGGACATGAAAAGTGAAGGCGAGAATGGGCCGGCTGCAGCGAGATTTCGGTCGGAAGAAAGAGAAACGCGGCTAGGTTTGATGGACATATGGCAGCCAAAGATTTTCTTAGTAGTATCGAGACTGGAGAGTAAAGATAACAAATGCTTTTGTGAAAAAAGGAAATGCCGACCAGGATTTATTTATTTTTGTTTGTTTCTTCCTTTCAACAGTGTTGGATAGCGTGGGGGTTCGAGTAAGTTATAAACTGTAACGAACACTGTCCTAGCCTAACGACCACGTTACATTTTCTTAGAGTTTCACACCGCCAATATCTGCAAGAAGAGAGATGTGATAAAATCTAGCTGCTTTGCTGAAAGATTTTATGCTTTGAATTCTTAATATTTAAAAATATTTATGCTGGAAATATGTTTTGTTTTGAAACGTTTAATTGAATTATTTGATTTTGCATGTGTATATTTAGTAAAGAGAAGTAGGGCGACCCAGAAGAATAACCGACCCATTTATTTAGTAAGTCAAAAACAAACGCTGAGTAAAGACAACATACTCGTGCTTCGGCAATATAATCTTTTTTGCTTAGTCAGTATTACGACGATTACCAACCAAATTCGTATGTAAATATATTAAGAAAAACTCTTATTTCATAAAATACTAAAATTTATTATCGGAAATCACATCTTATTAAAATATTTCAAATAGAAACACCAGAAGACATAGAATATTTTTTATATTTAAAAATCATCAAATATGTTTCAACAAATTGCGGTTTAAAATGTTAAATTTTAGACACTGCTGCCAAAACCAGCCTATTCCAAATCTCGACTTTCCGCTATCAAAACTCAACCCACATCTTAACACTCTACTGTTAAAACTCAAATCCAGAACTCAACGCACTACTGACAACACTTGCTACTTTGACATCTAAATCCAAATCAACCCTGTTTTATCTTTATGTCTTTAGTAAGGTCATTGTTTTGTGATATGCGTATATAGAGTGGCCTAATTGACCTTTCGATGTAGAACTCACTATATATCGTACATTGTAATTGATAAACTGAAAATGTGCGTCAACACAGTTTTATGTTGTTGATGAGGCACTTCGGTAGAATGTATAGTTGTTTTCTCCCTTTAGATAATTGTTGCCTCAGTGTGGGTCCGGAGTGTATGAGATTGGTGTTTAATTTTTCTATTAAGATGGCTTTGCGGACAGCTGATGTTATTTTATCCTTAAAGTCGGGCAATTAAAAAAAAACTTATAATCCTAACACCATTTAGCTGATACCAAGGTAGATATATAAATTAAGATATTTTCTTATTAAAACACACAAGTCCTTATCAAACGCAAAATTTGTTTTTATCTAAAAAAACAAAAAAAAACAAAAAACACCGACCGTTTCATCAAGTATTCACACAGACAAATACTGAGTTTTATTAACAAAAATATTTTCATAGTTAAAAATATAAATGAAACTTATTTCCAACACAAATGAAAAACGTTCATTTCTCCTTAACATCATATGTAACAACATATTTGCAGTTACTTTTTTTTCATTTTCTACCTAAAGATTTTTATATGTTGATATTCGAAATTTTTTCCATTTACAAACTCTTAGAAATATCCGAAGATCTACCACCTATCAAAAAATTAAATAAGAATTATATGCACTACAAACAAAATAAACTAAAATGTACCAAAACAATAATAAATAATAATCTGGAAACGCCGTTCAGAGTTATTACACACTCTCTCTCTCTCTCTCTCTCTCTCTCTCTCTCTCTCTCTCTCTCTATATATATATATATATATATATATATATATATATATATATATATATATATATGTATGTATATATATATATATATATATATATATATATAAAGTTAAGTGTATGTTTATGTCTATATTTCTATGTATAAAATTTAATCCTGAATTAATATATGAACAATTACCAATTAAAACACAGCTGCTAAGTTTAAATGTTCATAACGTTGAATATATTTACTCTATTTAGTTTTTTTGTAAAAAGAATACGATGTCGTGGAATACCATGAAAATCAAAATCTTTCTGATTCGTGTGAAGGTTAATGATAGGAATCTGGATATCAATAACTATTCATTTTATAAAGGTTATTTTTTTGGTGTATTTTAAAGCCTGGAAAAGATTGAAGCTTATTTATTACTAAATATAACTTAACTACAGAAAGGATTGTAGATTTTATTTAGAACTCCATGAGTGGTCTTTCTTTTTCTCTTAAAAGGCAGGTGGCTTATTCGCTATTATTTTACTAAAGCTGGATTTACCAGATAGCTTTTCCTACATACTTTATGTAATTAAATTACATATTGTTACTTTGTTTGCACTTTCAACTAACAAGGTCCGGGTTTAAATACGACACAGTGATGTAAAAACTCACTTTTTGGATAAGTGAGCTCTGACAACAGTGTGTTAATTTTAAGAGCAGAAGTTTTGACAGTAGTATGTTGAATCTAGCCACGAGCCGTCATAATTTAAAGTACAGAATAGTTAACAATTGATAATTTAATTACAAGCTATTTCGGAACTTGTACTCTCCAAGTCGTGCAAACATGCAAGTGTTTTGGAGGTAAGTAATTTTGCATTAAATAATCCGAAAAGTGTTGATATGCCGGAAAACAAAACAACTAAAGCATGAATAATAAATAATAAATATTTATATTAATGTAAATAATAAATAATAAATATTTAAAGATATATACAACTTGAAGTATAAAATCTATTTCCAAAATTACTTGATGTCACGAGTAGTAATACGATTACACTAGTAAAGAAAAAAAAGAAAAAGAAACAGAGAAAAAGAGAGGATATCCAATATTTTTAGCAAATGCACATTTAAACAAATCAAACAGAGCTCACGAGATGGCCCTGCAAGTGACGTTATTATTTCATAACCATAAAATGTCCAAATTTCTGTTCTGACACTAATACCATCATAAAAACCGAAAACTGACCGTTACAAGTAACAGAATTATACGATAGATATTTTAGCTAGTTTTTATAAATCTTGCATATGTACCGAAATATAATCAATTAACTTTGTGTCGATTGCCTTGCCTCGTATCCCCTGTTGGAAACGCATTCTTTATTAATATCCTATAGGGGTTGGTCGGAAGAGCTGATACTTGATCTGAAAACAGGGCATTTTGAAAGGGGTTGGCAGATTGACATATTCGCCCAACCCAAAATACTTCATTAAATAATATCCCAACGGCGACAAATAGAGATTATCTTGCAGAAAATCGCTTTTCATTGGAAGATCTTTCATATTACAATTGTTCTGCAAGGAATGACAAGACAACAAGACAATCGAGAAATCTTGTATATATATATATATATGTTGTTTTGAGAAAGAAAAACCGAAGAATTTATAAAATGCTGATCCACGTTTCATCCCAATTGCAGGGGACATCATCAGGATATCATTTTTATAAATTCTTCGAGGTTTCTCTCTCAAAACAACATAACGTAAACAATCGCTGCTATTTTTATTTTATTTTTACACACACAGACACACAGACACACAGACACACACACATATATATATATATATATATATATATATATATTTCTATATTCTTACTCCCCTGCAATCTTTTCCTAATTAATATATATTGCACGTATATTCATGCTTTACAAGTCTCTCTCTCTCTCTCTCTCTCTCTCTCTATATATATATATATATATATATATATATATATATATATATATATATGTGTATATATATATATATATATATAACTACTTAATTTACTCACATAAAATTAATATACGAAAGTATAGATTTATGCGTAAACTTTAAGTATTTACTTCAAAAGTGCTCAATACGTAGGTAGAGCTAGTTAGTAATTTATAAAATGTATATGGCGATTAAGCTACACTGAATATTCGGCGTTTCATCCTCTCTAGGACTCCTCAGGCTTATGCGCGAATTCTGTGGTTGTTTATCGTTTTTATATGATCCTTTTCTATTGAGATTTTAGTTAGCCAATCAGCTTTCTAGTATTGGCTAACTAAAATCTCAATAGAAGAGGAGCATATAAAAACGATAAACAACCACAGAATTCGCGCATAAGCCTGAGGAGTCCTAAAGTGGATGAAACGCGGAATATTCAGTGTAGCTTTATTGCCATATATATTTTATAAATTACTATATATATATGTGTGTGTGTGTATGTGTGTGTATGTATGTATATACATATAGATATATATTCTTTATTTGTTTTTAAATTTTATATTTTGTTCTTACAAAAGCAGAAATGTGTTGCTACACAGTCATGAGCAAGTTTCAACCAGCTAATTAACTAAATAATACTTCAGGCGACACAACTTATATGAAAGCAAAGTTGGCAATGAAAATATCAGGTCTCCAATTACTGGTAACTATCTGATCGGAACATGCTCATGACTGTGTAGCAACATATTACTGCTTATGTAAAAACAAACATAGAGCATATCCTACTTCGGTGTTGCGCGGTCTTGTATCAACCTCTTAAAACTTCATTGTTTACTGAACCTTTCGATAACAATAACCTCCGATTATATTTATATATATATATATATATATATATATATATATATATATATATATATATATAGAGAGAGAGAGAGAGAGAGAGATTGAGATTTAGAGATTTAGAAAGAAAGAGAAGAAAATTCCGTTGTATTTCATTCCAATAAAAAATTCAATCGCTTATTTTTTTTTTCATTATTCATATAATATATATATATATTAGGCACCGCCAAAACTGGGGGGGCAGGTCAGTACTTTTTGACGGACCGTCTTTTTAAAAATCTACCAAAAATCAGGTAATTATCCGATCAATACGAAATTTTCAGCGATTATTAGGAGAAGAATGAACTTTATAACAGTGTACTTATTTTTCATAAACGATATTTATATATATATATTTTTTTGCTTACAAAACCCCCCCTTGTTTTGAAGTGGGAACAAATATGCTTAAAATAATCATCTGAAACTGAACAAAACATATTGTGTTGTTGTAAGGGACAGGATTATAGATTTAAAAAAAACAAACAAAAAAACATTGTTTGCATACCTTATTTTGACGTCTGAATATCAGAACTTCGATTGTGTTTAATTATCCCGCTTTTGAGTTTTGAAGTGTGAAATTCGGTGAATATGTTAAGTAAAATAATTAATTTTAGTTAAGCAAAACAAAAAAAAAATTTTTTTTATATTTATACGAAAAAAGCCATTTTAAAATTTTTGATAAATAAATTAACAATTTTTTTTTAGCGAGCCGAATAATGCATGACCATTATTAAACAGAGCATGCTTTGAATAATCGATACAAAAAAAAAAATTCGATAAATATTGTGCCCTTTGTGTTAAAAATAGCATCATTTTTTTCGATCTCGTTTGAAAACGTTTGCCGCCTTTCGACTACGGTGGACCAAACGCGCTGAAATAATTTTTTTTTATTCTGCTTTAAATTGCCCCCTCCCCCCATTTTGGGGAGCCTGGCCCCCACACACATACACATTAAAAACCAAACTCATACAAATGGTCACCCATCTGGTACTGGCCAGCCTCAGCTTAATAATACATTGAAATTTTCGTCACTGAAAAATAAGTTTTTTTGGCCTGTTTGGTCTTCCATAGTTTTCGTCTCAATCAAAAGAAAACGTAAACAGAGTCGATCTGAACTCTACGGCGACGCGAAATGTCTGGTTACCTATATGAATAAGTGGAATTATTTGAAATTCAGGTACTTATATTATAATATTTTTGCATATTCTCTTAGAAAATCTAAATCTTAGTTAGACAATAAATGAATAAATAAATTATTTCAAAAACCCTTTTTTTTAAATATTTAAGTACGTTATTTGTGCAAGACAAAAAATATCAATTGTTAACTTTTTGGGAAAATTTAACATTTAAAATTGAATTTAAAATAGTAGAAAAAGTTTTACATTATTCTGTTTTCTATATGATAAAATTCAGGGTTTTATCTTTCTGGAAAAAAAAAAGTTACTCAGAAATAATGGATTTTATAAATGTAATTTAGTTTTAAAAAACAACAACAACTTGATTTTGCGGCCATTTTTGGCGGTGCCTAATATATATATATATATATATATATATATATATATATATATATTATTTAAAACAAAAAAAAACAATACTATGGGCACGCATGATTCGGAGCCCTACTCCTTTTCAGCATAACTTGACTGTTGTTAGGATTCGAACCCCGGACCTTAAGTATTTCAGTTCAGTACCCTTCCCCATTACGCCATGATGTCATAGACAATTTATTGTTTAGTTTTTATCCTTTATCTGTGTACGTAATTTTGTTGTTGATTTTTTAAACGATATATGATTAACGTCTCCGCCTCGGAGATCCGGTGTTTTTCTTAGAAAGTCGCTCATTTTTTATTTGGACGAATTATTTATTTATGATTTTTTAAAAACAGTAATCTACGGACACGCGTGTTTCGCAGCCCTATTCTTCTTCAGAATAGCTTGACTGATATATATATATATATATATATATATATATATATATATATATAAAAAATAAAATAAAAATTACAATTAAATTTACCAAAAAGATCCAATAATAATAATAATAATATTAATAATAATAATAATGAGAATAATAATATTTCACCTAACAGCCATCCTAACACTAACAGCACTCAGTATCCCCTCCAAAATAGTCCTCATACAGACATTTTCCCACCATTTGTTGAACACTATGAACAAAATTCAAACCATTTAACTAATACAAATCAGCAAATTAATATTAATACCAGACCTCCAGCTTTTAATAAAGTACATACTTAAATCGGCGCTACTTCAACATTAATTAAGAAAAGAATGTCAAACCACATTTCTTCTTTTAACAACCATAATTCTAATAATAACCAAGGAACTTCTCTAACCACTTTAATTAAAAAACTTAACTCTAACAATACCCCCTTTTCAATCAAATGGACTATCATAAAAAAGTTAAGTCTTATACTCCAGGCTCTTAGTCACGTCGCCTCTGCACAACCGAAGCTATAACTATAATTACTTCCCCCCAAAGTAACAATATAATAAATTCTAAAAATGAACTGATCTCTGTCTGTAAACATAAGTCCAAATTTAATTATGACAATTTTGAAATTACATAGTTATTACTTTTACCTTTTATATAGATATATAACATTTTTTCTTTAACATTATCGTTTTCTCCACATACTTCTTAATACTTTATAATTTAATAATCCTTTATTTTAATTCTTTATTTCTTCTTTGCTTGGCCGGTTTTTTATATGAATTTTCTGCTTTATTCTTTAAACTTTCCTATCTATTTAATATATCAATCTACCCACACTTTTATATCTTGTATGTATATTTACTTATATTTTACTATGTGCATTTACTTACTTTTTTTCTTTTTCCCTGGATTTGTAGATACCGGCCATCCTCTCCCCTTAAATAATTTTATTTTTTATTTTATTTTTATTTTTATTTTTATTTATTTATTGTTTATCTATTATTTATTTTCTATTTATTTATTAATTAATTTATTTTCCATTTAGTGTCTTCTAACAACTCTTGCTGACATTTTTTAAGTAATGACCTGTACCATTTCAGTTGACCTATATTATTTTGCCCTATATATTTCTTTCGCGCCTTTAACATTTCCTGTCTGCATCATTTTGACATTTGTTTCTCTATTTTATATTTAATTCTATCACTATTTAATTTTTTCCTCCTCTTTTTCTTCCCTGATCTTTCTTATTTATATTTATGTCTCGGCAGTAGAGTGAAAAGCATATTTTCTTTTTCTTTTATTAATATTATTGGAATTTTTTCCTTTTTTCCTTTGTACACATTTTTGTGAATACTTCCGTGGGTTTCTGGCTTTGGATTATTATGGACTATCTTCCAATTACGGGATTTCTTTGGATTTTACTTGTGCAAATGGAAATTCAATTAACTTTCTTGAAGTTATATATTTGGATTTTACCGTCACTGGATTATTTATTTTCCACCAGACTATCCAGTCCCGTGTAATCACCCTTTTCTTCACCATATTCCCTCTGCTTCAACTTTTTGTTATCAAGTAAGATCTTTGACTTACTTGTTGTTTCGTCAAATACTTTTGCATGCAAAATCTGATCCCGCATTTTGCTAATTCCTACCCTCTGATGAGAAGGAAAGTATTTCTTCGAAACTCCGCGGATTAAGGACTATCCACTTATCTAGTGTTTTCTTTTCAGATTAAATATGTTTTTAACTCATTTCAAAGTGTTTTTTAACATGTTTTATTAACTGTTTGCTCGTATATATATATATATATATATATATATATATATATGTTACCCGCATACGCACGTGTATATATATATATATATATATATATATATATATATATACATATATATATATATATATAATAGAATTGTATTATCAATATATATCTTTAACAAAGCAAAACTTATCAAGAGGAGAAAAATTCAGTACTATTAAGAGAAGCAAACAAATATATTAAATGAAAGATGAGGAATAAAAGTTATATATAACTTTATATATACATTATAGTTATTGTAAATTGTTTTCTGCAATATAGTACATCGTTTTTGTTTAGATATTTGTGTAACACTATATATATACAGGGTGTCCACAAAGTCTGGCTACATTATGTAGCCAGACTTTGTGGAAGCATCCTGTAGATTATGAAGCCAGACTTTGTGGGCACCCTGTATATATATATATATATATATATATATATATATATATATATATATATATATATATATATATACATATATATATATATATATATGTATATATACACGTGTGTGTGTATGTGTGTATACAGGGTGCCCATAAAGTCTGGCTACATAATCTACAGGATGTTTCCACAAAGTCTGGCTACATAATGTAGTCAGACTTTGTGGACACTCTGTATGTATATATATATATATATATATATATATATATATATATATGTATACATACATATTTATATACACATACATATATATACATACATATATACATGTTACACGCATACGCACGTATATATATATATATATATATATATATATATATATATATATATATATATAATAGAATTGTGTTATCAAAATATATCTTTAACAAAGCAAAACTTATCAAGAGGAGAAAAACTCAGTAGAAGCAACAACTATATTAAATGAAAGATGAGGAATAAAAGTTATATATATATATATATATATATATGTATATATATATGTGTGTGTTTGTATATATATAATGTTACGCAAATATCTAAACATAAATGATGTACTATATTGCAAAGTATATTTTACAATATCTGTTCCAGTTTATATCAACCTTTTTAAAAACATTTCTTAGTCTTTAGAATCTGATATTTTTCACATTTTCGAGCATAAAGTTTTAATCGCTTTAGGCTTTAATTAAAATTTAATTTAGTTTTCATATCTATTAGTTTTGATAACTTGCGTGATGGTCGGACATAGAATCATATCCGAACTATCTGCATCTCTCATAATATTGGATGCTGATTTCGAACGAGAAGATACAGTTCGTCTAGATGTAAACTATTACAAAAATCAAATGATGGGGATATTATTGCTATTTTTATTGTGTGCTCTTACTTTACTTCTACTTTATGTCGACTTCTGTCACAATTACTAACATAGAGATACGTCTCGATAAGAGAGAGAAATAGCTGTTTCTGTCCCCAAGATAAACCCCAACCAGTTGTTCACAAATCCCAGTCAATGGTATCAATTACTTATTGCAGAAGTAATTATAGAATGTCAGAGTTCATTAGTCAAGTTATGTACCGCCTCCTTCAATGACTGGATTTTTTAAAATTATATTTTCACCCCAAACAAGCAAATTTCCACTTTGGTGTAGGGGGCTACTATCAGGGGCAACACCTACTGGGGTACTATGTAGGGATTTGGGCAGCAAGATGTCGGTTCACGTTACACTTGAACTTCTGCATGTCAGTACAGTTGGGGAAGCAGGCACTTGGAATGGAATTCCAGAGTCTAGCGGTTCTGGGGAAGAAACTACTCGAGTAGTAAGATCTTTTACATCTAGGGATCTCTCCTGTGTGGGGGGTGGGATTTAGCTGCCTGTCGGGTTTGTCGGGGGTGTCTACGTCGTGGGGACACAAGTGTTTGCAGTTCGCCAGAGCATTCTACATTAAAATACTTGTAGAACAGGCAGAGGGGTGCAACATTTCGTCGATGGGACAGAGGCTGAAGCTTAGATACCAGTTCAGGGACTATCAGACTGGCGACTCTCTTTTGAACCTTGTCTAGGAGCGAGAGACTATTAGCAGATGCACCAGCCCAAATGTGACAGCAATACTCCATACATGGGCGAATGGTGGCCTTATGGAGGTACAGGATACTTTCGGGTGTTAGTAGTTTTCTAAATTGATAAATAAAATTATTTATGTAAAACCTGAGCTATTATCAGTAAAATTATTTTGCAAAGTTTTAAATTTAAGATAACATGGAGTAAAAAAATCATTGTACGCATACACTGCTTCTGATGTTGTGTTTGTAGTCTTAAATTGTTTGTGATATTTATTTCTCTCTACTGCGAAAGATGTAACACTAGTCGGAAACTGGAATTAAATATTAGCACTTCAGAGGAGGACAACTCTAACCCCGCTGGCTCATCGGCACTCTCCCGCAAAAGCGCTTTAGTCGTTTAGCAATAAACTAACCTTTTCGTCAAAAAGAGAAGGCAAAGACTGTGTGGATGGACCTCCTAGAACTACACAGAAATATAATTATACCACACTCAATAGTAAACAGATCATTACAGGAATGGTCTTATCTCTTGATTGATGGAAGCCCTGGTTTTTAAGTGTAAAGCATCACTTTTAATATACCCCAATATGAAAAAATAGGTGTAATGCCTCACACTCAGTGATTTTGGTGACCATTAAACCGACTTTCGTTGTTTCAGGTTTGGAAACGACGCTGGGGTTTTTCTTGAGGCCAAAATCGTCTGGACCAGAGGTTCTCAATAAGGAGTAAATTTATCCCAAGGGAGTGAACAATTATTTAGTCGGGTGTAAATAATTAATGTACCTGATAATTTAAAATACTTATGTGGATCAGGGTACTCAACTTTAATCTATATATTCATATGATAGCGTGTTTGTTATTTTTTTTCCAAGTGACTGTCGTTTATTCCATTTCATGTAATAAATAATTTTACCAAGAATTCTTCATGAGTTTTGATTTCGCTTTCGATTATAGCTGAAGAAATTCAAATTAGATCTATCTATCTATCTACCTATCTATCTCTCTCTCTCTATTTATATATATATATATACATATATATATATGTATATATATATATAGTAAGTTATAAAATATACATGGCGATTAAGCTACACTGAATATTCCACGTTTCATCCACTCTAGGACTCTTCAGGCATATGCGCATAAGACTGAAGAGTCCTAGAGTGGATGATACGCGGAATATTCAGTGTAGATTTTATAAATTACTAACTAGCTCTACCTATGTATTGATCACTTTTGAAGTAAATACTTAAAGTTTACGCATAAATTTATACTTTCATATATTAATTTTATGTGAGTAAATGAAGTAGTTATATATATATATATATATATATATATATATATATATATATATATATATATATAGATATTCATAAGTTTGTGTTTTAGTTTCGATTCAAACTGATGCACCCAAGTCATATAGATATATTTTTCATTTTAGATATCACACCTTTATAATATATATCGATAGAAAAGTCACTTCATTTTAATATTTACAAAATCTGCATAAATTAAAATATCATATTTAAGCATATTTTACGACCGGTTACGCCGGGCGACCCTGTTAGCTTAGATAAATACTTTTGTAGCTTTAACAAAAGAGCTACAATATTATCGCGGCGTCTCCGTTTACGCTGAACATCCACAAAATACCAACATCAATATATTACATATGAAAGAATTCTTTCTGGAATTTCCACAAGTCCTCCTAGTAGCAGAACATACAAAAGCCAGACACCGCCTGAAAACCGATAATGAGAGTAGCCTTGTCAGACAGCTTCCCATAAACAAACTGATTGACTCAATGAAACAAGTTTTCCCACTGATAATGCTTCCGGTGTTTCTGTTCATTATATTTGTAATACAAACTCATAATTTTCTATTTAGGAAAGTTTTAATTTTCTATATTTTTGTGATAAGAATGTATAATATTATTTTTAGGCAAAACCTAAACAATAAAAAAGTTTCTTCTGTCATTTTAAGATAGCCATGATATTTTTGTATGGGAGTAGTAGGTAAATAGATAAATACATAAAGTTAATGAGTCATGATGGCATTATTGCAGATCTTTTGTTAAAACTACAAAAGTATTTATCTAAGCTAAGCAGGGTCGCCCAGCGTAGCCCGGTCATAAAATATGCTTAAATATGGCAATGCTGGAGAAAGATTTGAGAATGGCTGGTCTAGACAATTCTCTTCCCTGTTGATTGGGTGTAGTGCAGTTTAGGAGGTTCATCCTTTCAGTCTTTGCCTTCTCTCTTTGAGAATGGGTTAGTTTATTGGCAATCCCTTCAGACGCCTTTAGCGGGAAAAAGATGAATTAACTAATCTCCATACGTTCCAAGGGTGGTAATTTTAATTAAAACATTTAGTATGAACATGACAATAGATTTATATAAAAGATGTATAATGTAATTCATACGGTTGAAAATAATATTTAAAGCTAAATTAATAGGCATCTCCACGGCGATGTGTAAAACGTCAGTAGTACACATTTTAATAGTGACGTCATCATTTCGTGTGTTTGTGGTTCTTTCTATGGATAAGTGTTCAGGTTATAACTATTAATGGAGCAAGTTTTTTTTTTTGCTATGGATAAAAAATAATGTAAAGCTTACCTTTTGTAAAACAAATACATTTTTATTAACGAACTACACAGATTAGAGTTAATAAAATAAAATAAATTTTAACGTCTTTTGTTGACACATGTATTTAAAAATAATGTTCTTTACAAGCCTCCGTACATTTTTTAACAAAGCGCCAAACATAAGGACCACCCCCTATGAATTTAAATAATAAAATCAAAACGAATTTTTTAAAATGTTGATTTTGGATTAACCTCAATAGTCTAATATTCTTTTATATGAATATATTTTTTTATTTTTGGAAACCTGTTATTAAAAACATCCATTTAAACTTCATAGTGTGTAATATTTGAATTTAATATAATTTAAAGCTTTTTAAAAATAATTATTTTTTAGAATTGTTTTTTTTGTTGTTGTAATTCGAATAATTATATTGCTGAGAAAAAAATTATCCAGAAAGTGTTTTTTTTTTGTGTTTTTTAATATAATATTGAATTTATGTCCAATTTTATTTACAACTTTTATGTAAGTGAAATAAATAACAGGATTTTATATATATATATATATATATATATATATATACACAAATTACTATTTTTTAATTATTTGATCTTTTGAGCTTTAAAAAATGTTGAAACTTTTATCACCCCAGATTTATTTTGCTTTGTTTTCAGACCATGAAATATAGGTCGGGTAGAACACCTAAAAAAGTATATTTCCGCTAATATATTTAATGAACCCTACATTTAATATGTAATTGTATTTAATAATGATTGAATATCGAAAATTTCAGGAAAATATGATTATTATTTGATTATTACTAGATTTTTAAAACATGGGTGTGTGAACGGCTTAAAAAACGTCACTAGATAGGAACGTTGTTTTAAAGCGTCGATAATGTAAACACGAATTTTGTCTCGCATTTTCATTATTTTTGTATGCTGTAAAAAATTTCACAAAATTTTAGCAGTTTATTTGAATCCTTTTCTATTAAATGGTAAAAAAGTTAGGATTATAATATTAAATTAAATTACAATTACATCGTGTTACACATGGGAGGTAAATCTGTGGCGCGCGTTGGAGATACCTATAGATTAATAACCGTCAGATAGCGGGTAGATGTTTGCTTATTTAACATATATTAGAAAATGATACTTCTAATATACAGTAGAACACCGAGATACGGTGGCTCTTGGATACGTTTTTTTCAGGTTACGATTTGGAATACGATGCTTTTCCAACCCCTGGTTATGGCATTTGCCCCGATTTACGGTGGGATTCATAATGTTATTTGATTATATACATGTGTATTATATACTATACTGTATTTTGTTACTAATTTTTAATGCCGTATCCCGGGGTTCTACTGTATTTACTTTTAATACAATAAATACCATATGACGCTTAAGGATATGTTCTATGAGTTACCGATATCATTCTGTTATGGTTAGAATGGAAAACAAAACAATTCTTTATGACTTCATAGAACGTATATGTTGAGCTGGAAATTGATAAGTTTTACCCAATGCAACCACTATAAGTCCTTAATAAAACAAATATCTAAACTCAATTATGAGAACTGTAAGTGTAGATGTGCGTTCACGCACACGCGTGTATCTAATGCATGCAACCACATTCATATCAAAATTGGAACTGCATTTTACTCAATATCGTGTGTAGTTTTTAGGAATAGATTTAAATCAATATTCATTTATAATCAATTTTGCTGTAATTTCGAATTAATTTCTGTATCGACATTACTAAATTAGCGTACAACCTTGTTTTAATGTATATTTACATACGAATTCGAAAATTATCATCTCCCCAGGCAGAAGTGACATTTTTTTATTGAAGCTATTAAGCATGCTGGATTTATATCAACTTTTTTGATTAGATAATTCTGTTATAATCTTTCTCATTCCGAGCAGTTTCTAAACTTTGGGAGTAATCCATCAAAACCTTACGCCTCTTTTTCTCAATTGGCGAATAGATAATATCGATCTTTGGAGTCAATTCATCGATTTTTATTTAATTAAAAGGATAATCAGTGCCGCATCATATTGTGGAGCTGGACCAGTATTCAACAGGTTTTTGACATAGTTCGAAAATGTTTTAAATGAACCATCGGGTAATGTAATAATTCGTGCTTTCTTTTTGGACAATGATTTCACTAATACTGTTTTAGCTGTTTTAGTTTGGAAAGAATATAAGATGTTATTAACCCGTGTGTCTTCGTAGCGATCAAACATTTTTCAGGATTGTTTCTGACGAGGTTGAAAGTTCTGGGTTAATGCCAGAAATGTAGCGTTGCAAGCAGCTACAATTGACTCAATATTTACTGTTTTCCTAAGCTTTGTCGATCTACAGGGAAGCTATTTTGCATCTCCATTAGTTGAAATTGAAACAAAACTTGTATAATCTTGTTTCCTGCAAGGCAGATTGCTAAAACGTGTGGAAATTGTGTTGTCAATACGAATAACAAGGTTTTGCCATTGATAAGTGCCCACCAGAAGAGGTTTTGTCCCGACATGGCGCTGGAGGCTGAGTTTAACAGTTGCAGCTACCATGCTATGATCATCGCGCACAGTGTTAGCAGATGAGCAGGACCGACATTCATTTATACTTTTACACTAGCGTTTTTGATAGATGATAAAAATAATTGAGAATATATTACATTTTGGTGACTTATATGCCAACAGTTTCTTCGGTGATTTCT
Source organism: Euprymna scolopes (assembly GCF_053919585.1). Lineage (NCBI taxonomy): Eukaryota > Metazoa > Mollusca > Cephalopoda > Sepiida > Sepiolidae > Euprymna > Euprymna scolopes. Next base: position 45,604,324 of record NC_136485.1, read on the forward strand.
GGAATGATGTATTTCCAATGATGAAATTCTGTTTCTGAATAAGGATGAAAAGGAATACGCCATTATGATTAGTTGCAGCATAGCAAAAGCGTAGGTTAGTTTATAATTCTAATTATAATTAGTTACATCATTTTAAACAAGAAGTATAGTGTAGTGAAATATATATATATATATATGTGTGTGTGTGTGTGTGTGTGTGTGTGTGTGTGCGTGTGTGTGTGTATTATCAATAAGGAGAATGCAAATTCTTGACATATTCAATACTTTGTAATAATAAAAATAATCCCCAAAAGAAAATCACAAGCAACGTATTTGTTTTTCACTCCAGATCGGTTACGCCGATTCCATCCACATTTCGCACAAACAGGACCAAGCTCGGAGACCCATCACCACCGCTGACACTATCGACAGCCAGTCATCGTACCAAATGGCGAACACCGTATATTGTCCGACACATAATCAGTTCACTATCTAGCTTAACCGTTCTCAGATACATTTAAAACTGAGCGACACGTCGCTTCTTCCAGCTCACAGGATGAATCAGATCGATAGATTCTCTGATCTTGTTGACAGCGTGAATTCGCCGAGTATATAGAATGTGATCGGTGCGAGAACAACCGCAAGAATCGATGCGCTCACTGTCCCGGTGATGCGAGTATCAAATCGGAAAGCTGGGTTTGTCCGTCATAGAGAAGACCATTTCTACTTGCTGGAATGTTCGTACGCTGAAGTCCGACGAAACAGAAGCTCTAATGATGCTCTCATTCTTCCAGCATTCTTAACATTACATTTCCACGCCTGGACTCGAAGAACTTTCCCTAACTGGATATTTTTATTTATTTATCAAACTTTCATTTTATTTTATATTCTTTTATATATTTTTTTAAATTTTTCTATCACTATTTCTTTTTATTTCTTTTTACTTTTTACTTTCTGCCCCTTGATTTGTATTGCTTTTATTATTCACTTTATTTTATTCCTTTAATCTCCTATATTTTTTTACCCTCCTGCACTTAATAACTACGTATCTCTTAGAACTATTATTATCTATTATTACTCTATAATACATATATTCTTACAACTATCTACCCATACCCCTTTGTATGGTTATTCCCTTATTCTACTTTCTGTTTATGCTCTATCTTATTCAATTAATTTTTTTATACACTGCACACCGTATAATTCATCCCCTTACATTGGTTATCCTACTATTACTCCTAATAATTTATAGGTACTTAAAGTATTGTTATAATCTCAGATACCTCTTCGAAAAACATGCCGACATAGCATAAACCACCTATCTTATGCAACCCTATAATATAGCTACACATATGTTTAAATAAGAAACGTCTTTCCAGTAACTTACCCTTTACCCTCGCCGAGAGTTTAAACACGCATACTGTCCACATACATTAAACCCACTATTACAGACATGCTATATATATCTACCTGCATTATATATTACAAACTACACTCCTCCATATCATAGAAATCAATACAGTTCCCCTAAACAGCCCCAATAATGTATTTCGATCCTAATGTCGCATCGCTCTCTCTCTCTCTCTCTCTCTCTCTCTCTCTCTCTATATATATATATATATATATATATATATATATATATATATATAGTAATTTATAAAATATACATGGCGATTAAGCTACACTGAATATTCGGCGTTTCATCCACTATAGAATTCGTCAGGCGCGAATTCTGTGGTTGTTTCTCGTTTTTATATATGTTGAGGATTTTAGTTAGCCAATCAGCTTTCTAGTATCCACCGCGCCCCTTCCTATCAGCCAATGGGCATGCATTTTATCGAACAAAGGATCTGTTTTAGAGTTAGGTTAGTGGTTTAAGGCAGACGATTTTCCTCATTTCTGCTCTTTTTTTTATAAATATACATATGTGTACACACATACATGCACACATACATACATATATATATAATTGTGTGTGTGTGGTCGTTTATGTATATTCATGTTTATTTAATTTATTTGTTTGTTTTCTATTGTTTTTGTTAGTTTTAAAGCTATTTTGTATCGCTATCCTAGAGTAAGTTTTATTTTGTGAACACAATTGTTTGCTATTTCTCGTCTGCAGTTTAATAGATTTTGGGGTTCTTTAAAGTACAGGATAGCAAATTTTTCATGGAGGCATAGTTTATATGGGTCATCTAAATGTCTGCACGTGGTAGCTTGTCTTATTATTTTCCATTCGACTACCGGCGAATGTCCGCTTTCTTTGAGTTCCCAGTATTTATTCGCTAGTGTTTTTTTTATACGGTGTTATATATATATATATATATATATATATATATATATATATATAAATATATATATATATATATATAGTTTTTATACCTTCATTTTCTCTCTTTTTATTGACTTATATATGCATACATATATATATATATAATAAACAATCATTATCGACAATGATATAAACCATCACAGACTATATAAGCCACGAAACATGCTGGAAATCCTAGACTCAAGTATCGCCTTTCTTTGCCCCCATTAGTAGGATACATCCGAATTGAGAATTCGAAATCCAAGTAACTATTATTGGAAGCACACAAATGAAATAGTTTTACAAATAATGAAACTATAGAAGCTAAAGTTGAACGATCAATTATGGAAAGAACTTTTTCATAAAAAGTGTAGTCATTAATTAACAAAGAACATGGACCGATGTCACCCAAGATGAATTTGACACACACTTGACCGATGTCACCTAAGAAGCGGAATTAAAAATAATTTAATTCTTAATAATACAATTAACGCGGAGGCGAATAAAAAGCACGTGCGCGTTAAGCTGTGTATTGTTATTAATATATATGTGTAATGTACTCGCTTCGTGACCCTTATGTATGCATCTAATGCTGAAGCTAATAGCACTCATAATCTTATAGACATGTGACAAGAACAACAAACTCCGGTGTAGAAAAAATACATATGATGAAACACATGAAAACCGAACACAAAACAGTGATTTTACATTGAAGAAGAATTTGAAAGTCGGACGTAAATCATGACAGGCAACAGCATGACAGCAAATGGACGTCTTTAAAAGATTCGGTAATTGAAAGAAGAAAATGGTAATAAAATTGGACAAAAAAGTATAGGAAATAAAAAACTCAGATGTAATCCAAGTGAACACGATATAAAAGTCTCATTGATCACGAATATCTTAAAGAAATATTTCTCTTATATATTTTTAAAGAATTAACTTCTCATCAAGTTCTTTTGCGACCATAACATTTTCGTCTGTAAAAGTAAGGAAAAATGCAACGATAAATTATCTATTTGGTCGGTGCAAAAATAAGGTCGGTTTTTATCATTTATATATATATATATATATATATATATATATATATATATATATATATATATATATATATATACGTCAAAAACGACATTATTTTTCCACCAACATAATTCCTGAAAATCGTCTATTCCATCCGCACGCGTAGCGAGCAAAATCCTAACTTAAGCGTGACAAACCAATGAAAATATTATTCTGAATTAAAACATGTCAGAAAAACGAAAATACTATTAAAAAATTAAACATGAAAAACTAACGAAAATATTATTTAGAATTTAAACATGACAGACAAACGAAAATTCTATGCTATCTGTTCAATCCAGAGGTGAGAACGAAGAAAATCCAAGATTAAATTTTAATATGACAGACCGAAGAAAATAGCATTTTAAAAATGAGCAAGGCAGACTATGAACATTTTATTAAAAAACCTAAACATACAGACCAATGAAAATGCTATTAATTTACTTATATTTTAAATATAAACGTGACTTCCCAGTAGAAAATTCTATTTCAAACTTGAATATACTGACCAAACCTATGTGAAACGTACAACTGAAAATATTATTAAAAGCACAACACGTGACATGATAGACTGACAAACTACTATTTAAAACTTACATGACAGACCAGAGAAACTTCTACTTTGAACTTGAACGTGACAGGCCAGAGTAAATTATATTTCAGATTTGACTGTGACTGACGAGGAAATTATATTTATTACTTCGACGTTACAGACGAGCGAAAAATTCTATTACAGATTTGAACGTCCTACGAAAGAAAATTCTATTTGAGATTTAAACGGCCTTCGAAAGAAAATTCTATTTCCAACTTGAACATGCCAGAATAGAGAACGTTCCATTTAAAATTTGAACATGAGAAACAAAAGAAAATTATATTCCAAACGTGATCGTGAAAAACAAGAGAAAATTATTTAGATTACGTGTATTGATTGGACTATTGTTCTTGAGTGTTATTTGTGCCATGTTTCAGTCGGATTGTCCTTCAACGATCCTCATTCATGTTGTTATTTGAAAATACAGACCAAATCTAGAGTTTAGTAGCATTTGGGAACCTCTAATTGTACAGAAAACATTGTACACACTTAAAATCTCGGCGGTAGAAGAGTAATACTCCCCTGTCGATCTTTATTAGAGTTGCCCCTTCCCTTGTAAACCAATTTTCTTTCACAAATTTGAAACAATAACCATAACATAGACACTAACTCACATAATACGAAAACGATACGGAGCCAGAAACGTTTTCTTTCTTTTCCAAAAAACAAGCAACATGCCAAAGGACAGTCGAAGGACAATTCGTCCGAAACTCTCTCCAAATAACACTCAAGATGAGAACAATAATCCAATCGATACAAGTAATATAAACAATCAAACCTCATCTAAAAATAATCAGATCTTTAAGAGAATATTATATTTTAAATATAAATGTGACTGCCCAGTAGAAAAGTCTATTTCAAACTTGAATATACTGACCAAACCTATGTGAAACGTACAACTGAAAATAGTATTAAAACACAACACGTGACATGATAGACTGACAAACTACTATTTAAAACTTATTGTGGCAGACCAAAAAATCGGTCTTGTAAAACTAAGCTTGGCAGTTTATACCGTTGAATATGCGCATAAAAGATGCATCCAATCATCTTTATAAATTTTATGGTTTCATGGATTGAAATGTGATTTCACACTGACGATTCCGAACTGAAGTTTTCGAAATAAAACAGTTCGACGTATAGACAATTACTTGATGAATGTAAGGACGCTTTAAATGATAAGTTAGAAAATGGCGATTCCATTATTGCTCATTCCAGATCATGTATCCTTTCATAGCACCTCGAAAAAATAGTTTACACCAGTAGATAAGACAAACTCTACAATTAACACTCTTATACACTCTAACATTACGAGTGCATTTGGATAGTTTTAACACTATACAAGCGGAAGGACCTGGCGTATAAAAGGAACTGTAGGTTCTTTGATAAGACAGCGACGAGCTATAAATGAATGCTTCTGTTTAGAGTACAACTGAACTACGATACTTGACTTTTGCATTTTAAACTTTAATTGAAGCAAAAAGACAAATAATTATATAAACTCAACAGCTACAATATACTACGGACTAAGGCACTGTGTGGAGGCATGTGAAGCTTCCTGCCTGTGCACTGTAATGGGTCCTCGACTAGAGGAGGCGATCGATCGCTTTGATTGATAATTGCGTTATTTCACCGATTTTGATAGAAATAGAAAAGTATTGGAAGTGTTCAACGTTAAACGCAAAATACAAAGAATACAATACTTATTATAGGGTACATATTTAATGTATATATGTATATATATGTGTGTGTGTATATATGAATATATTTATATATACATGTTTATATATACATATTTAGATAAATATATATCTGCATATATATATATATATATATATATATATATATATATATACACACGTTTACTTGTACATACAGTATAAAAACCTGAATATTAAAGTTTTTACCGACATTTTTAATAAGATTTGTCACATACACAAATCACATTTGAGCAAATGTAAACGATTAATAAAGATTAATATATTTATATTGTAGACATTTTTCCTTGGAAAAATATATATGGTAAAGGTTGATAAAAGATAATGTACATGTTTTCAATTTAGAAAAATACTAAGAATAAAAAACTTTACTTACTATAGAGTATAGAGATACCTTTATATATATATATATATATATATATATATATATATGTATATATATATGTGTGTGTGTGTGTGCGTGTATGCGTGTGTGTGTTTATTTTTATTTTTACTTGGAAGTCAACACATATCAAGGCTAGAAGGTCACTCGAGGATAAGGGCTAATGAATGTAAGGTTTCGATGTAGCAATCGTTAATGGTATACATTGGGTAGAGTTTGATTATTTATGGAAACAGATCAACAAGAAATTGTTTACATTGAATTTACAGGCTACAATATTTTATTCAATAAGGAAACAGGACAGCTTATCAGTGTTTCACGGCGGGCAGTTCTGGGCAAGAAGCTTTATTCATGGAATCTGCGTTTAGAGTTAGGCACAGATAGAGAATGGGGTAAATGGTTTACAGTGGTAATAGCTAGTCGAGTGTTTTTGTGAAAGTTTGGCAAGGAGGACCAGAGATTTGAGTTCGGTCAGATACTTGTCATGAAAATAAGGATGAAGCAGAGACAGGCTCGCAACGTCCCTTCTGTGGAAAAGAGGTTTAAAAGAAGAGAATAACGCATCACCTATTAGGTTTCAAAGGCGGTTTTGAACTCAATCAGGGCTGAATAAGGCACAGCGAACAGCTCCTGTCCAGATGCGTAAATAATACTTTTTTTAGGGCGTATCTGGCTCTTATACAGATAGTGGATTGAATCGGCATACCTGATGGAGCGGTAGAGTAATCTAATCATTTTCCATTTTTCCAGCGATCCTGGGCACAATAAAAACATAAAAAAGTAACCTAGGTTTAAAATGGGCCAGGGCACTTCCTATTAAAAAGATAGCACACACAAAGGAACGAGTGAACAGGATATCAGCTGGGCCTTTGTCCTATAAGTGCCTGCTCGTTGGCTGATTAGGAAGGGTGCGGTAGAAACTAGAAAGCTGATTGGCTAATTAAAAAACTCAATAGAAGGTGCGTATATAAAAACGCGAGACAACCAAAAAAACAAACAAAAAAAAAAACCTCGCATAAGTCAGATGAATCTTAGCGTGGATAACCGCGGAATATTTTATAACTTACTACTTACTACCTAGCTCCTCCTACGTATTGAACACGGTTGAAGTAAATACTTAAATTTACGCATACATCTATACTTTCGTATATTAATATTAACTTATGTGATTAAATGAAGTAGTCATATATATATATATATATATATATAGGGTGCCCTAATAAAATGTTCACACTCTTTAAATGATCATAAAACCAACATTTATTATGAGAAAGAAAAGTTTCATACATCAAAATACTGTGAACAAATATAAAAACCAGCTGATTATCGAAAGTGTACAAGTTATTGGCCATTGTGGTCCACGAACAACTGAAAACGCTCACTGACTGAATCGAAAACGTTCCTAATCAGTTCATTGGTATGTTAACACATCCTCTTTCAATGGTTTCTTTCAACTCATTCAATGTAACTCTTTTTGTGATGTTAACCCTGTATTTATCAGCCCCCCCCCCAAATAAAGAGAAAAATCCAGGGGAAGTCAAATCCGGTGAGCGTGGACAGTACTTGATACTTCCTCCTCATCCTAAATATCTGTTTCGCAAGTGACTATCAAGATATGCTCTTACGTCACGGTGATTGTGGGAAAGTGCCCCATCCCGCTGAAAGTACCATTCTTTATTCCTAAACATCTCTTGGGAACATGGCATAACGTATTCGTATAACAAGTTGAGATAATTTTAAGAGTGTATACATTTTATTGGGACACCCTTTATATACTCATACAGTGATACGCATACAGTATTAAAACCTCAATATAATGTTTACTTTGATTTTTAATAAGATTACCTGTATAGACAAATCACATCTGAGCAAATTTAAATGATTGAGAACATTACAAAAAAAAAAAATGAGAGAAATGAAATAAAAATGAACCGCGTATAATATCATGAAAATAAAGATGAAAAAATAAATTAGGAAAAAGAAAAACAAAATGGATAAAAATTTTTAAATAATTGATGTTTATGTTACCATGGCGATGAAATAAATAGATCGATTAAAGACAGGGACGATGAACTCTAACCGCATCTTCACGTGTTAGTTCATTTGATTTTTTTTTTGTCTTAGAAATTATAACCAGTCTGCAAACATTTTAACACTATTTTAAACTCGCTGCATTGCATTGGTGGAACTCCTCTTCGATCTTTATTTCTACAAAGGCAAAAAAAAAAAAAAATGCGAGGGTACAAAGAGGAAGCCTAGAGAAAAAAGAAAAAGCTAAACAATAAACGGAAAACATAGAAATAAATATAAAAAATAAAAAAAATGTTGTATTAATCTTTGTATTAGTAAAAAGGGACTTTTTTGTATCTCGTTTGTTGGTGGCATGCTTTTTTTGTCTTAGTGTCCGCTGGATGAATTTAAATTGATTTATGTTGTACAATAAATCAGCTGAAAGATAAGGGAAAACCTTATGTGAATCTCGTTCACCTAAACGTATTGAATATCCGGAGAACTGATCATTTAAGCCTTCTGCTACTTTCCTGACTACCTACTCTTAACTGGGCTCACCCTCTTTTATTTCTTTACTGAAATCCATGGATCACTTGGTAATCTCTATTAAGATTAAAACAAAGAGTAGCTAGATCACAACTGTTAATGTCCATCGCACTGTGTATCGCTACTCGATGGCTATCTGGGACAGTTTCCGTAAGTTCATATCATAAACACGCCTATTCTCCATTTTAAGAATCGACGTACCTATTATAGCATCTGACTTAAGAGATTGGCTAACTGTCAGCATAGACAGGTACATAATGTTTAAATATTTCAATTGAAACCAAATAGCCAAGCGTGATACACCCTGAATGTGCCGCTGCAAGTGCTTTAAACGAAGAAGTTGTTCAAAAAGTAAAGCCGCTTATAAGATTGCTAGCAACCACAGCAGAAATGTTATAGAAAATGCGAGAGGGTCTTTTGCCTCAACTGTCAAGTCTAAAGTAGCTGAGCAGATGCTAGGTTTCCAAATGTTATAGCGGATGTCAAACATGGTTTTGAGCAGATGGGTATCTTCCATCCTAACCCTTATCAACTGAACTAAGATGATTACGGCAGCATCCTACAAAGCCAAACTCTTCGCAAAGACTTCGCATCAGACTCCACACTTGGCGATAATGACCGCCTACCCATCTAAAGGTCTTCCAAGGACTAAATATACCCTGAGCGACACTAACATACCTGCTCAAGATGTTTTGCAACTGATCAACCACCTTGATTCCAGCAAAAGAACTGGTTCTGACAACATTTCAATGATAGTGCTAACAAAACTGTAACTGGAACTAGTTCTTATCCTAGAAAATTTGTTGTATGTGAAAATACAGAAATGGATCATCTGAATCTCAGTACAGACCAATCAGCCTCATGTGTGTCATGAGTAAGTTGCTTGATTCTGTGATAAATAGAGATGTTGTTAACCATCTCAGAAATAAAAAAAAAACTATTCAGCGACAAGTAATATAGCTTCCGTTCAACAGTTCATGTTCAGGAGGTAACATCACACAAAATCAGTAAATCTATTGACGATGGCTAAGGTTCTAGAGGGATAGCACTTGACATATATAAATTTAATCTTGTCCCCTCTTTAAAATTCTAATTATTTCTAGGCCAACTATTCGAGTAAACCCTTAATTTTAATTTTATAACCTGTTTGGTTTTCCTTTTTTTATTTCACTTTTTTCGTTTTTATTTATTATCTTATTTACTTTCGACATCGAATTCCTTAAAAAAGTACAATTAATATTTTACATTCAAAAAAGTTTTTTTCACAAACAATTTTCATTATTTTACGTCATCACAAGACATCACATATAACCTCAATGTTCAATGTTGTCCGTCTGTTAAAAAATAAAAATAAAAAAAAACAAGTAAACGGAAAACTGCAAAATTTAAGAGTAACCGTGTAACTCAAAAGTGTACTTCAACTCTTTGCATCTTTTACAACCAAACGTTCATTTGCATTATAATTCGATTCGAATTAGTTAGAAAATAATTAACACAGTAAAAGTTTACGTTTATGTTCTTTCGCACCAAACGTAAACAAATGATCTGTACATTTTTAACATACTTTTAAAAGTGCAAACCTAAAAAAAAACAATAAACAAACGACTGTTAGAAATAGATTTGACTAATTTGCGACTGTTCCTAACATGATTGACAACAAACACAAAACGATCCTGTCATTTTGATATAATTTTACAAAATAATAAAATGTATTTGGCATTTAATTTTCTCACACTGTAACACTTGCTTTATTGTGTGTGTGTGTGTGTGTGTGTGTGTGTGTGTGTGTGTTTGTGCAATTCAAGCATTATTTGATTTGGTTGTTTAAAAATATATTTTCATGTGCATTTGTTTTGTTTTTTTACATTTTTTCCTTCACAGTTTAATCTTTTTTTTCAATATAATGTCTCTTACAAAATTGGATCCTTATTTCTATCTTTTTCTTTATTGGTTGAAAGTGTTGGTCTGTCTATTCATCTATCTCTTTCTGTATCTATTCATCTCGATCTCTCTATATCTCTATCTATCTCTCTATCTATCTATCTATCAATCTATCAATCTAACTGGAGAGATGGACGGGAGATGAATATATATATATATATATATATATATATATATATATATATATATATATATAGATAGATAGATAATAAAGTGTTTACGTTCATGTTCTTTCGCACCAAACGTAAACAACTGATCTGTACATTTTAAACATACTTTTAAAAGTACAAACCTAAAAATAAGACAATAAACAAACAACTGTTAGAAATAGATTTCACTGTTCTTTATGTAGAATATTTATAAAAAACACCTGTCAAAATATAACAAAGCTAGATTATAGACGAGTTTACCGGAAGTCTGGTCAGCTGATCGGATCTACGTGTATGTTATGTGGATCAGGTTAGCTGGAGATCATATTAATTCTATACTTCTGTGTAACGTTACCACGCGGACCAGACATGTGAATTCCACGTACACGCTTCCAACACGTGTCTTTGCAACATAATTTTCTCTGTGCACTTTCATTTATTTCATTGTTCCATTATTCCTGCTTCAACCCAAAGTAAAACCAACACAACTTGTTATATAACTTATTCTAATTTGCATTCCTCACTAAAATGGATAATTTACTGCATTTCTGAAATCGCATCTTACTAATAAAATGTATTTTCTAAACGTTTAAGAATTGCGTACGATCCCGATCTCTCTTTCAATAATAATATTCAATCGTAATAACTTCGCTTTAATTAAAAACTGGGAGGTTCCCCCCTTCAATATAAAACAATATTCGTTCATATCGTACTATAACTTTTTAAATGTAAGTCTTTATCTGTCCTTCTAGGTCACATTAATCAAATATTGAATAACCAATGCTTAATTCGATGATGATATCGTAGTTCGAGAAAATTAATTTTCTTCAAGTTATAATTACATTATTAACACAAAGTTTAGCGGCTTTTTTTCCGTAATGTTTCTGAAAAAATATGTTTTTAATTGTTACAATGTACATGGCTTTATTTTCATAAAAAAGCAAAATTAAATCCATACGCTTTTTTGTATTTAAAGCTATAATTTAGTAAATGTGTTTTTGTTTACACCAAATAATAGAAAAATTTAAAAATAATAATGGGTTAATTATATTCCGTCATCATTACTTATAAATACTGAAAATTGTATTAAAATTGGTTGATTTCCTGAAAAATATTGTTGGTTTTGATTTTAAAATATTTATTGTTATTCGTTTTTATTTTAAGTTGATTGTTTTATATTTACTTATTGTCTAAATTCATATTTCATATTTGACAACATTTGAATGCCTTCTGCCTCAAACATACGTAATTTTACATGCATAAATTTTATATATTGGATAATGTTTAGTTTTACTAAAAATCAAATCTTGTTCCTTTCTTTCGTCTTTTTAAATGTAAATTATAAGTAAACAATTAACATATTTTAGTCTTTAAATTCCAGGAAACAATAAATTACTTTAACACATAAACACACAACTTTTCCGTTTTGAATTTAAAAAAAAGTATTGAACGATTTTCAATCCAAATCGTCATGTTTCTTACTTTTCTCTTTTGTAAACTTATTTGATTCGTTACCGGCAGTTTCAATATTTGATAGACCTTGCTGTTCAGGACTACAGCGATGACGTCATTTTAAAGCTCACTGGCTTTAATGACATATATTATGAAGTTCGTGGTAACACTCAACTAGGTCCGACCGAAGATTACCAAAAACACGGAAAAACCTGCACAAGTAGGGCTAGATACAGGAGACTCGCTCTTCCTGAGCTGCTGAAGTGCAGACTATCGCACAAATCCTCACAGACTATCTCCTAAGCGAGGCATGCTCTGATGTGAATCTAAGGGATGTCTCGAACACTGTCCGATGACGGATCTCGAGATGGAGTGAATTAGTTATGGGTTAAAGTTTGTTTATACTGTACACGAATGGATTTCAAAACTATTTTCAGTTTTATTAGCGGTTTCATTGGATATGGCTCCTTTTTGTCAGCTTATATAAATATATCACATGAAAATGACGTCAGCTGAAAGCTTCCAGAAAGCTTCTCAAATTTATTTACATAAAGTTTAAAGATTAGACTGAAATAAACGGTGATCATTGTACTGTGAGGTCGGTGTTTTTATGATTATTTTTAATGCCGATGCTGTTCATCTCGATATGAAGCCAGGCAGACAAATGAGTAAAGTTCGTGATCTATATCCGGAGGGTTTGAATTGATGTTAAGATATGAGCGATTTCGTCTGCTTCCCGCTGGCTGGTTACAATCAACTGCACAAAATATTTTACCCCATTACAGATGTTTTGGTAAACATCTATCGAAGATAATATTCTGTTTTATAATATTTAGGAAATATTAATCATTGTTTAAATATTTTATAATATTTGTGAATTTTGAAATATTTTAACATAATTGTGTCATATTATTAACATATAAATCGCAATACATTGCTTTATAATGTTTAGTAATATATATATATAATATATATATATATATATGCTGTTCATGTCTTATAACCTTAATGTGTTCTTAATGATATTAATCTAAAGAGATATGTTAAACAGCGGATATCTTGCGTATTATGTGGGTAATTTGTGTTATCATGAGTGATGGAGGCGACTTATTGAAATCTGTTATTAAAATTATTGTAGAATATATTTATTATTTTATGGAAATTTGCTGCAAACACCGGGTGAAGTCACTTGATCTACTTGTCCTGCGAGAACATGAAATAAACGCAAAGACGGTAGATGCTTTGACAATAAATAGACGGACCACAACCAGCAGGAAGAGAATTGCACAGTTCTGAAGTTCATATGAAGACGCTATCAACGTATCAAAACAGTGATTTGATAATTAACTAACAATGTAAAACATTATTGGCCTTCAGGTCAAGATCAAAGGGTAGTATCTGTTCCGAAAGATACTGCACTTAAGATAATTTGTACCAGTCAATGGAGGGGAAACCCTCTATACTGGGACAATTATTATTTTTGGTAACCAGAGTGCCCCCTTTTTGCCTATTTTTAGGGGAGCTGGTTTTTACCTCACATTAAAAACGGCCTTGTGCCTAATTTGCTCTGTGGGGGAGCAAATAAATACCATCTGTTCCGAAAGATACTGCAAGCTATGACTAGCTATGACTAGCAAAGACCAGATGTGGGGGCAACCCCACATGCCTGACCATTAACCAGCTCCCATTTCCCACCTCTCGGGAGTTGGTCCCCTTTTTCCCTTCCCCCTCCCTTCATTCCTCACATTAAAAATCGGCCTTGTGCCTAATTTGCTCGGTGGGGGAGCAAATAAATACCATCTGTTCCTCAGATGCTGCACTTCAATTTCTTGTTCTCTGTCAGTGGAGGAGAAATCCTGCCCGACTTAGACAATTTTTATTTTTGTTCCTTTTCTCCACGTTAAAAAACGACCCTGGTGTCTAACTCTGTCCCGTGGGGAGACATTGTAAAAAGAACGATGTAAAACGAGCAGGAACAAAGAAACGTAACCTAAAACCGTAACGTAACACGTAACCGAGATTGAACTCACTACACGAGCTTGTAGTGTAATTCCAATCTTGTCCTTAGCTGAATAATTGATACTTCACCAGGGCTATCAAGAGTATTTTTTTTATCGTGACGCTAGATGGGTTATCTACCACGGCTTAAGAGACGCCCATCTACCCTGGAGAGAAGGATAGACCGCGCCAGTTACTTAACCTGGTATTTTACCTCACTGTACATACAGCACCTCGCGTTCCCAAATGGGCACCCATCTTTTACAAGCTAGATTCAACGTTGCTTAAATTCGGTGATGTGACGAGAACTGGTGTGTCCACGTGATTATGCCGTATACAAACAAGAGATTAAGTCAGAGAGTTCTGAAGAATAAATTCCATAATAGTACTTATAGATTAAAAAAAGGAGCAAAATCACGTCTATGGAGGAAAGGTTACATAGATTAAGAAAATGTGGGAACAATTGAATTACATATGCATTTATACATCTTTTAACAACAATACTGCATACATAGTTTGATAGAAAGACGTAAAGATAGAGAATGACCTCAGGTGTGTGAAAGTGTTTGGAGTGATAGAGAGAATCAACTTTACGAAAAATAGAAACATAAAAATATGTAAACAGATTATTTTCTCAATTATTCATGTCCACAATACACTAAAATCACATTTAAATTTAAATTTGTATGAATTTCATAAACTTTTCGTCATGAGGTTTAGAAAAAACGTTATATTGTGACCACAGTAATCAAACGAAATGTGTTTGTATATCTTCTCTGCTTTTAAATAGATCAAATATTGGTTCGAAGTTACAATATAACCACTCAATTACATAAAAGATTGTTGTCTACGTGTATTCCTCAGTAATAATTACGATGTAAAACAAAATTGGGATTTGTTTCACACAAATTAAAACAAGAAGAATAAAATTTCGTTTCGAATGAATATATGAAGTGAAAAATGTTTCGTTCTCTTTAGTATTCTATTAAATCTATGTATATTTTATCTGCATGCATATATATTAATTATGTATTTTTTTTGCTGTGTTTTTTTTTCTTTAATACAATATAAAAACAATTGGTAAATCTAGTCTAGAGCAGCACTCCGCGATTAACCGTAGTCATGAGCCGCCATTAATTATTTAAGGTTTGTGTTTGAACACATCACAATATGAGTGACCCGTCTTATTCATCAGGTTTTGCGTTTTCTTAAGCAACTATTAACATTTTGGTCGCTTGACAATGTGTTCGACGCTGATACAAATTATGTTTTATTCCGCTAAAGGCAATCCTGAAATTAATGTACTGATCTACAACCGGAAAAAGAGAGCAAATTGTCCTGTTTCTTTTTAAATCGCTGGATTTAGAGTGAGAATTATATTTTTTCTTCTGGCGTACCCTTTTTTTGTTAGACAAGAACCCAAGTTCTTATATATCCAGTAAATAAAACGTTGTTTAGTAGATCGTTATTTTTTGCATTTTTTGTTGAATTTCTATACACCAAACATGGATATAAATATCACTAAAACATCCGCTGGTCATAAGCTTCATTTCGGTACCTTACTTGCCTGGGTGAGTTGTCGGTAGGCTGAGATAAACCGTGTCGCACACGCACACACACACACACACACGCACAGTAAATCGAACTTACTAAGGAAGATAATAACTTCCGGTGAATACCGGAAAATATCCAGTAAATAAAACGTTGTTCAGTAAATCGTTATTCTTTTTCGATTTTTGCATTTTTTTGCATTTCCATGCACCAAACATAGATATAAATATCACTAAAACATCCGCTGGGTCATAAGCTTCATTTTGGAACCTTACTTGCCTGGGTGGATTGCCTGCAGGCTGAGATAAACCGCGTTACCCAGACAGACAGACATTAGGAAAATTTATAATAAGATTTGGCCACTCAGAATTTTATGTTTCCTTGAGATAAATAAATACTGAGAGTAAACAACCTGAAAAAGACATGTTCATAGATTTTCTGCGCAATAACCCTTTCGAGTGTGTCGTTATCTCTGTGATCAAACCCAGATATCTAGGATTTCTAGTCAAAGGTGCAGATATTCTGGTACTAGTGCACTTATTGATCCGTGCCGAAATAATAACGTTATTATTTAAAAAGCCATTCTTACCATGGAGAGGGGAGGGTGTTTTTTTTTTACCTAGTCTGTACTTTAACCTTACAATTGAATAAAAAAACATATCATAAAACTTTAATTAAACTTGGAAATACGATTTAAAAAATAGCGCGGATCAGTAAGTGCATTAGCACCGATATTCTAAGAGAAACGTAGAGCCGTGACATTAGTGTATGACAGTCTGTTGGATCTCTCTATCAGAGAGAAATTGACCCTGAACTATAGGAATTGTGTTTTAGTTTGATCGTATGGAGATTTCTAATTTTATAAGTCTGATATTTCGAAAAGAAAAGACGATAGCATTGTAACCTCCAATAACTGTTTTAAAATTAGAATTTTTGTCTTATTTGGAGGAAGGATTATTCTTAATAAAATATTACTTGATGCTCTGAAGATGAAAAATATTTATACTCTAACCTAATTTTAATAACCTGTTAAGTAACAAAATCCCACCCTTTCACTGTAGAGGTTCTTCGATGCCGGAAAAGTTTCTACTTTGATTTTTTAAAAATAATTTTAACTGACTAAAGACCCATAAAAGAGCGGTTCGTAAAAAAAAATCAATCATTTGAGGCCTCTAGCGCTGCCATGTGACTTTTAGTTTTGGAGGAGATAGACTTTGAGAATATGGAGACAGACAGACCAACAAACAGACAGACAAACACACATATAGCTGTTTATATATTAGATTAGGAACAAAACAATCTCGTTTTATACATTTTATTCATTTCATAATAGTTTTTTTGTGTTTCTTTTGTCTCCTTGTAATCCGATACAGTCTGTATAATAGTTTCTAGTGTTTAAAATCGGTTTGATATTTTCTGTATTTTTTCTATCGCGGTCCGATCACAGTTTTATTGTTGTTCTCCAATCTGACCAGGATTTCCCTTCTTGGTTTCCATTTTCCTAACCTACGGTCAGGACGACGTCTTGAGATCCCTCGTTCTACAAATATAAGGAAATAAGTGATTTTTGTTGGAAAATGTTCGAAATGTGATGAAGAGATACAAATGAAAATACAGAGATGGCCAGGAAGATGGACATAATTCGTATGTTTTTTAGATAAAAATCGATTATTCGTATTATTTAGATTATTCAGACGACTGATCTAATCTGAAATGTTATTTTCCCAACGTTTCGATAGATATAACCTCTTCACGGAAATTTGATCGAAACCTTAATTTAATTTACAAGGATAGCATGCTCTCGTTCCGTGAGCCATGACTTGGTAGAAGTATTAAGTAATTCGCAATTGTGTTTTGAGTGTCGCCGGCAATGGGGATTGAAATTTCAACCCCTAGAACACAGTAATTTACAAATGCATTTTGCCAAGTTGCACGTGCCGTAGTTGATAACGTATTTGTTAAAATTTACTAGTTATTACGTTAGATTTCTACTAGTTTATGGCTAACGGAATGAGACAATACTAGTGAAATAAATAAAATTCCTAGGCTCGATAGAAAGATCCCGAATTCGACCAGATAAATCTGAAGAAAATCGGAGGTTGTATCGATCGAAAGGTTGTAAGAAAATGTCGGAAGTTTCATTTGTTGCAAAGTAGGGACGCATAACGGGAACCGGACGACTAATAACGGGTTACACAACGACGACGACCCGGTTACTTGGGGAAGTTCCCATTTCACAAATGCTTTAACGTTAAAGCATTTGTTGAAACTGCCTCCGTGGTACTAGTTTACAAGAGTTCTGGCGAAAGAACTGACCCATTAAATTATCACTCCATTAGCTACCTCCCTCTTTTCGCTAAGATATTTGAGTCCATAATTAATCAGGCTCTAGTCCACCACCTTACATTTGCTAAACTTCTGTTCGACTAACAATATGGATTTAGGCAAGACCGCTCTACGGCAGATATTCTAACTGTAATCTCTGAACGTATATATCATGCACTGGATAAAGCGGAGAAAGTAGGACAGTAGTCCTAGATATATCTAAGACTTTTGACAGGGTATGGCACGAGAATCTTCTCATGAAAATCAGATCGTATTTATTACTGGACGAATACTTACTATAATAAAATCCTACTTAAATGAGAAAAAAATCCAGGTTGTCTTCGATGGTCGCAAGTCAAAACAATATAATATAATGCGGGGGTAAATCAAGGGGTCAATCCTTGGACCTTTATTATTCCTGATATACCTCCCTGATAAACTTGTTTCTGAGATGGGTATATTTGCTGATGACATCATGCTCGTTAACAGGCACGTGTGGAAAACAAATAAGTGCATATCTAAGGCAATGGCGGAAAGTCTCTTGTTGAATGGGGACAAAAATGGATGGTCACATTAAATGCTGCTAAGACTAAGCTTTTTTTTTCTTTAATAATTATAAGAAATCTTCTCGATCACCAATATCTATGGCTAATGATATATTACCTGAAAGTATTAGGTTGTCCGGAAAATAATTGCCATTTCAAGAAGTCTGTTTTGCAATTGGATTTTATCATAGGATTGTTATTATATTTCAGGTTAACAGCAACATGATTATTGATTTATATGTGCTCTTTTATAATTTCTTACTTTTCTTTCAGAAAACGTTTTATGAGCGAATAAGCCCATAATTTGGAATATGAGAAAAGAAGACTTACGATTACTTTTCCTGCATGAGTTTAAGCTTGGTAACAATGCTTCTCAAACAACTGTAAATATCAATAGCATGGGGAGAAGGCATCACAAGTGATAGAACCGTACGAAGGTGGTTTCAAAAATTTCGTAGTGGTGAGAGCCTTAAAGATGAAGAAAGTAGAGGAAGGTAATCTAATCTTGACAATGAAAATTTGAGAGCCATTGTTGAGCAAAACCCACGGCAAAGTGTCAGGGAAATGTCTCGGAAACTTGGTGTCAGCAGTTCAACAGTGTCGGATCATCTGAAGCAAATTGGCAAGGTGAAAAAGCTCGACAAATGGGTCCCACATGAGCTCAATGAAAACCAACAAGCTCGACGTTTTGAAGTGTGTTCGATGCTCTTTTTGCGAAACATTAATGATCCATTTCTTGACCGAATAGTCACCTGTGACGAAAAGTGGATCCTTTATGATAGTCGGAAACGATCAGGTCAATGGCTTGATTGTGATGAACCACCCAAACATTTTCCAAAGCCAAAGTTTCACCAACAGAAGATTATGCTGTTTGGTGGTGTTCAATTGGTGTTATTCATTACAACTTTCTGGATGCTAATCAGAGCATCACGACAGAGGTTTACTACAATCAAACAGAAGAAGAACTGCCTCATCATTTACAAAAATTGAGACCTGCATTAGTGAATAGGCGTGGTCCAATCCTGCTCCACGATAATGCGCGGCATCATGTTGCGAGAATAACACTGCAGAGACTCACAGACTTGGGATACGAAACTTTACCACATCCTCCTTATTCTCCAGATCTTTCACCCACGGACTACCATTTTTTCAAGCATTTAGCCGCTTTTTTAAGCACCAAAACTTTCAGATCTAATGCAGAGGTTGAATCTTTTTTCAAAGATTTCTTAGCATCTAAACCAAAGAATTTTTATCAACGAGGCATAAATGATCTAGTTGATAGATGGCAAAAATGCATGGCTGTTCAAGAATCATACTTTGACTAATTTCAATGCCTAGTGTCACCTTTTTGATTAATAAATCCCTTTTCTCTAAAATTGGCCATTATTTTCTGGACAACCTAATACTTCGTTCAAACTTCAAAACAGCGAGGGCATTGCCGTGGCTTCTGCGCGAGAGGTGGGCTCTCTTTACCGTGCTAGAAAGTTACTTACGCCTGAAAGCATCCTGTACCTTTACAACGCTACAACTCTATTATGCATAGAGTATTGTTTTCGCATCTGGACTGGTGCATCTGCTAATAGTCTCTCATCCTTGGATGAGGATCAAAAGAGAGTCGTCAATCTAAAAGGTACCGAACTGTCAACTAAACCAGCTTCTCCCCCCATTCCTCTGCCTGTTTTACAAGTATTTTAATGGTAGGTGCTCCAACGAACCACAAGCCCTTGTGCTCTCTCGATCTAAATCCCTCCGACGGAGTCGACAAGCAGCAAAGTTCCACCCTTATACATTAGAGATCACCAGATGCCAGAACGCCTTATACTCTAATAGTTCCTTTAAGAGAACTGCTAGACTTTGGAATTGTCTTTTGGATTCCTGCTTCAGCGACTGTATTGACATAGAGAAGTTCAAGTGTAATGTAAACGGATATCTTGCTGCTCAACTTCCTACATAATATCTTTGCAATTATGTCCCAAATAGTAGCTGTATACATCAAAGTGGCACTGTGCCTAGTCTGGGGTGAAAATGCAATATATATATTAAGTCTTTTATACCTGACCTATTTCACACCTTGATTACAACCTCTCCAGAGCTCTCCTTTGTGTGCGTTAGGGAACAATTTTCTACGCATTTGTATTTTCACGAAACCCATTCTCTATGCCTTTATTTCCCGATAAACTTATTTTCTATTGTCTTTCTTCATGCTTCTTTTTTCTCTATTCCCGCCTTCAAAATAGTTAAGGGGGCGTCGATAGTATGACAACTATACAAAATATTTTTTGAGAAAATAGAAATAATAAAAGAAGGAAATATAAAATCTACTTACTAAATCTACATTTTACTCTCTTACCGTCGCTGCCGTAACAAAAGCCTTTGCATCCATTATTGCACATTGTTCTAGAGAAAAACAGAAAAAACAGCCATGCTTAAAAGAACAACAGAATTTAAAAGGCAAAATAAAGCCTGAAAATCAATAGAAAAGTCTATTTAAAAATGAAACGAAACAGTTCAAGAAAATGTGATTTTAAATGAAGAATGACAAACCATTGGAAACGGTATTTAAAATCGACGCGTGACAGACCACCGAGAATGTCATTTAAATTGAAGTTCGTAAAAACCAACGGAAATGTTCCTTTTTTAAAGCTGAAGCGTGAACGACGGAGAAAATGTATTTTCCAATAGAAATGTGACGGGCCAGAAACAATGCTAGTTCAACAAGATGTTTAATAGAGAATGTAAATACTTTTTAAAATTAAGCTGTAAGCAACCAAATAAAGTGCTGTTTCAATTTCAAGCATGGCAGGCTAATGAAAATGCTTTCAAATATATTTTAAAATTAAAGCATGGCCGACTGATAGAGATGATAGGATTTACATAAAATTAAGTACATTTTATGTTTCCTTTTACAGCAGTTCCGAGGTAGTGTTGGACGACCTTTGATCAAAAAGAAATATACTTATCAGAAAATCACAAGTAATATATTTTAAAAGAATATACATCTATCTGTGTGTGTGTGTATGTCTCTCTCTCTTTCTCTCTCTCTCTCTCTCTATATATATATATATATATATATACAAATATATTTATATATATACATATCTTTATATACATTTTACTCTCCACCTTTCCCTCTCTACCCCCTCTCTCTCTCTTTCTCTCTCTCTCTCTCTCTCTCTCTATATATATATATATATATATATATATTAAGAGTTGTGTTGGGAGGCTATGACAATGCAGTCTTGTTGATAATGCAGTCTTGTAGAATAATGACAGTATTGGAACTGATATATCTATATCTATATCTATATCTATATCTATCTATCTATCTATCAATATATATATATATATATATATATTTATAATTTATATTTATATACCGTACCTAAACCTGCTCATTAACTTTCCAAAGAAAAGACAAAATATTTACACAAATCCGAATAGTAGTTGCATCGCAAGTGTCACGTTGCGTTGCAACTACTATTTTCTCTCTTTTTTTTTTAATTTAGATTCATGTAATCATGACCAAATTCCCTTTTTTCATAGAAGTTTATTATCAGATACAAATAGGAGATAGTGACAAAACAAGAGGAGAGCAGAATCTACTGCGCATCTATGCACGAATACTCAAATATGTGTAGACTTTGAAAGACATACATATATGTCTATTATAATATTCATGTATGGTTATACACACATATAAAGATATAACTTGAATGTTTATGAGGTACCATTTTTGTGTGTAGATTATTCAAGGACCTTGACATGATAATAATTTTTATTTGAAGTAAATCTACCGTATATTAAAATGAACACTTTGTTCTGTCTCCGCAAGCTCTCCAGCAAATCCAACTGGTTGCGAACGGGCACACTTTTTTTTCTAATAATGAGCAGCCTTTTATAAAAATAATAAGCCGCAAACAATGATGAACTCATAAAAATATGAATAAACGCAAAAATACATGTTGCCAGACCCATGCGTAGGATAAAAAAGGTCCTTCAACAGGTTAACTTTCACATTACTGAAAGTGACACTTCAATTATGACAGAGGTCAACCAGGGCCAAACATTAGATCTTGATAATAGTGGTCCTGACCTTCTATAGAGGTGATTTTTAGCAACAAAGATAAAAAAAAAACATGAAAAACAAAAGGCTTTAAAACCCTGCCATTGTCTATAGTGCAACAGAAGCTACCCCTGCTTTGCTACCAATACTTAACATTTTAATAGTGGGGCAAGAAACAGATATTCTAACTGTAATCTGTGAGCGTATACATAACTGACCTCTTAATATATAGGTATGCATTATTACACGGGCGAACAGCACTGGTTTATCTATCAATGCAGAACAGCAACAATGCCTTTACCAGATGTATGTCTCTCTATTTAAAATACATTTTGTCAGCAATTGCAATTTTCACCAAGTGTATATTGTTGTCTGCATTTATGTATTTTACTTACATGCAAACTGGATTGAGAACATTTTTACACGGCGGGACAGCACACGCGATGCTTGGACATGGTTTATCTGAAACAAAAAAAGAATATTGATTGCAGCCTGCTCAATATTTCCTCTCTATTCTAGAAACGGTTCAAAATCTAGAGGTAGTGCGAGATATTTCCGGTCTTTCGCGTAATGCTAACATTTCAAAAAGTCAATTTCATCCTTAAACGCGTAGATTGATTTCATGATTGTTTTTCTCGCTTAGACTGGAGTAAACAAAAAAGAGTTGCCAACCTAATAGGCCCCGCACTAGCAACCAAGCTCTAATCTCTGTCTCATCGCCGAAATGTGACATCTCAGTATTTTGAT
The DNA here is from genome assembly GCF_053919585.1 of Euprymna scolopes. NCBI lineage: Eukaryota > Metazoa > Mollusca > Cephalopoda > Sepiida > Sepiolidae > Euprymna > Euprymna scolopes. Next base: position 45,627,689 of record NC_136485.1, read on the forward strand.
GGAATTTGCTCATACAAATTCAAAGCACTTGTTCCCCTCGACGTAAATATCTTCGACTAACCCGACAAGCAACAAAATCCCACCCTTACATTGTATAAGATTCCTAAATGCCTGAAAGCCTTTTACTCAAAGTTTATTTCCTCGAACTGCTAGATTTTGGAATTCCCTCCCGTGTCTCTGCTTCCCTAATTGTATTGAATTGCAGAAGTTCAACTGCAATATGAACAAACCTCTCGCTGCTCAACTTCATACCTGTAATTTTGTCAACTCCACTCTTATGATTTTGCTCCCAACTAGTAGCCCATTACGTCAAAGTAGCCTTGTTTGGAGTGAAATAACTGTAATACAAAAAGTTAAACATGCTTTACGGACAAGGTTTTATTTACAGTTTTGAGCGATTGAATGCAGTGCGTGAATCGGGGTGAAATGACGTCAACTGACGAACGCTGCCATCGCCGAAGATGTAGATGTGAACCTTAGCGTTTTAAGCGTGAGTTCCTGTGATGGTGTCATGCACCCAACCAATGTATCAGGTTGACAAGTAAATTTTTTCGGTTTTTAACTTTAAAATTCAGATAGCAAATAGTTCGGCTTAAACAGAATGTGATGAAGTCGCTGAAAGCATTTTTGACTTCATTAGATTTTTTAAGCATTTTTCACGCAGAAAGTTGTCGATATGCTTAAAACAGTGATACTCTGTAGATGAGAGGTTTGTTAAGTATAGCGGACGAGGCGGAGTTTCGTAGATCATTCAGTTCAACTTCTGCATGGTTGATTTAGCAACGTGCAGTCGGGCATTGTCGTAAAGGAGAATTGGGCCTTTTCTGTTGACATATTATGGGTGTTATTGTCGAAGTTTCTGATGCATTTTATCTTTGTTGACAGTACTTCTTCGCCGCAATGGTTTCGAATGCATTAAAAAAAACTGTAATCGGTGAAACCGCTCGCAGACCAGCAAACAGTCAGAATGATCTTCTTTTGGTGTAACTCTGGATTCGGGACGTGTCGAGAAGCTTTGCCAGCGTCTAATCACTGAACCGAGCGTCGTCAGTTCTCGTAAAGAACCCACTTTTCCTCGCAAGTAACAACCTGGTCGAGAAACGGGTCGTTCTTGTTAGGTAAAATAATGGAAGATGACGCTTCATAACGTGTTTTTATGGTTGTCGTTCAATTCGCGAGGCACTCATTTATCAAGTTCTTTTAACCTTCAAATGTCTCTGAAGTTGTTGGAAATCGTAGTCTAGGTTACGTCTAATTCAAAAGCAAGCTCCCGGACAGCTAATAGAATGTGTAAAACTGTTTTATTTTTCTTATTTCTGTTTTGAGTTTGATTTTATATATATATATATATATATATATATATATATATATATATATATATATATATATATATATATGTGTGTGTGTGTGTGTGTGTGTGTGTGTGTGTGTGTGTACGTTTTATTTTTTATTACCGTATCTTTCTGTTAAGTTACATTATTGTTTCAGCTACCCGGCCGTTTTTTTGGCCGTCCGTAGCTTCCTAAGACTTTTACAGATATATATATATATCGCGCCCTCTCGGCAGTTGCCAAAGTGAGAAAGGACGACACAGCCAGAAGAGAAGCTAAAGAAGAATACCACAGAAAACAGCGTTATCGACCAGGGAAGCGCATGGGTGGTAAACGGACAGCATAATACACAGTTCGCTGCACCTTGTCATAACAAATGTTCATACGCAATTTCAGTAGTTTCAGCGAAAAAGTAGAACTGAGAGACAGACAACTAACGGAAATATATCTTAAATAAATATACTAATTTATGTTGATTTACTATAAAGAAATTTGCAGATATTGTTCGCGATTATAATAAATGGATTTCATAAAAAAATGTTATCTGCACTTACACGATTTTTGGCAAATCACCGATAAAACAAAGAATGCGGCAAGAATGGCTATTTTAAACATTGCGCGTCTTGGAGGTTAGCTGCAAGGCAAAATGAAACAAGAAAACATTAAATAGACAATATTTTTCAAAACAGAATATGTGTCAAGAGATAACAATTGATATTTCAGATTAAATTTGTGAGAAACGACCAAATAAATGGATGCGCTGTTATTTTAAGCGTAAGCGTGACAGACTAATAAAACTACACATTAAAAATTCCATGTTTCAACGCCGCAATATTGCATCCCTGTGCCTGTTTTAAAAGCACTTTAATGGACTGTACTCCGACAACTCAAGACATGTGCCCCCTCAACATACATACCTCGACTAACCCGTCAAGCAGCAAAATATATAATGAAATTAATATATATGTGTGATGACGTCTAGTGTGCGTGTTTGTAACGTATAAATACCTTCAGCAAACACTTCAACAAACGCAGACAAAGCTGCAATGAAGATTCCCCTACAAAGAACAACTATCAAGTCTTGGTTTATATTTTCATGCAATCTTTATTTTTAGATGCCCCCCTCCGTTTGAAAATTGCACGCTTTCCTTGTTTCTACATTTGTGCTATCTTTCACTCTGATAGCTTCGCAGTTGTACAGAAGCCATTTCAACTCGCTGACTCTCCTCACCAGTTCAACTCGACTGTTCCACCTAAACTAACACTCTTTCCAGTCCCAGGAAACTGTCCCACATCAGCAATTCGTGTTTGTTCATACGAATGAGGAAGGGTATCCATTTCCAATGACAACTGGCTAATAGTTTCCAACGATAATTGACTGCGTGTATATATAAAACTATATTTGTTTAACTCTCTGACCACGTGACTACTAATTAATGTCACGTAACACAAAAGTAGTCATTCCTCCTTTTATTATTGTTAGTCATGAAAACTAAAATTATTAAGTTTGTTTCTAAATTTCCATTTATACCAATTAAAATTCCTAATAGAGTTTATCTCTGCTTTATCGTTATTTTCAAGGTAAGTGTTCGACTGAGCTCTAATCTATCGTCCACCGTCGTCAAACTTTCACAAGAAACACACTTCTAGCAGAAAACACTATCAATAATTTTCCCCACTCTTTATCTGTGCCTAAACCTAAACGTAGATTCCATGAACAAAGCTTCTTTCTTAGAACTGCACCCATGGAATTGTCTTCTGTTGTCCTGCTTTCCAGCTGACTACAATATGGCTGTCATCAAGTCTAACGTAAACAAGGTTTTGATGGGCTGTTCCATATAAGTTAACAAATTTACCGAATTTCACTTACTAATGATTACTTTATTGTCCAATTGTCTACTGTACACTCTTTAACCCTTATCCTCGAGTGACCTTTTGGCCTGAATAAGTGATGATGCCTTTGAAAAAAAAATACATATTTTAACTGACAAAACGTCTAGATATATATTATTCCTTAATTGGAATTCATATTAATTGATATAAAACGTCTAGACCCCGGAAAAACCATAATAATAATAGTCCATAATAGGTTCCGACGTTTTCCCGGAACCCAAAATATAAAACCAATCCGTCATTGCAAAGGTTTGTACGTGCCTAAAGTCTTCTCTGATAGCTTATTTCATACGACTGCTACACTTTGGGATTCCCTCCTATTTCTTACTTCCCTGATTGAACTCACGTGCAGAAATTTTAAAGTAATGCGAAATGACACATACCTGTTCAACTCCTCACATAGCCCACTGTCCACACGGTCCTAAATAGTGGCTGCTTACGCCCAAGTGGCAATATACTTTGTTTTGTTTAAATGAGCGAACAAATTCGTATTTCCAACATTTAGTCAACGTTAGCGTCGTAAAAACGATGTGAAAAAGTGAACCAAGTAGAACATGTTGACCCAGTCTGTTTTTGACTATGTCAGGATTTCGAATCTCGTCACACGTACGCGCGTCTCTCCTTTGTAGTTTTAAAATGGCGTATTCATCATCTCATGTCCATGTTGAATATCATTAAAAAGAGATATAACACTAACTGCTAACATGGAATTATAATCGTTCAATTACCATTGGAAATGAGTACCTTCCTTATTCGGATAAACAAAGATAAATTTCTGATGTAGGGCAGTTTCCTTGGACTAGTTACTTGACTGAACGTCTTCATCTACGTACGTAAGTTGTAAGGGAGAGAACGCGTGCGCGCGTGCGAGAGAGAGATAGAGAGAGAAGGGGTAGTCAGGTCTAGTCATCAGGTTGGATGCATCTCTGATTTAGAAGTAACCATTTGTACCCTTAAGCAATTTTATTTTTATTCATTTTGTTATTTTTACAGTATATTAATCTTTTATTTAATGCCGATCCAGTAATTTATCAAAAATATGCTTCAATTCCTTTATATATATATATATATATATATATATATATATATATATATATATATATGATGATTGCAACGTCTTGTCAGACGAGTGCCACTCCCTCAGAAATTTAAAATCCATGAGCCCAAATGTCTGAGAGAGTATCTATACAAATATGATGTTACAGAATCTTAGCTTTGTACGACAGCTAAGTCTCTCTCTCGGTTCAAAATGTTGAGATCCAGCAACAAGCAAGAGCAAGATAGCCCGCAACAAATTAAACTGCAGACCAGCTTAATGCGGCTACTGGTCTTCCGCTTTATGGTTTTTTTAATCAGAGATTTGCTTCTCCTAGAAAGGTTGCCTTCACCACGGCTTACGGGAGCCCTCTCTACCCCAAATATAAATATATATATATATATATATATATATATATATATATATATATATATATATATATATAGTTTCCTGTCTAGCCGCACTGATGAGCTGTGAAACAGCGAAACAGTACTCTATGTGGATGACTATAGTGTTCGTCACCTTGAGTTGAGTATATTGAGAAGTGAAACACGAATTACCATTAGCATATAAGCGACGCTCTTTGTGTAAACAAATCGAGCGGAGGTATTTCGGACGATATCAAAACATCGTTAAACTCACTAATCGTTCAAGCAGCCGCCAATAGCGTAATGGTTAGGAGCCTTGACTGCCGTACAAACGGTCGGGTTTCAATGCTGGCTTGAGGTAGTTGCCTGTCTAGCCGCACTGATGAGCTGTGAAACAGTGAAACAGTACTGCATGTGGATGACTATATATATATATATATATATATATTTACATATATACACACACACACATATGTATATATATATACACACACACATATATATATATTCATGGTGCTTGTTTAATTGTTTTGCTTTATGTCATATAAACCGAGATCAAACATTTTTGGCAAAAATCTTTAATCTTGGTTTGAAATAGGCAAATCAGAAAGCAATTACTGGCTATAATTAATATTTTTCTTACAAAAATATATATATTCAAATTGTGCCACTCTGGTAAAACAGAACTAGAATTATTAAATAAATTAAAAAAAACTCCACTTACGTTAGAATCCGTGCCTCTAGATTGAATTATTTGATCCGATAGAAATCCTTTGCTTCTATCGATGCAGTCACTTAAACGCCACCTTTATTATTCCAGCGTTTCTCTTACAATCAATTCCGCGGTGCGCAAGACAAGAGCTATGTTTTAAAAGAAAAGAAAAGAAAGAAAAGTGTTTTACTTCGTTTACTTTTACTACCTCATATAAATTCAATCAATCAACAATGCAAGCTGAAACAATAAAACGGACACACGTAATTCTCACCAATATTAATCAGTGACGTGGTCTTTTACATCTGAAATACAAAAATAGAAATAAGCCCTGCACCCCTACTTTATGTGTGTGTAAAATGGATAAACTCCAAACAATAAAAGTGTAACTGATTTTGTTTCTGAATTTTTGAGATGAGGATTGAGCATTCGTACTATTTGGATTCTTTGGACTACCTTTCTCATCTTGAGTGTATTTTCACAACGTTCGGTCAATATAACCTCCCGCCTTCTTCAGGTATATCTTGACGAACTCGGTAAATCTCTGCCAAATTCGGGGATCTTTATGCAATTTCGAACGGAATCCTGTATTTAATCGACGAGGATAACATGTTCTTGTTCTTTCAGCCAGGACCGGTTCGATGTCCAAAGTAATTCGCAATTACATTTCTTGAGTGTCGCTGTTGAAAGATCGAACCTTCAATCCTCTTGAAGAGTGTTACTTTACAACTGAATATTACTAGGTACTCTGGTCACTGCACTACGTCTTTTTTTTACTTCATTTTTTAAAGAAATTTAACGCTACGTTTAATATCTACGCTATTTCTTTTTATAATAACTAAGAATTATGCATTAATTAAAATATAATATTCATGCCTATTTTATGACCGGGAACGCCGGACAGGTCTGCTTGTTATTCTATACACGTGAGAATGTGTGTGTGAGGACACTTATTTCTGAAGAATCCTAGAGTGGATGAAACGCGGAATATTCAGTGTAGCTTAATCGTCATATACATTTTATAAATTACTAACTAGCTCTACCTACGTATTGAGCACTTTTGAAGTAAATACCTAAAGTTTACGCATAAATCTATACTTTCGTATATTAATTTTATGTGAGTAAATTAAGTAGTTATATTCAACAATCTACAGACGTAAAATTTGGTATATATATGTTATTCAGATATATGGAACACTTTTTAATCGGTTTTCATCTGGAAAGAAATAGCTTCTAAGAGATGAAAACTGAAAAATTGGTACGTGTGAGTTGTCGTTTTTCTCTGTTTGCTGGCTCATGATTGCGCATGCGTGAATGGTTCACATCACAGAAACCTTGTTAAGTATCAGTTGGTTTGATAAAACCTTTTTTTAAAGAGCGTGTCACGCTGACCGAATGATAATTGATAGTGTTTTTAGGTTGTAGTTTCGATCTCAGCCCGAATACTTTTTCTTTTACTTACGAGAAGTGAACTATATATATAAAAAAAAAAACATAATACTCGCATGGACATGTCTCAGTTTCTTTCTTTCTTTTTTTACTTTATTTTTTAAAGGAATTTGAAGTTACGTTCAATACCAACGGTATTTCTGTTTAAAATAAAGCCGAATGCTACACTAATTGAACTATAATATTCATGCGTATTTTATGACTGGGCAATACCGGGTGGCCTGCTAGTATAATAAAAAAGTGACTGTTACCAATAGTGACAAAGCAGCATTGACCGCGATTTCATAATTTGTGATTGTAAGTAGTTGTTTTATTATATATTAGCAATGGGCGTCCGGCCTTGCTGGTCGTACAATATGCGTGAATATACTTTAATTCACGCAGATTTCGTATTTATTATTACAGGGCCAATTCTTTATTGAATATTATATTGTACCTAATATATAATACCTGTTTCAAAAGATTAAAAAAAATGATTTGGGTGCCATCTGCTGGAATCAAAGTCAAAACATTCAACCGCGTTCCCTACCGTTTAACCTATCGTCAAATAGGTAAGAAAGATATAAAATGAAACAGGTTCAATCTGTGAATAAATTTGCATATGCGCAAAAGTAATAGAAATAAGTCGCCAAGTTGTAATAAACATTTTGCATTTCAATTTGCCGTCATATTTATGTACGCATTATTCATCCATCCAAACAAAGATTTTACTCGTTATAACCACACATTGGTGTATGGTTACTATTTCCTGTTAATTTTTAGCGCTATGTGAATAGTTGTTTAAGAGTTTATCGGTTAAATATTTACACATATACATACGTATACTGTTTTTTTACATAGATTAGTGACTTGGGTTTATTAACACTTTTGACAATGACTAATGTATGGGAACTTATAACTTCTTTGAATACGTTAGCTGCTTGTATTCACATGAGACAAACAGTAAAATTGTCTTTTATATATTTTATGCTTCCTACTTTTATAAAATGTGTTCCATAGTATATACATTCAGTTGTGTACAGATCCCAAAAGCTATAGAAGTATTCTATCAGATAAAAAAGTGACACTAGATTCAATGAGCGAAATCGGAGATGAGCCGCTGTACAGCTCATGCTCTCTACCGATCCAAGTTATGAAACAGGACCATTGCCAGCACCTTAAAAATGTTAATCAGGGTGATGAAAGCAAAGATTCCAGCCACGGTTATGGTCTTTAGTGTGGTTTCAGGTTAGGGCCATATCATGCCACCTAACATCTTCGAAGTCGGCTTGAAAATCAACGCCAAACTGTACCCAGACATGGTGAAGTGTGTGCATCTCTTGGTGCAATCAAATGGCCGCTGGCAGACCCTAGCTGCGTCAGCTAGATTGGCGCCAACCCACACGTCCAAAGAGACACAGGCTTGGCTTCGGAAGAATTGCTACGACCTTTCTCTCATTATTGCCCTCCTCCCCCGACCTGAAGCCGCTAAACTTCTTCGTTTCTCGTCGAGAACATCACCAACATTAACTCCCACAACACCAAAGCCAGCCTGCTTGTCGCCATCCGCCGAGTATTCGCCGAGCTCCCTCCGGCACTTGTGGAAAAAAACATGCTTCCAGTTCCGGATCGATATCAAAGCGTTTATTGAGGCTGAAGGAAATTGAGTAAATGTCAGCTCTACCACATAATCAAGTTACCTGAATTAATTTTATCAATAAAAGTTTTAAAACAAAGCTGTAGTGTTGTTTTCTTTAGGGTGAAAAATTTATCGTCCTACCCTGTACAGTGATAATATGACAAGCGAGAGAGTTCCGATCAGAATGGCGTGGTGTGTGGTTGCGACGCCAGAAGTGTGTCGGCACTTCACTCTCTTCCGTCTGACTGACTGCCTTTGTTTTTACTTATATTCACATCGCCCCACATTTCCTGATCGGAGTCCAATTGTTTCTTTCTTTTTTTTACTTTTAGTTTGAAATATTTTTAGCAATTCCAACCCAGTTAAAATATTTTCTTTCATTGTTTCATGATCTAGATTCTTCAATCGGAATGTAAAGTTGGCGTCATCGACAGTAACTTGATTTTCCTCTGGTTTTATCCCGGATCTGATAGTTTCCGGCGTTGTCCGTAATCTCTGCAACAAAACAATACTTCTGCCAGAACGTGTGTCACTGCTAGGGTTCACTGTTTTTCAGTATATGAATTACGCCAAACATACATAACAGATACAACAGAAGAATTATATTATTTTATGGACATTTTCTTTCAAGTTTGAACGATTATTCATTATTTTTTTTATGCAAATTTTCGATTATACCCACCAGCGACACCAAAAACATTGTACAGTATAGTTAACAAAAAGTGATGAAAAATTTGCAACAAATAATTTTTATCATGCGCAAGAACATTTAATTTCAGTTTTAGCCGTCCGTTAATACAGAAAACATCACAGCAAAATTCCTAATTTACTATAAATAAAAAAATATTTTATATAGCTTAAACACGGAATAATTGAAAACAATTATAGTCGGGGTGTGTGTGTTCTGTTGTGGGGAATGAGATGATGAGGTGTATATATTCTCGTGTATGTAGTATCTATATAATTTGACATGACCGTGACGGTTTTCTTCTGTATGTCCACATGTGTGTTTATAGTCATGGATATATATATATATATATATATATATATATATATATATATATATATATGTGTGTGTGTGTGTGTGTGTGTGTGTGTGAGTGTGTGTGCTCGCGTGTGTGTGCCACATATAAAAAAAAACTCAAGGTATGTACGTTTTCTCGTTCTTTGTCGGTGCAACTCCGCGAGGATCCAAGCCTGCGTTTCAAAACACGACTTAATTTTTATTGTTATGAGAAATCTTAATTTGGGTTCCATCATAGGCAGACCGGCCTCGCCTCGCTTAATCGATTCACATCTTTTTTTCTTCTTTTCGTTTTCTCGTTATACTAGACTATTGATTGTCGAACTAAAAGCTGGCGAACTCCAACTGTGAACGATAAACTCTAAACTGCCTTATTAATTTTAAGGTGTGTGTGTGTGGGGGGGGTGAAGTTGTAATTCCTGTTAATCGGCTTGTACTGCCTCGTAACCCCTTGCTGCATGCAGGATATGCATTGTCAATGGAAGTCAATAGGTTTGATCTATGTAACCAATGACCTTTTTGACTCCATCGCACTGACCGCCATCCCGCACTAATCGCGCTAATCATGTCATGGACTCCATGACATTTGCATTAAACTCATAAAAAGTGAAGCTAATAGCATTTTACTAGCAGGATCCGTGGAAATTCCATGGAATAAGACACATATTAAATCAACAAATATGTATTGATAAGACTGATATTTTTCTATGTAGCAGAAAATATGTTTGGACGGAAAACTTTGAACATGCAGCAAATATGAATTTATTAACATTTCTAGGAAAATAGTGTCGATTGTATCTTATATATATAAACCTGACACCAATTGATTAAATTAATAAGTACTAATAAATTATCAACAAGTAATATTGTACTACACAGTTCAATAAGATTAATAACACTACATTGTAAGAGACAATCTTTTATATACTCTTTCAGCCCAACACCTTTTAACCAACCATTTTCTTTCATGTATTTTTGATTTTTTTTACCTTGTATCTTTAAATTTTTTTATGTAATGTTCGCTGACTTCTTTATTCGGTGAAGAACCGATGCACGCCAAAATAAGTAAGGATCAACTCACACATTACAACTATGATCACTTATTATTGTAATAATAATATTCGAAAACGAGGCTACGTCAAAAAAGGGTATTCTCATATCTAGGGTACGAGATAAGCCTTATTAAATCCAAATTTTGCGAATTTTGCGAATTTTGCGAATTTTGCGAATTTTGCGAATTTTTTTGAGCAGTTTGATTTTCAAATGTTGTATTTGGCCTTTTTCTAAGCGCAACACACAAACTAACAAAGGAAATAAGAATATTATATAGATGGTTAGTTTTGGAGGTACCTAAGAATTCAGATGTGAATGAAAACATCTTATATAATCTTATTACAACGCGTTAACGATTCATTTAAATTTTAACCTGTCATCCAGATGTTGCGTATTAATGATAAATTATGTTTTTTTAAAAAAAATATTTTTGCTGAAGGTCAAAAATATTGTTCTCGTCGGGTTAGAAACACAGGAATAATAATGCTTGACTTTAGCCTTCAATCAATCAATATCAGGATTTACATTATACGAACGCATTTTACGTATTCTTATGGCATCATCTTAATCATGAATTAGTTTTTTTTTCTTTCTTCTGGAGACATTATCGTAATTGGAAAAGGTGTTGCAGAGTCAATAATGATGATCGATCTTTCAATTCTTAAAGACAGTAGATAAACACGGCAATGGCAAAGGAAAAAATGGTAAAAAAATGCAGTTAAATATGTAAAGAACATGTAATAGTTTATTGCGTTATAAAAGGTTATACGCGTAGAGACGGCATTTTCCTTCTTCATCTGTTGTTCAGCATCATTCGTGATAATTTCTTTGGTATTCGTTTTTAGAACGATATCGTGTACTTACGAGAGAAATCCAACATGCCTATGTGAAATTGTTCTCTGCGGAACGAACTAGATTCAAACTTGGCAGACCCACTTGGTCAACCCATGGCGTTAAATACCTATCCACCTTCACCTCGCTGTTTCCGCTGTCGGTGACACAGGTAAGAAGACCAGGAGTAGTCAGATGAATCGGTTATTGTACGTGAATCGTTCGGAGCTTTGATAATTTATCCTAGACAATCTAGTCACTGGAAGGAGATATTGTATGCTCTGGTCACTCGGCTAAACACACGTGAACGTCTGAGGTTGGAGAGGTTCCTGGGGCTGGTTACTCAACGACGTTTTAATGTAGGTTGGTAGAAATGGATGGAGAGAGAGAAAGAAACAGAGAGAGAGAGAGAGAGAGAGAGAGGGAGAGTGAGAGAGAGGGAAAGAGAGAGGGAGAGAGAGGGAGTGATCAGGTCTGTTCACCAGGCTGGACGAACATGACGTCTTTGATTTGGGAGTGACCGTTTCTAAAGTTTTATATAATTTTACGTTTCATGAATTTTTGAGATGAGGATTGGTTATTCGTAGTATTCGAATTCTTCCAACTAATGTTCTTATCTTATAGTGGGGCAGATTGCTGAAACAATATTTCTCTTATTGGAAGTGCGTCAATCTTGATGTCTGGACAACTCTAAATATTTCTTCGTTTTATATAGGTGTTTGCATGGTCGCATTAGTTGATTGGATGTGTTTTTAAAGATAATTTTCTTTGGTTGGAAACACTTGTTTTGAAAGCCTACGCAACGAAGTGCAGAAAAAAAAAGAATGTCTACTTAAGCCAGTGGATTTTTGGCGTTCGTTCGAATCGCATCTCCCCATGTTTGATCTGTTATGTAGAGCGGTTGTACACTAGTGAATTAAGTGCTATGTTAAAACGATACCGAGAGAAACACACGTCTTTTAGACATTTTACACACGAGAGTTAATTAGAAAAAAAAGGAACTGGCTCCAGGCGCCATTTATAAAGGGTTAATTTTTGACAAACACTATTCTTTATGCCAGGTCCTCTGTTATTCGCTGGTAAAGATTAATATCAAATGTAGTCATTCTCGTTGGAGCATATCCTCTTTGCAATAGGCTCTCCACTTGAGACATTTTCGCTGGTTCGATCAAGCTATTTATACACGAGATGATTTTACGCACAAAGCCATTGAACCAAACTTTCCTCAGAGTTGGACAAAAAAATAAAATTGATCAGCTAAAACCCGACTCAGAAAGGTGAAACAGGAAACAAAGATGATCCTGGAACCTCGCCTCCCTTTTTAAGAAAAAAAAATATATAAAAGGTACGAGATTGCTTTGAACGTGTGGAAAAATAAATTACTGCTTTTCGTGTAGCCTTTTTCTCTTAATGATTAACACATTATATATCTGAAGGATGAACGAAAAACAATTCTCCTTCATTCAATGTAAGTTCACTTTTTTCTTTTGACAGAATTTTTTAAATTAAATTATTTGAGCCAGAACAATTAATAAGGAAATCGCAAAAAACCAAGAAGTCACTTTTTAGTCTTAAAAAATCAATTTACGGATTTTACATTTATAACTTTATTTTGCTGGTTGAACAATCTTTTTTTTTCTTTTTAGTTGGTGCGACGAAATTATAGTTTGTGGTTTATTAAAAAACCCTTAAGAATATTGGAAAGTTCAGTGCAACTCTCAGAGTTGCTTACTAGTCCTTAAAACAGTCCGGTTTTACTGTACCGACTATCTAAATGATCCGTTGCTAGTATTTTTGAAACACTATCCCTCGTCGCGATATCGATATTTTGCAATATCACATTGATAATTCGAGTATAATCCGCGTGTAACACCTCGTTTATATTAATTTTACTTTTCAAGGTGCGTTTTTGCATCCTTATCGCCAGTGGTTTTGGGAACACAGATGTACTTGAAAATTCGATTTTCCCTCATGATATCTCACCACCTCGTTACCAGATATTATGGTCCTATGAATGGCTAATAAAATAAGACGCAAACAATGGGTTTAGGTAGAAAGAATAAAATCTACAAGAAAGTGAAATACAAAGAAAGGTTGTCAGTACTATGACCTTCACCTTCACCGAGGTGAACGATTTATATGACCTTCACCAAGGTGCGCGACTTGACACACAAAAATAAACCGCCTCTTAATCACCTGCTAACGCACGCGTCACTGTAACGTCCAATGACAACAACCACAACAACCTTCTCACTCGACCTGCCTTTATACCACTATCTCAATCCCTTCTCTTGCACATGCGCCTGTAGATTCCTGACAACCTCGAGACTTCCGCTTATAAAAGCCCAAGTTTTGTTGTCGCGCATGCCTATACAAGGCACAAACACGAGGGCGTTTGTTGTGTTGGTAAGTACTACAAGTACTTCCAACTGATAAGTTAGGCGGTCAGTAGTCTCTCGTTAAATAACAATATTTCTCCACATTAGTGGATTAGCCTCGTGGTTTAAGTGTAAGTCCCCATAACAGTATGTAATCCATAAAATCGATCAGAAAATATTTATAAAGAAAACATTCCAATTAAAAGTAGATGTTTATAAGTAACGACAATTACATTTGTGATAGTTTGTCTTTATTTAATTTTGTTTTTCTTTCAGCGTCCTAAATAAAAAGTGTACTTTTACTTTTTATGAAATGTTAGTTACAATTAATGATTTCCTAACAAAACTATAACGTATTAATAACATTTATTTTCAAAAATCCTATTTAAGAATCAAATTAAATACCCCCGGGCAACGCCGGATACGGACAGCTAGTTTAAGATGTTTCTATCTCTACTGTAATATCAAATTCATTTGTGTGTGTGTGTGTGAGTTCTATCATCATAGGTTCCGAAACGGCTAAGCCTATCTTTTGCAAATTTTACACAATTCTAATTTATGTCTGGCAGTTTTCTTAGATATGTTTTCTACAGGAATTCATCCGATAAGTATCAAAAATCGAAATAATCTGATCTTAAAGTCTTTCTTTATCATAAAAGAAGAATTTTTACAGGGAATATTTTACGTTACACCAGCAAGGGAGATAATAAAATCTTAGCACATCATATCTTTTACAAAACAATAATTTACATTAGGCAATATAGTTCAGTGGTAGAGCATTCTATTCAAGCCAAGGTGTACCTCAACATTTTATTTTAATTTTTTCTTACTAATGAGTTCAATTTACGATAAAAAAGAGGTCACATTTAAAATCGCCGCAAACTATTTCTTCGTTGGCAGATTTTAAAACTAAATATTAATAGAAGTGACTTTTCAAAGACATTCATCGTCAAGCCCAACTATTAGCTGATGTAATATTGTCAACAAACACAGACGGAATTTGATGACCAATCCTTATTATTATACTTATTTGTTTTTGTGAATTCTCTTACCGAGCAAATTATTCCTTGTAATATGTGATATGCAATAGAAGGTTGACTCTGTTATTATACGTACGCAATCTGCATGAATTAAAATATCATGTTTAAACGTATTGTACGACCGGGCAATGCCAGGCGTCCAGCTAGTTTTAATATAATATGATTCGTTCATTTTAATTTATCTTAAGTCATCTGAATTAGCAACATGATCTTAAGTGAAGCTTAATGTCAGTGTATGGAATAGTATTTCTAATGGCATGAGCCAATATAAGAATGATCTGCGACCAGTTAATTCGGATCCGTGCGTGAGTATACAATAGAAAATTGCGCATATATGAACCACACGAAATCTACATTTAATGCATATTTAATGAAAAGTTTATTTTATTTTCATGTTTCGCTTGTAATATTTCACATTCTTTCTTTGCCTTATCTTATGTCATATTGTCAGACGGGAAACAGAGATTTTAAATATCAAATGATAGTCACATACGAATAAATGGATCCAAAACAAAAGCAAATGTAAACAAAGACATATTCTATTCAATCTGATTATTTCTGAAAATCAGAAATAGATCTGATATCGTCAGCCTGTCGATAGTCAGTGTAGATGGACATGAATAGAATTGCTGTTGTGTCTGTTATATTGGGAAGATGTCGGTTCACGTTGCACTTGAACTTCTGCGTGTCAGTACAGTTGGGGAAGCAGGAACTTTGAATGGAATTCCAGAGTCTAGCGGTTCTGGGGAAGAAGAAAATCATAGAGATTTTATAAAGAAGATATCATAGAGATTTTATGAATAAAATAATTAATAAAATCCCACTTTATTTCGGAAAATCAACCATACTTAGTATTAATAAATTCCCGGCTTGTCCACTAAGTTTTAATAGGCATTATCCAACAGTTTTTGTTTCAGCGGTGTTAAATTTTATAGGGGGAAAATTTGCTAATCTTCTCACTAATTTGAGGTGGAGTCAGGAATGCGCTTTACACTCGCTGAACTGTAACGCTAAGATGTTTTGTGTGGTGGTTATCTAAAAATCATGCCTAAAACAAACCCCGGACTATTATTTCATTAAAGAGAGTAAACAGTCTTAATAAGTGAAGTTCAAAGGGTAGAGTATCTTACAATTATAGCCATAGTTTACGTGTGATTATCATTGCATAGTAATAAATAAAATAAATAAATTAGTGAAACTTGATGGAAAATGTTTTTCTCAACGAGGTTTGTATACTTAGCACAGTTGTACTGGAGAGAGTAAATCATCTACAAGAGCTAAATAGATGCATGTTTTATGGTAACACTTCAAAGGTAAACAATGACTATCATCTCTCTGAATCTCTATGCTTCTATGTGAAACACGTGGTGCAATGGGGCAAATATCTTTCAACTACCGAATCTCTGATGCCCACTTAGCTCCAATCTTAATGAATGGTCTCGTCTCGAGGAAACACCTTATATACGGGGTTTGTTTTAGGCATGATTTTTAGATAACCACCACACTAATTTCTGGCTCCCATCTTATCTCGCAATTACTTATAACGTCACCAACTAACCTTCGGAAGAAACCCCCCCCCCCCATCCGATTTTGTTTTATATCATAAGTTGCTTAAAACGTGATTAGTTAAAGTTCAGAATAAAATCACGCTTTCTCTTAACGGTTAATTTAAAAAAAAAAATCTTCTGAACGCTATTAAAAGTTAAATTCTTCACTAGTTTGGAGACGGAATGCGTTGTTGTGATAAGTGATTTTCTCTATTAATTCGCACTTTTTATTTTAAGATTCAAATATTAATAACTACATTTTATTTCAGTATTTAATTTATGTATTTCTGTTGTATTAAATGCTAGCTTTAATTTTTTTTTTTTTTTTTTTTCTCGTCCATAAATGTTTATTTATCTACCGAGTTGATTGCAAAAATAGATTACCTAATTGTACTCATTTTTAGTTCGTGGGAGGGGAATCTATCACCATACTTTCCCTTAAACAGGTCCGTTGGACTTTTATTAAGTACAATACTTAATAGTTATTTTTTATTTATTTATTTATTTATTTATTTATTTATTTATTTTTTTTTTTTTTTTTTTTTTTTTTTTTTTTTTTTAATGGAGAGTAGAAAACGCATTGTGGATGCGTTATCGGCAGCTCCTGTTACTCTCGCTTCTTCTTATTTGTCCCTCAGTCCTCATTTTTAAATGAGTGATTTTTCTGACAAAGGGAGAAGAAAAAGCTGTTTTCTAGGTTGGCAGTATTTTTGCGCGAACAGTTGGCAGAGTTGGTGGAAATTTTCTGTTTCTATGTCTATCCTTGTAGCCATGTCACTAGTAAGGGTGCTGGAGGTAAACGTTTTGTCTGGGCTGACGTTATCCGCCTGATAGTCAGGGACCCGAACCTTGGATTAACCACTAAGGAGGCTGTCCTATCAGCAGGTGCAAAGTACTGGGGCTGCTGTATTGCCATTTGGTGAATGGAATCTGGACCATGCAGTAGCTTCTGGTGGGGCCTCTCGATGCCATACTAGTGGGTAATTGTTACGGCTTTACCTTATCATGTGGTACAAAAAAAAAAAATTCTTCGTTTCTTTTTCTCTCTTAGTTTCCCCTCTCTGTCCTGCTCTAAGTAAATCTGTCGACCTAGTCCACAAATTCCAAAATTTCATCATGACAAGTTTCAAGAAAAAATACACGATTAAACCCGGTTCTCCAACTTCCAACGTAGACCCCTACTACCATGTCTCCTTCTCCAACATCAGGGGTCTACGTTCTAACCTTCCAGAGGTTGAAACCCAATTACAGGAGACTAAACCAGACCTTTTATTTTTAAGTGAAACTGGCATTGGACAGGCTATTTCCCTTGATGAGTTTGCAATTACAGGATACTCTAACTTAACTTCTAAATCTGACCCCCAAGATCGCCATGGGCATGGAATATGTGCCTATATTAAAGATAGCTTTCCATGTGGGAGGGACATCTCCAGGGAAGATCCTAACTTACCTTATATGTGCTTCCGGGTTGCTTTAGCTCACACTACTGCATTTATATTTACTCTCTATCGCCCCCACAACAGCGGAGTTACTATCTTTCAAAGCATATCTGAGAAAATTGACCAAGTCCTTTCTACTTATCCTTCAGCTAACATTCACGTATGTGGAGACTTCAATGTTCACAACGTCGAATGGTTGACCCACTCAAACAAGACCGATGATGAGGGGAGGTTCTGTCATGATTTCTCCATTGCCTATGACCTCACTCAGATTGTTCAGGAACCTACCCGTGTGCCCGATAATGACGGCCAGTATGCGAGCCTACTAGACCTTTTTCTCACAACTTGCCCTGAACTATGTTCAGTTTCTGTTCTGTCGCCTCTTGGATCTTCCGACCACTCTGTTGTATCAATTAAGATAAAAATGAAATGTAATAAGTCCCCAGACGTACCTCTTCATCGTACAGTATATCGATACACTAAGGCTGACTGGGATAGCTTCCGTACATTTATATCTGATCTACCTCTGCATTCCATGTTTAAAAAGGATGTGTCCTCTATAGTATTAGACCTAACTGAATGGTTAATTGTAGGTATTGACCATTTCATACCCTCTAAAAAATTTCAGCAAAAACCTAACAGCCAGCCATGGTTCTCTCCAGAATGTGCTGCTGCCATTGCGCACAGAAATCACTTTTTCCACTGCTTCAAACGTAATAGATGTATGGAAACTAAAGCCGTTTTCAGGACTGCCAGCAACCATTGTAAGAAAGTAATAAGGAACGCAAGAGAGTTGTATGCTCAATCTGTTAAGTCCAAAGTAGCTGAGCAGCGGCTTGGTTCCCACCAGTTTTGGCAAATAGCAAACAGAATCCTGAACAGAAGCGTGTGCTCCATCCCAACTATTATCAATGGATCTGAGGTAATCTCGTCAGCATCAGACAAAGCCAAACTCTTTGTCAAGAACTTTGCAGCTAATTCTACCCTTTGCGACCAAGACCGCCAACCCCCAATATTTCCTCTTGTATCAGAAAACACGCTATGTGATATACGTATATCTGTACGTGATGTTGCCAAGCTAATCAAAAACCTTGATTCCAGTAAAGCAACTGGCCCTGATGGTATTCCAATTATAGTACTCAAAAAACTTCAACCTGAACTAGCACCCATACTTACAAAACTGTTTAAACGTTGTCTTAAGGAGAATAGTTTCCCATCTCCCTGGAAAATCTCATCAGTATGCCCTGTATTTAAGAATTCAGGTGATCGCTCATCCCCCTCTCAGTACAGGCCAATAAGTCTCCTGTGCGTCATGAGTAAGTTGCTAGAATCTGTATTAAATACAGAAGTAATCAAACATCTCAACAAAAATAACCTTCTTAGTGACACTCAATATGGTTTCCGTTCTGCTAGATCTACAGCAGATGTCCTTACAGTTATATCGCATAGGATTAGCAAATCTCTCGACGGTGGCAATCTTTCTAGGGCAATTGCTCTTGACATATCTAAAGCCTTTGATAGGGTATGGCATAAAGGTTTACTTCATAAGATCGCTAGCTATGGTATAGCTGGAAAAGTCTTCTCAATTATTAAATCATTTCTTTCTGATAGATTCATAAGAGTAGTAGTTGAGGGGCAAAAATCAGAAGCTCACAATATTAATGCCGGTGTCCCTCAGGGATCCATCCTGGGCCCAACTCTTTTCCTGATCTACATTAATGATCTTCCAAATCATATCCTTACATCATTTGTAGACATTTATGCTGACGACACTACCATTTATGGTACCACATCTAAGACAGTAAACGAGCAAGTTCTCTCCAATTCTCTCTCCTCTGATCTTGAGCACGTAGTACAATGGGGAAAGGAGTGGCTGGTTACTTTTAATGCATCTAAAACCAAGCTTCTCTCTTTACATCATCAACATTCTAATCCACATTTGTCATCAATTGAAATGAATGGCTCTCGTCTTCAGGAGGCCTCAAGTTTTGACAAGCTTCTGGGCTTGACCATTACTCCTGATCTTAAATGGAACACGTATATCAAATCTGTTGCCAAGGCCGCTGGAAAAATGGTGGGATCTTTCTATCGATCCAGTAGATATCTCACTGCTGATGCTATTCTCTATCTATATAAGAGCCAGGTACGTCCAAGGATGGAATACTGTTGCCACATCTGGGCAGGAGCTGCTAGAAAGAACTTGTCCTGCCTTGATAGAGTTCAAAATAGACTTCGTAGCCTCGTAGGAGATGTCCTTTTCTCCTCCTTGCAACCTCTATCTCACAGAAGAGATGTTGCGAGTTTGTCTCTGATGTATCGTTATTTTCATGGAAGGTGTTCAACTGAGCTTCAATCTATGGTCCCCCCTCGCCAAACTTTCACAAGAAACACTCGTCTAGCTGTAAACACTATCAATAATTTCCCCCACTCTTTATCTGTGCCTAAACCTAAACGTAGATTCCATGAACAAAGCTTCTTTCTTAGAACTGCACGCCTGTGGAATTGTCTTCCGTTTTCCTGCTTTCCGGCTGACTACAATATGGTTTTGTTCAAGTCTAAAGTAAATAAGTTCTTGATGAGCCGTTCCATATAAGTTATTAAATTTACCAAATTTTCATTACTAATGATTACTATATTGACCAACTTCTACTGTACACTCTTTAACCCTTATCCTTGAGTGGCCTCTGGGCCTTGATAATGTGGTGATGCCTTTGTAAAAAAAAAAAAAAAAAAAAAAATATAATTAAAAGTATCGCACCGATTTTGAAAACGTGCAGAGTAGAAATGAACATTTTTTGAGATTAGAATCGAAAAAACTATTTTACAAGGGGGGATGATATGATGGGGATAAAAGAGAAAAGAGGCAGAATGTTAAACTATATATATATATATATATATATATATATATATATATATATTGATAATATATACTAATCCTTATTCATGAGGCACAATGTGATTACAGAGCAATGTGATTACAGAGCAATATAATGAATGAATGACAAAAGTCTATATTCCAAAGTTCATGATGTTGACCATCTTACAATTTATTCCTTTAATTCAGTTGACATTTACAATTCTTTACAGTATCTGTTTCTTAGCACAAAATCAACAACTTAATCATTATATCAATCAGTGAATCTATTTTGCCCTTAACTCATCAGAAGAAATAGCAACAAACAATCCATCAAAAGGTGATAAAGTTCGTTTTTACATGATTAAAAATCCGACATTATATATATATATATATATATATATATATATATATATATATATATATATATATATGAAGAAAAAGGAATATGGGGGTGAGATGAAGAGAGACTGATACTAATAGACGGACATGCGGTGAAAGAGAAAGAGAAAAAGAGAGAGAATAACTACACAGACACGGAGCGAGACCAAAAGAAAGCAGAGGTGCACAGGGTATTAATTGAATTTGCAGTATATCCGAATGAACAAAACTACTACAAATTTTTAATAAACAACAACAACAAAAAAGAACTCCGATAAAATACTGAGTAAAGTTCCCTTCTAAATAACACTCTTCTGGAGGTTGAAGGTTCATTTTCCAGTGCGAGCGAATTGCCAATTACTTAAGATTTCTACATGGTCATGGCCGGTAGAAAAGAAAGCATTTCAGCCTCTGTGGATTAAATAAAGATTTATATTTGAAATTCTGTTTAGATTTAAGAAATCGACCAAAACATTCGCATATTCGAGAAGACACATCTACAGAAAATCGGAGGTTACATTGCCTGAAATATTTTTAGAATAAATAAATACAGTAGTAAATTTTAATCCATATATTACCACATGGTAAAAATATAATTATAAACCATATTTTAACTACAATCAGAATTTTCACGGGTCTTGTTTTTGATGCATTTCACTTTGGTTTACTTTAGATATTTCATAGACTAGTCGAATTTAATAAAGCGAAGTCCGTATTATAGTTATTCGAATTAACCTTGTCGCTACTGTTGTTCCTTAAATGAAACATAATTTTTGGAGAAGTGTAGAGGCATAATATTGTTCTAAATTCAGTTTTTATTACATATTTACGAGACACTTACTTCAATAGTTCATGTATATTGCTTTCACACTAACTGCAAACATATCTATGTAGTCTACAAGCTATGATAAACTTATATTAAAAAAATAAATAGAAAAGTGAATTCTATGATTGGCAGCATAAAGGTTAAACAAAATGAAAGTTTGTAATATAGTTATTTTTCTATTTATTCTATCACATATTCTCCATTAAAAATGTTAAAACCAGAAATCATCTCTGTGCAAAACTAACAAGAGGAAACATCTTAAAACATTTTTCTTTTAAAACTATTTGAAAACTGAAGATGCATTTTTATTATGTTTTTTCCTAGTTGTTTTAATCCCTTTACCATTGATTTCCGAAAACTGTTATTTCAGAATTAATGATTGATCGGAGAGTTCCAGCTAATGTTATAACCAAGAATTACGTGTCAAACATCAATAAACTGTTATCGATCGCTTAAGAAAATCGCTATCGGCTTTTGTTTAATCGACGATCTATTCAGACAACTATATGGCCTATACATTGATTTGTTAATTAATCGATGGATAACGAAGATCACCAAAGAAACGTTAATGTAAAGAATATTTGCTATTACCTGTGACAGTCATTCGATACGGAAATAAAACAGGAAGGCTATTTCTCAAGATATGTCCACTTAGTTTACGTGTTGACCGACGGAAATGCCGCATAGAATCTTTATATTGCATCTCAACTGACAAAATGAACTTCGATAATCGAATCTAAAGAAAAAAACAAGCGAGTTCATCCGGTAAGCGAGTTTACTTATGTAGATCTATAATTATTCTGAAACTGAGTTTATACTTGCTTCAAAACGAGGCCGAATTTAAAAGAGATCGGTCCAACCGTTTCGGAGTCCATATGAAATAACTCTCGCACACACAGACAAAATACTTTATACATATAATTATGTTATCAAAGAGTACTTTTTTGTACTATTACCTTCATATATACTAACTCTCTTATTTATTTTTATATGTTGTACCTACTTTTAATTACGATTTACCATTTTAACCCATTCCTTCATTCTCATTTCATATCTAAATGTCATTAAGCCAGTTGTTTTTAATATATATTTGCATTTTGTATAACTCTGGCTTTTCTCTTCTTCTGATGAGGAGTATTTAGCTTCGAAATCCCATGCGCTAAAGAGTGTTTTTTTTTTCTTAATTTTCCCTTTAACCTTTCCTTATTGTTCTGATGACATAATAAAGTTATATATAACTTTTATTTCCCATCTCCCATTTTAATACATACATACATACATACATACACATATACATACATACATACATACATATACATACATATATATATATATATATAAACATATATAAAATATTTTTTCCACATGTATTATGCTCATACTAATTACAAGTTAATGAAATGGACACTTTGTATGTACATCATGCTTTGATTAGATCGACAAAAAAAAAAAAAAAGAAAGAGACATACTATCACTATTCGAGCTAATTTCAGAAGCCGTTAATAAAGTTTAATAAGATCCGGTTCCAAAGAAAATAACAATATAAGTAGGTATTTATTTGCTTCTCCACGTAGGCAAATATGACACACTGTCGGTTTTTATGTGAGGTGAAGGGGAAGGGGAAGGGATGGTACATATAGGGTTGCCCCTGCATGTACCAAGGGCAATGCTCACAAAGTGTAGCATATGCCGGACAGATACTACACATTGCTCCCAGCAAAAGTGCCAGGTAAGTATGAATATAATATTATACGTTGCAAATAACTAACCAAATAACCCATTCCCTATTTTTTTACCTATTACGCTCATTTTCTTTGCATGTTGTGTGACCAATCACTTTCATTCCGAGTCGTCAATTACTCTCGCTTCCGTCCCGCTCTCTCATAATTCTCTCTCCCTTCTTTTTTCTCTTCATTAACAGGTAATTGATAAAAGAGAGAAGATAAAGGTCAGGATAGTCGACTTTAAATAAAAAAAGGGAACATCGTTATAATTGTTATGATTAGCCGTAAGTTATAATTAACTCGTCAATTGACCCATTTCTTTCTAATTGCTTGTCTATCATCTACAGTCTCTGACAGGCCTGAAAATTGGTATATAGGGTATTCGGACATGTGGAAAACTTTTAAATCCGTTTTCATCCGAAAAAAGGGCTACTAAGGGATCAGAACTGTGGCCCATCAGATTTTTATGTTTGTCAACTGTTTCACGACTGTGCATGACATCTTATATTAATAAGTATGTTTGAATACATTTTGTAAAGAATGTGGCAACCTAGCCTAATGGTTATCGTACTTGGCACTATCTTTAGGCTTTTTTTTCAATCTCAGCACATACAATTGTTTCGGTCCTTTATATTTTATATATAGTTATCTGCACATGTTTTAATTATTCTTACTCTGCAAGCTGTCTATTATAAACTAAAGAGAAGGTCAACACAGACAATAATACCATTTAATGTAGAGGATAGAAAGAAAGAGAGCAAGAGAGACGATGTGTAAGAGTAGGGGAAGGAGACAGAAAACAGAATAATTTTGAATGCTATCCTTTTAGTTTTTATACATTTAACTCATTTGAATGCTGTTTGTCCTGATTCAAACAATTCCCCTTGCGCTCAATAGATGACAAAACGAATCACATATTCTCCAGCCTCATTCTATATAAAAGAACGACAGATCGACTTACAGACAAGGATGATGCCAGACACTTGAGGATGCATATTGTAAGTAGCTGTAAACTCATCACTTAAATCATATCTTACTGACTTTCTATCACCTTCACCCTTTCTACAATGCCTGCAGGGTATCTAACACAGCACTCTTATTCTATTTTCCCACTATTATGAAATAAAGGGAATAGCAACACAGGCAATATTACTATTCACTTCATAGTACAGAGTGAGAGAGAGAGCGAGAGAGAGAGAGATAGAATAGGTAAGATGTGTTAGGAAATCGGTAAACAGGAAAAGCCTAATTTTGTAATTCTGTCCTTTTAGTTAGCAAGCTGTATCGTTCCTGACTGAAATTTTACCCGAAATGAATAGCTAACTCAACGGGTTACGTTTCCTCTAGTGTCATCCCAAATAAAAGAGTAATATGTCGAATGACAGACGAAGCTGATAGGAGATATTCGAAGACACATGTACTAAAATATGTCTTACTTTTTGTTTATTTTACTTGCGTTCTGAGATGAGTTCATTTACAACCGGCAAAAAGTTGTTATTAACGAAGATAACAGTCATTTGTTTTGTTAGCAATAACCCAATGCACTTTAAAAGCAAGAACAAATCATTTCTTGTTATGAGCGAATCGTCACGTTCATAAACCCCTTACTTAAGATGGCAGCAAATATATCTCTTCTCCACTTATAGATTTCACGCCAAACAAGACACGCTATCCTGTTGTAACACGTTTGACTCCGGTTTGATTTATCAGTGTTCGATTCCATAACCTAGGACTTTCAAGTATTTTTTTTGCAAAATAAACAATTTGGACAATTTTCCTTTATTTTCATCATCGGAAGATCGAATAAAAGTTTACTTCTATGATACTAGCTGGGATACATGTCATATGCCGGGTTCATTACACTGAAAGATGTGCCATTAAGTGGATTTTAACGATGTAAAACCTGGCTGTGCCATACCAGCAATTCTGTAACACAGCTTTCAACTCAATAAGTGACCCAACAAAAATAGCAAAAGATCAACTGACATATACATGCAAAAATGTCCATGTAATTTGTATGGCAATCGATCCATAACATTCGAATTATTGATCTTTCTTTCTCATCGCTCTGCTTATCTGTTTTCCTCTATGTACTATAAATATATGTACCCATCTTCCTTGTATTTCATAATAGACTACTTGTAAAATAAGAGAGCGGTGCCAGGCAATATACATTGTGAGAATTGCCAACAACGTTCAAAAGTAACGTCCTGATTAAAAAAAAAAAAAATAAATAAAAATAAAATCAATTTTCTCAGAAGTGTAGAGTCCTTTTTGTAATAGAAAATGATCCAAAAATAAATGGCGCCTCCTCTTTCTCCAGGATGAATCAACTTACTTTTGATCCTCACCTGTGAGTGTTTAATAAGCATTTTTTAACCATTCCTTTAAGTCGACCGTTTATTGAATCCTGGAAATACTGGAGTTCGTAGACACACTCATCATAAATAAATGATCTAAAAATGTTTAAAAAAGTAACTATCTTAGAGAAAAGAAAATAATCCAAAATTGCCAATATTAAATGTAGTTGTCCTAAGCAAAAATTTCCAGCATCGATCTAGCCAGAAAAGCATTGAATTAAAGTAATTCCAGGTAAAGAATGGTGGTATTAAGTCAATGGATATCGCCAGTGACTTCCTCGTTGTCAGGAAAAATACTATAGCTGACAAATTGAAAGAAAATAAAAGAAAGATTCAGTATATTTCATACAATGATTAGTGTATTTGATTTATTTGTTCATTTAACTAGTGGCTATGAATATAATCGTCCAAATTTTGCAATCAAACTATATATATATATTTTTTTTTTGTTACATTTTCACCCCAAACAAGGCACATTGCCACTTTGTTGTAGGGGGCAACTATCAGGGACATAGGCACTAGGAGTACTGTGTAGGGAGTTGGGCAGCAAGATGTTGGTTCACGTTGCACTTGAACTTCTGCATGTCAGTAAAGTTGGTGAAGCAGGGGCCCAGAAGGGAATTCCAAAGTCTAGCTGTTCTGGGGAAGAAACTACTGGAGTAAAAGGCTCTATTAAATCTATGGATCTCTACTGTGAAGGGGTAGGATTTAGCTGCTTGTCGGGTTTGTCGGGGGTATTTGCGTCGAGGGCGCATAAGTGCTTGCAGTTCGTCAGAGCATTTATCGTTAAAGTACTTGTAGAACAGGCAGAGGGATGCAACATTTCGTCGATGGGACAGAGGTTGAAGCTTAGATGACAGTTCAGGACCTATCAGATAAGCGACTTTCTTTTGAACCATGTCTTGAGCACTTTTGAAGTAAATACTTAAAGTTTACGCATAAATCTATACTTTCGTATATTAAATTTATGTGAATAAATGAAGTAGTTATACTTAGCTCAAAAAACAGTCGAGCACTTTCAAAAGAATTTATTTCACCACATTAAAAATAGATATGGAAAGAGTTAATTTCGAAACATCGCTAAAAAACATCCCCACACCCAGCAAGCATAGCTATATTATTAAATAAATATTAAAAAATGTAGAAAATCAGTTCTAATAAATAACAATAACCAATGGATAAAAACTAAAATGAAAAATTCATTCGATTTGGCGATGGGTGCCAGAGACTCTGCAGAGGCATCAGATCTTGTGGGATTATTCATTCTTTATACCCTCACAAGCATATTCATTACTACGGACATCGGCCTATATAGAGATGACGGACTAGCTATAATAAAAAACTCCAACAAAGTCAAGGGAGAAAACTTTAAGAAAATCATACACAAAGAAATGAAAAAAATTAGGCCTAAAAGCGGACGTATCAGCTAACATAAAAATAACAAACTTCCTGGGCGTCACGTTAAACTTAGATAAAAACACATATGAACCATACTTAAAAGATAACGCTACTCCAATTTACGTAAACTCCAAGTCCAACCACCCACCATCAATTATAAAACATATTCCTAACTCGATCGTAAGTAGACTCAGTAATAACTCAAGCGATGAAAATGCATTTAACAGGTCATCCAATATTTACGAAACAGCCTTAAAAAATAGTGGATACAAAAATATCGATATCAAATATAAGCAATAAAACACCAACAACTATAATAAAATTAAAAATAGAAGAAAAAGAACTATAATTTGGTATACGGCCCCATACAATCAAATGTTAAAAACAAAACTTGGCAAGAAATTTCTAGATCTTATTGAAAAACACTTTCCCGCAACCAACCCCTTACACAAAATCTTCAATAAAAATACCTTGAAGTTATCTTACAGTTGTTGCGAAAATTTAGAGATGATAATTAAGGCACATAATAACAAAATACTAAATGAAAACAATGTAAACAACAACAAAATAAACAATAAAAAAGTAGACACCATGACAGAAATAAAACCAACACTAGCAGAAATAATAATAATAATAATAATAATAATAATAATAATAATAATAATAATAACAAACCAACTCCGGACAAGAACAACCATACCATAAATAAAAATACTAATAACGAACAAGATAAATGCAATTGTAGACACCGCACACTTTGCCCAGTCCGAAATAAATGTCTAACAAAAAGCGTAGTTTATCAAGCAACAATATTTGCGAAAGAAAACCCGAATAACAAGAAATATTACATAGGCATGACTTCCTTAGATTTCAAAACCCGATACTATGACCACAAAAGCACATTCAAAAATAAAAAAAAACACCGTATAAAAACAACACTAGCGAATAAATACTGGGAACTCAAAGAAAGCGGACATTCGCCGGTAGTCGAATGGAAAATAATGAGACAAGATACCACATGCAGACATTTAGACGACCCATGTAAATTATGCCTCCATGAAAAATTTTCTATCTTGTACTTTAAAGAACCTCAAAATCTATTAAACTGTAGGCGGGAAATAGCAAACAACTGTGTTCACAAAATAAAACTTACTCTAGGATAGCGATACAATATAGCTTTAAAACTAATAATAACAATAGAAAACAAACAAATAAAGAAATTAAATAAACATGAATATACATAAACGATCACACACATATATGTATATATATATATGTATATATATGTGCATGTATGTGTGTACACATAGGTATATTTATATGTATAAAAAAAGGAGAACGTCTACCTAAAACCACTAACCACGTTCTAAAACAGATCCTTTGTTTGATAAAATGCATGCCCACTGGCTGATAGGAAGGGGCGCGGTGGATACTAGAAAGCTGATTGGCCAACTAGAAATCCTCAACATATATAAAAACAAGAAGCAACCACAGAATTCGCGCATAAGCCTGACGAATCCTATAGTTGGATGAAACGCAGAATATTCAGTGTAGCTTAATCGCCATATATATTTTATAAATTACTAACTAGCTCTACCTACGTATTGAGCACTTTTGAAGTAAATACTTAAAGTTTACGCATAAATCTATACTTTCGTATATTAAATTTATGTGAATAAATGAAGTAGTTATATATATGTATATATATATATATATATATATATATATATATATATATATATAAACACCTTATTGTTGGATCAGTATTTTTCATTATTAAATATATAATTTCTTAACTTAGACATGGTTGTCAATCATGATTTTAAAACAGACTGTACTTGGAAATTAAATTCTGACGTCATATCGGATAAATTATCGATTTGAGTAACTTTTAAAAAGTAAAGCTTATTTTACCAGGTCATCCATTTTAATGTATGTACATTTCTTGATAATTGCTGTTTGTCTAGCCCCCCTCTCTATTTCTCTCTGTCTCTATCTCTCTCTCTCTCTCTGCTTACTTCTTCTCTATCTATTCTATTTTCTTTTTACACACTCTCTCATTTCTTTCATTTTCATTCCTGCGCTTTTATCATGCGTATATTTTCTCCCATTACTTCGGCTATCATTCGCTTTTTTATCCTAATGCAGAGTGTTTTTCTTATGTTTTCTGATGAAGTTCTTGCAGTTCATTTTCCGGCAAAATAAAACAAAAAATAAAATTAAAGACACAGCCTTTCTAGGGACGACCATTCTCCTTTTATAATTTTATTACTTTTTTTTTTTCAAGTATCCTACCTTGGCTCATAGTTTCATCTGGGGTCAAAGTTCATATAGGACAGCCTCTCGGTTCATTCTCTTATAAAAAAATCATAGAAAAATCAAAGTCAATTTTATTTATTTCATTAGTTCATCTCCTGGATCTTGGTGCCTTTTTATTATTTTTGTTGTTTTAAGGAAGTTGTTTAGTTTGCTGTTTTGGTTAAGTAGGACGGGGTTTTTCGTTATCTCTGTGAAAAGCTTTGGGTTATTTGTGTTGTGCGTGGAGACGTATGTTAGGATTTCTTTGTTTCGTTCTTTAGGGGTTCTCAAATCTTTTACTGGTATATTTGTCGCAAGTTGGATCCCTTTGTCTATAAGTTGTGATGGGTATTTTCTTTTTCTTAAATTTATTCGTAGTTCCTTGAGTCGGATTTTCCGAAGGTTATTGTCCGTGATTATGGTGCAGATTCTACGTGCTAGGGTGTAGGGAATTGATTTTATGCAGCTTTTAGGGTGGTGACTTTTAAAGTGTAGGTATTGTTGGGTGTCTGTAGGTTTGCGGTAAATGTCTGTGATAATGTTATTGTCTTTAATCTTTATCAGTATATCTAGGAAAGGTAATTCTGTAGAGCTTTGTTCTATGGTGAATTTAATTTTTGGGTGTAGGTTCTGGAGTATGGCGTGTAAGTCTGTGATGTTTCCCCCATGTGGGTTTCCAATGGATGAAGCAGTCATCTAAGTATCTTTTCCATGATTCTACAAACAGCTTTTTGGTGCTGTGGCCAAATTTTTGTTCTATCTTTTTATATAAGGTGTCTTCTAGGTAGGCTAATGTAAGGGTTGCGTAAGTCGGTGCCATTTTCGTTCCCATTGCTGTACCTAGTGTTTGGATGTAGTTGGCATTGTTGAATTCGAAGGAATTATTATTTAGGATTATGTCTATACTATCGATAATGAATTGCTTTGTGAATATAGGATGTAGTGTTTGTGCGTGTCTGTTGATCCAAAATATTATTGCTTCTTTTTCTAATTCATGGGGTATATTACTATATAAACAGCTAACGTCAAATGTAACGTCAAATGTCCCGTTTTCTACTGTATGTGGTAAGGTAGTAAGAAAATGGATGTCGTCCCTTATGTAGCTCTTAACTTGATCTGTGAAAGGTTGTAATAAGATGTCTATTAAGTTGCTAAGTCTGCTTGTCGGACAGCTGGTCCTGCTACAATGGGTCTAAATGTGAGTTCACTAGGGTTTGGAGCGCTAATATATTCTGAGTTTTGTGTATCGATGGCAAGTTTTATTACGCCAGATTTGTGTATTTTAGGCAGTCCGTAGAAGTTGTTGGTCTTTGTAATGAAATTTGTGAAGTCCTTTTCTTTCTTTTTTAATATTTTGTTGTGTGTTGTACAGAGTTTTGTGATTTTTGAGATGGTGGTGTTATCTATGTTGGTACTAATGAGTTTATAGTAGTCTTTGTCATCCGGTAATTCTGTAATTTTTGTTTCATAAAAAGTTTTGTCCATGATTACTACGGCACTGCCTTTGTCTGCTTCTTTTATTATTATGTCATTATTATTACGGATCTTTTCGAGTGCTTGTTTTTGCTTATGTGTGAGGTTACTTGTGGTTTTGTCTTTTTTGTGGAGGTTAAGGTTCCAGAGATTTTCGAAGTAGCTGTTTAGTTCTTTTGTGTTGTTCTGTAAATTAGGGAAATATGTTGATTTGTTTTTTACTAAAGAATCATCTTTTTCCCCTTTGTTATCTAGTGTTTCTATTAGTCTAAATTTACGTTCGAATTCTTTAAGGTCCTTTTTTCGTTCTGCTATATTGCTTTTAGGGGTGGGGCAGAATTTGAGGCCCAACTTCAGTATTTCCTTTTCGTTCTTTGATATGATAAGGAGTATGTGGATAAATTGATGATTTTGGGTCTAATTTTTTCTAACCTGGAATTGTTGTTCCCTGGGGGTTTCCTAAAGAATGGTGGGGGTTGTTTGTTTCCTTGTTTCGAGGAGTGATGTGTTTTAGGGTGATGTGATGTCTCCTTGTAAAATGAGTGTTGTATACATTATTGTGAGGGTTCAGTGATAAATGATTGAATGGGTTGTAATTATATGTTGTTTGTGTTGGATAGTTGTGTTTCAGTTCGAATTGGTGTTGCTGTTGAGGATACATGCATTGTTGTATAGGATTGTGTTGTCGGGGTTTGTTGTAGGGAAGGTCTGTTTGTTGGGATTGGTGTTGCATGGGATATTCTAATTGTTCCCGTTGATGAGAGAGGTGCCTTAGGGGTTTGTTTCTTTGTGTAGGATATGAGGGGTGAGAGTTGTAGATAGTGTTTTGAATTATATGATGTCTCAGGTAGTTGTGTTGCATTGTGGGGATGTTTTGGTAGGGGTTGTTTAGTAAAGGTATTTTTTCGTTGTTTGTGTTAGCGATGTAGTGTCTGTGGGAATGGATTTTTGATTGTGTTTGCTGAAGTGGGTGGTAATAGTTTGGTTTGTATTGCTTAGGATTGTATATAAGTGGGTATTTTTGTGGAGATGTATTGTATGGTATGTTGTCTGGTGTGTTGTGTTTGTTAAGGGCGTGGGTTCTTGTGTAATTTTGAGGTGTTATTAGTATGCGTTTTGGCTGGGTCTGTTGTTGGGAATTTGTGTATGACGTGGATATATTGTGGTTGCTTCTTTGTGTGTAGTTGTATCTGTTGTGTGGATGTGTTTGTGTATGGTGTATGTTTCGTTTCTTACCTTTGTTATGTGATCTCTGTGTTTGCGGATATCGTGTAAGAGTGTTCTGTTCCTGGTTATCCTTGTATGTGTTTGTCGATTGTTTACTTCTTTCTTTTTCCGGCAGGTTTTTTAGCCAGGTTATTTTCCGTCCAATGATTTGCCTGGATTTTTCCTCCTCTTTTTTGCATTCAGAATCCCAGAGTTCCAAGAGGGGTTGGTGTGTTTCCTTGGGGCAGAGTTCCTTGATTTTTTTAAATACTTTATTGTCAATTTCTGTGTACTTCTCCGTAGAGTGTACTTTTTTGTCTTCCCGTATGTCGATTTCGGCCTGAAGTTTTGAAATACTCAGGACTTTTTTGATTGTCACTTGTTCCTCTGTATCTTGGGGTGTAATTTTTTCCCGGAATTTATATGGAATGAATTGGTCCTCCATCATTGGAAATGTCCTGTATGTTGCTGCGGTGTCGCTGCATTTGACTGCATGGTAAAAAGCCATTTTTCTTTGTTTAAGGAGGATGTTCCAGTTTTGGAGATTCTGTTTCTTGGTTTTTAGTAATTCATTCTGTATGTATGGTCTTCTAAAGTATTCCAGGTATTCTTGTTGTGTTTCGAGTTGGTTAATGATTTCCTCAAATTGGATCTCTTTCTTATCCTGTTGGTTGGAAATGAGCTGGATTATTCTGTCCATTTTCTCACTTAGTTGCTGCAATCCGTCCTCGAGATGTTTGTGTTCTATGGAGAGGTTTGTCTGTGAATCCATCCTTCCTTAAAACAACAAAAATAATAAAAAGCAAACGCCAACCCAAAAACCTAAAACGCATTCTTACCTCATCCAAACTCAATCAAGGCGCAACAAAAGGAGTCACAAAATGCAACAAACAACGATGTGGAGTCTGCAACATAATATTAGAGGGAAACACATACACATTTACGAACCCCATACAAACATTAAAATTAAAAAAAAACCTAGATTGCACCTCAAAAAACGTGATCTATGTAATAAAATGTCCAGCATGCGATAAATCCTACATAGGCGCTACAAACAACCTTAGTAATAGAGTAGCCCTACACCGATCCAACATCAAAATCGCGGAAAATAGACACCTGCATGTATCACAACATATACACACATGCAGTGGAGGCAGATTCGAGATAATGCCCATCTTCCAAAGTGACAACTACTTCTACTTGCTAACACAAGAAAAAAACTTCATAGCAAAGTTTAACCCCGCCTTAAACATCTCTCCATAATTATACACATAAATAGGCAAAACACAAAATACACTTACACGCATGCATACTGGGCTAAATGCGCACCCTCACACACGAGACACAAGAAGCACAATAAAGCACGCGCACACTTTCACGGGTGCGCGCGTCCATACCCAGTACAGTACCATTTCTCTAAACTAAACAAACAATTAGAAATTATACGTATGTATGTGTATGTACGCACACGTGTGCATGCATGTATGTATGTGTGTGACTGTGAGTGTATACATATGATTGTGTATGCGTGAGTGTGTATATATATATATCATCTGTTATCTATGCTACATCTTGTTTGTGTGTGTACGTGCACTTATGTTTGGGTGACCGAATCCATGTATGCATATGTGCTTGGATTAGAAAAGAAAGAAAACTTCAACCGATATATACATAAGGTGGGATGTATGAATATGTATGTGTATGTGTGATTGTGGGTGTATTTGTCCATGTATATATATGGGTGGATGAATGTATACGCATCTGTATGTGTGTGTGTACATATATATACATATGTATGCATATGTATGAGTGGGTAAATGTGTTTGTGTGGATATGGATATACGCGTATGTGTGAGCCCCTGCATATATCTATGTGTGTGCATGTGTGTGTGTATGTGCCTACATAGTATGTGGATGTTTGCGAGTGTGTATGCACATACCTGTATGTGTATATATGTGTGTGTATGTGCGTGTATATGTATGTATATGTATCTTCTCCTACCTATTCTCCATCTTACTTGTGTGTGTGTGTACGTGTACTTATGTCTGAATAATTAAGCGCATATATACATGCGTGTTTTGGTTGGAATATATATATATATACATATATATATATAAAATAAAAAAATAAAAAAATAGAAATAATTAAGGACTACGTGCCTGACGTATTAGTGGTGGATGTGTGTGACTATGTGTGTGATGTGTAGGTGGGTATGTATATATGTATGCTCCTACATATATTTCTATGTATGTGCGTGTGTGTATGTGTGTGTGCCTGCATGCGTGTGCGTGTGCATGTGTACATGTATGTATATGTATGCGTGTGTGATTGTGTGCGAGTGTGTGCTACACATGGGGAAAGAAAGTCTTAAAAAACATTAAAAAACCATAAAAATCTTCACCAAATGGACGAAAAGCGCCCTCTTTGAATCTAACTTTGACCGGACACTTTGAACACTTACGGTTGGAGACAGAATGTCTGAGACCACACATCACTCTGAAAAACACATTTAGTATCAGCGGAGGTAAAAATAACTTTACAAACTCCCATTTTAAAGAAAAACTTTTTACGAAAACATCTGAAGAGAGCACACCCTAAGCTCAAAACGCGTTATAAAAATATTTTAAAATAAAAATATGATGAAAACCTTAAAAATAACCCACAATTGTTGATGGCTACACTCTTTTAAATATATATATATATATATATATATATATATATATATATGCGCTTTGTCTTATGCTATCTTTTGGGAATTAAGCGAAAATATAACAAGCCATAACTTGTTTTGAGCAAATAACAGAGAGCAACATTGCTCTATTATTAAGGTTCTCCCTTTCACGCTTGACTTCTAACTCTGTAAGGACATGTTAGTGTAATACTAGTTGGTGAAGGTGCCTCTGCCGGGGGAGGCATATGCAATTTTGTAGGCCATAGAGCTATTCCTCTAGGCTGGATTTTCAAATCCTACCGCCCGACCTTTTGTCACATCTTCTTGCCGCGCGAGACATGATTAAAATCGCACTTTCCATAAGTATATATTTATAGTGAAAATAAACTCTACTTATGCATTGAGGATTATTTAATCAAATACAAAAACAGGACTATATAATGTGTACATAATTTTTAAATATATGTATATATACACAATAAGTTAGGAAAATATATATGGCAATTACGCTACCCAGAATAATCCGCGTTTCATCTTCGTGAGAATTCGTCATGTTTAGATAGAGTTGTGGTAATCGCGCATTTTTATATAAACACATGATATTGAATTTGCTAGTTAGCCAATCAGTTTCCTAGTTTTAACCGCGCCCATCCTAATCAGCTAATGGTCGGCACTTACAGAACCAAAGTACAGTTAGCTTCAGGTTCACCCGTTCCCTTTGTGTGTTTTATGGCAAAGGGTTAATTATATTCTTTTGTGTATAAAAACCTGCTGTACTTTAAACCTATCTGTAGTTAGATACGTGATTTTGTGTTTTGGTTTATATTTCAGATAACATGTATGATTTTTTATAAAATTATATATTATATGAATATAAATGTTTATTTTATTATATTTTATTTATTTATTTATTTATTACTTATTTTTTATTATTAATTATTTAAAATTATTACTGCATTGGTATCCTAGAGTCAATTCATCTTGTGCACACAGTTGCTCGCTATTCCTGTCCTACATTTTAATAGATGTTGCAGTTCTTTAATATTAATGATGGCCAATTTCTCATACACGCATAATCTACATGCACGGTCTAATTGCCATATGCATTCGTTGAAGAGGCAGAGGACACTAAAACATGCATGTATGTAAATTACTGTTATATATATATATATATATATATGTGTGTATATATATATTTATATATATATATATTAAAAAGTTTGACTCATGTCCAGATAACCTGCATCTAAAATTTAAAGTGTTTGAACCCAAAATTGGCGGAGGAGTTTGGTAGAGATTGCAAAGGTCAACGCTTTCAACTCTGACCTCTTGGCATCCAAATTTTTACTCAAAACTGATTAAAAAGCTTACTCGATGTCTGAATACCTTTTTTTAATGTAAAATTTCAAATTTTTAGACCAAAAAATTGCTGAATAGTTTTCTAGAGACCGCAATGGTAAAATCTTTTGAACTTTGACCACTTAGTAGGCAAATTCCCGGCAAAGAAAACGATTATAAAGCTTGCGCTCTGTCTCAATTCTCTTTGTGTAAAATTTCGAATATTTAGATTGAAAATTGGCTGAGAGGTAAAATTAAAAAAAAATTCGACTCCAATAACATTTATTATTTTGGGCTCAAATAAAGTTAAAATGTTTGATCCATGTTCAAGGAACCAACCCACGATTTCAAGTGTTTAAACCCAAAATTGCTGGAGGAGTTTTCAAAAGTCAAATCGTTTAACTTTGACGCTTTTACAGCCAAATTTCTGGCCGAAAACCGATTAAACAGATTTTCTCAAATGTCAATATCCCTAATGTAAAATCTCGAGTCTGTAAACTGAAATTTGACAGAGTAATTTGGTTGAGAAGTGTACACACACAGCCAGACACGCACGGACAATTTCACTTTTATAGATAAATAGATATACTAGCAGTTCCGCCCGGCTTTGCTCGGGACCTATGTACTATTCATAACATTATGCGCATATATATATAATAAAAAAGTGCGAATTTATACGGTAATGCCTTTCGATATATTAGGCTTTCTTAACTACCATAGAGAAAAGTTGGTAAAGATCACAAACGCCAACATTTTTTTACTTTGACCCCAAATTTGGCTCTTAACATTTATTGTTTTGGGCTCAAATCAAATTAAAAGATTTGACCCATGTCCAAGTAACCGAAAATTGCAAGTATTTAGAACCAAATTGGCTGAGGGATTTGGTAGAGTTAGCAAAGGTCAACTCTGTAAACGTTGACCTCTTGCCAGCCAAATTTTCGCCCCCAAAACTGATTAAATAGCCTGGTGCATGTCTGAATACCCTTTACGTAAAATTTCAAATGTTTATACTCAAAATTGGCTTAATAATTTTCTAGAGACGGCAATGGTAAACTCTTTTGAACTTTGACCCTTGGAAGTCAAATTTTAATAAGGAAAGATGAAAAAACTTGCCCTATGTCTAAGTACACTTTATGTAAAATTTTAAATGTTTAGATTAAAAATTGACTGAACTATTTGGTAGGGACTGCAGAGGTCAATTTTTTAAAACTGACCCCAATAATGATCCCTTAACATTTATTGTTTTGAGCTCAAATCCAATTAAAAAGTTAGATCCATGTGTACGTAACCTATATGTAAAATTTCAAGTGTTTAGACCTAAAATTGGCGGAGTAATTTTGTAGAGTTCTTAAAGGTAAAATCGTTGAACTTTGACCCCTTTGGCTGGAAACAAATTCAAAAGATTTTCCCAAATCTCAATACCCCTTATGTCAAATATCGAATCTGCAGACCGAAAATTGACAGAGTAATTTGGTGGAAAGTGTACACAGAAAGACAGACAGACAGACAGACTTTTTTCACTTTCATAGATATATAGATATAGGAACTGTATCTGGAACTGAGCCATCGAAAAGGTGATTAAGCTAAAGTGTATTTACTTTAAACTACAGAATTCTTTATCATTATTTTCAATAACTCTGTGTGCAATGGATTTCTTTATTCATCGTTAAAAGCCGAAATTGCATCTCATTGTAAGAAAAGATTTAAATTGACCTTTTCTAGTATTTATAAAGTCCTTATTGATTAGAAAGTCCCCTACCGATTCGCTGCAGTAAAATATTTAATGTCTATAATTGCAAACAAATATATTTGAGTCTAGAATAATTTGTGCTCTTGTTTTTGTTTTTTTTTGTATTCAGATTTAATCTGATTGTGTATCGAAGCCAAGGGCGCGTATGGCGTAATGGATGCCAGATCGGACTACGGAATTGATCTAGTCGGTTATTTAACATTCGCTTATGTATAACAGTTATATAAGAACGGGAAGAGGGCGCCCTAAAATCAAAGGAACCTAAAATAGGAAGTCTGAAATGGAACACGTACATCAAATCTGTTGCCAGGGATGCTGGGAAAATGGTGGGATCCTTCTACCGCTCCAGAAGATATCTCACTACTGATGCGATTCTCTATCTGTATAAAAGCCAAGTACGTTCAAGGGGGGAGTACTGCTGCCACATCTGGGCAGGAGCTGCTAAAAACAGCCTATCATGCCTTGACAGAGAACAAAATAGACTTCGTGGTTTAGTGGGGGGTGCCCTTTTCTCTTCCCTGCAACCTCTCTCCAAAAGAAGAGACGTTGCGAGCCTGTCTTTGTTTTATCGTTATTTCCATGGCAGGTGCTTGTCTGACTTCCAATTCCTCGTCCCCCCTCGCCAATTTTTCACGAGAAACACCCGTCTGGCTGAAACTACTGTCAATAATTTTCCCCAGTCTTTATCTGTGCCTAAATCCAAACGTAGATTCCATGAGCAAAGCTTCTTTCTTAGAACTGTACGCCAGTGGAACTCTCTGCCGCTTGCCTGTTTCCTACCTAACTACAACTTGGATCTCTTCAAGTCCAATATAAACAAACTCCTGACAAACCGCCCCCTTAAGTAAGACACTCTATCTAACCACCCAATACTAATGATTACTAAAATACTATCTCATTGATTACTGTACACGCAATAACCCTTATCCTTGAGTGGCATTCGGGCCTTGATAAGTGGTGAACCCATGTAAAAAAAAAAGAAAAAAGTCACTTCTATCGAAGAGCAGTTCTACCTCGCTGCGCCTGTTGATACTGACGAAATCAGACTTAGGACACGCCTGTCTCCACCAGCTCGCCAGAGGAATGGGGGAGGGCGGTAGGTATAAGGAACGAAATTGATCTCTCAGTATCTCTTTATTCATTCTTTGTAAATCTCCCTCTCTTTACCTGGCTTTTCTCTCTCGCCTTTATGCATTTAATTTCTGTCTGTTTGCCACGTTAAATAAACTCTTTAAAAGCAAAATAGGCATCCACGTCGGATGAA
This sequence comes from Euprymna scolopes, assembly GCF_053919585.1. NCBI lineage: Eukaryota > Metazoa > Mollusca > Cephalopoda > Sepiida > Sepiolidae > Euprymna > Euprymna scolopes. The sequence continues at coordinate 45,666,952 of NC_136485.1, forward strand.
TAGGAACGTTTCTACTGAAGGCTGCAATCTTTTTCACAACTGGTTTAAATATTAATCCTAGTTCATAGCCGTTACCTAAGTATGGTCGCATAAATCAAGCAAATTGGGTAATACCGAAGCGAAGGAAGAAGAAATAGCCTGTGTTGTCGATGTAAGCCACCAACATTGGCACCATTAGGCCAAGTAAAATCCAACAAATCTACTCGCACAGTAACAATTTCGAAATGAAATAAGAGAATTGAACATTCTTACGACGTAAACGATCGTAAAATTAGCAACTTAGTCCCTTCAGAAATGTGAGTCTATTGATCTGTTGATGATTTGAAATGAAACGATGGCATTAGAATCCGCAAATCAATCGCAATGTGTGGCATGGATTGTGATAAATTGGGACGCTACACAAGTACGTAGCAATTAAGTTAACTAGTATAATTTTTGTCGAGGGCCACATTAGTATATGATATCCTGGCGGAAAACGACTGAAGCGGCGAGGAGGTTAAAGGTTATCTCCTTAGAGAAAACACGCTAGAAATGCAGGTAACAAACAATATGATGATAGAAATGTCTTTATTTGTTCGTGGAAAGAACGGAGAGTTCTGGCAGTATCACGTAGAAAGTTCAGCAAACGAAGCGTGAAAATAATGTAAAAATCTAAGTGAATGTTACCTCGAGTCTCTGCCCGTTCATCGTTCATTCTTTAAACTAAGTTAAGGAAATTAAGTAAGTAAATAATTTACGTGGTCTCTCTCCCAAAGAATGAAATCTCTCTCTCTTAATAAAACCTTGAAAACTTACCAAGTCTTCATTGTGTTTTTCATACATGAGTAGTTATTCGTCTTAAAGTAAACAGTAGGTCAACAACCAAAAGTGGATCACTGCCAGCATGAAAGACGACAGATAACCACTATGAAAAAAAGATGAGCACATATAAACACCCCACGCAACGTATGTATAGACAACTTTTGTTTTATTGTGTGACCTGACCACATGGGGAGTTCATCCAATTCCTCGTAATTCGATAGAGACGGTCAATAGCCTCATTACTGATGGTAGAGGGACGGTTTAGTACACTTTTAAAATGCTCCACACATCTTCTCAGGATCACGTCTTTGTCAGTTAGGATAGTGGGTCCGTCTGCGCTGAGGATATGTGATGATTTGGATGGAGTTGGGCCATAAATTTCCTTGAGACCATCATAGAAATTCTTCATGTCAAGAATCATACATCTATCTGAGCTTCAACTGAACGTCGCTACGCAAACTCTTCCGTACGTCCTTCTTAAATTTGGAGGACGGATCTTCAATATGGGCTATGCATGTAGAATGCTTTCCCTCTAGCAACTGGATAATCTCCAGGCAGTTCTCAGCAACTGATACGTATATTTCGCCTGTCCCGTTACCTGATGATGATATAGTCAATTAGATGCCAGTGCTTTGAGCGAGGGTGCATTCACGGTGTCCTTTTGCGAATAGGGAGGCGAAACACAGTGCTTGTTATCAGTATGAGCCCAGAGCAGATTTGAAGGAGAAGACCATTGCTATTACATGTTCCAATACCATGTTTTCCTATACCACCTTACCAGGCAGCACTGTCACAGCCTACTTTTGCATTAAAATCACCAAATATGTTGAGTTTGTCTGGATTTGGTGTTGCACCTATGATGTTATCCAGGCCTTCGTAGAACTTGTCCTTGATGTCATCAGAGTTTGTCATCGTAGGAGCGTATGCACTGACAAGAGTAGCAAAAATCTTTCCATTTGGGAGAAGGAGTCTCAGTATCATTAGACGGTCATTCGCTCCTTTTGAAGGTCTAGTGTTAACGGGCATCTCTCCCCCCCTCTCTCTGGCTTTCTTACTCTTTCTATTTTCTCTCTCTGTGTCTCTATAAGAGAATAGAGAAGGAGAGAGAGAGAGAGAGAGAGAGGTGAGTAAACGTGGAGGTAGACACGTTTACCAGAACCAAAGGTCAGCTGACCAAATTACGTATGTGTGACGTGGTTGGCTAGATTTGGGAGATTTGATTTGAGCTTTGAAGAAGACGGACGTTTTCCGTGGTCTCCCCCTCTTAACTGGGGAGGGGGAGACGAACGCTGACGTGTGTGAAGAAGAACCACACAAGCAGATTTCACTTTACACCTGCTGCAGGACCTCTGGGGAAAGTGAAATAAAAACTATAAAACCATTTCATCGTCTTGGAGTGATAAATCTTCGTCAAACAGGTATCAAGTCTCCCTCCAGGATGAGAAATTGCCAGATGGTTCAACAGCGAGAAACAGAGGTAGGTTCAGAAATTACATGTCACGCACACGATTCCCTTTATGATAATCAAACACACAACCATTTATATTAGAGACAATCACACGGAATCTTTCTTATGTTATATAGAAAACGTAAAATGTGCCCCTAAATGAAGAACTCTATATAACATATTCAAATGTAACGAAAGCTCAATTTGGTACCCCTCAAGGATAACCTCGATGATAACGAATATATAACACTAGCCAGTTTACTCACAAGTGCGTTTTTCACCGCAAAACCAACTCCTGCCTCACGCCTCTCCTCAGGTCCTCTGCCACTCAAAAAAAAAAAAAGGTGCAGCCCTGACCTCTTTCATTAATTTCACCTTCACCTTTTCACTTAGAGCGGCAGTGTCAATATCGTACCTCGCAAGTTCGCCTGCAAGGAGTGCAGTGCGTCTTGTGGTCTGTCTGGGTTATATTTGTCCAAGAGTGTACGAACATTCCATGTTGCAATCTTGATAGGTATTTTTTCTTTATTTCGACCGCATTATTAGGGTTCCCATTGACCGCAGTAAGCAAGCCAGGATATAGTGGAGCGGGCAATGTTTGGGGCACCTTTTCTAGCACATTCCCCACGTCACGGGGGTGAGCAGTGCTGCTCAGACACTCAGACGACTGCCGAACTCCATGTCCCCTTCCGTTAGTGGAGAGCGATCCTATGGCCTGAGCCGCCTGTGTTCAGGTTTGCGGCTACGACTTCCAGTGTTCCCACACCTATCGCCTTGTCGCTCGCCAAAAGTCACAGGACTTGAAGGAAGTGAGAGGGAGATGCTGAATGACATGCACTTGGAGTTTGTTTAAATTGAAGCTGGTTTACGCAGAGCCAGCCTCACTCTCTGGTCCCAAACCAGCCTGGTTCAGCAGCAAGGCAGGGTCGAGACAGCTGGGGGACAGGTAGGGATGCAGGAGCTGCCGAAGGAGACGAATATGCCAGTTAACCACCTTCGGGGACCTCGGTGTGATAAAGTATAAGGCTGATAATAGATGTCCATCGTGCAATTGACTCAGCTAATTCTCTATATTTGTACTGTTGAGATTACATACTTTAATGAAGCTCTCTCTTTGCTGCCAATTGAATATAAACATGGGATGTATAACATACAGAGACATAGTTCTGGTGAGAAGCCGACTGAACAGATGCAATAGTAAATAAAAATAGTTTGGCGGGAATAGGGAGTTCCTAAATGGATGCCGTGTATTATCGGGTAAGAGATTTCAGCTTGTACTCTTATACAAGGACAATTGGACTAGAGCTTCAATAAATAGCAATATAAATGATGATAACGCTGAATATTCGTTCGATTAAATCGACTATTCATGCGAAGATAGCATTAACTGTTCGATCTATATCGAGAGCAGTAAATATCAACAGGTATTAATAAAAACCGATTCTAAAAGCAATTAGACATATTGCATCGTTTCTTCAAAGAATTCTGATACAAACGCGATCATTCCGCAACAGCAATTAAATCCGAGAAAATGTAATGAGTTAAGCGTATCCCTCATTTGCAAACAGAATTAAATCGTGGAGCATTCTCTTAAGTTACGTCGTTGCTTGACGTGTACAAACACTTTGGCGGCAACTTTATTATTATTATTAAAATAATTAATAGGATGGAACGATAAAATGTTTAAATAAAGTTATAGCGTTGTTTTCTTTAAAGCGACAACTTTATTATTCCACCTTGTATTAAGAGGTTTGGCCTAAACTAACGTCACACTCACTTGAACATAATTATACATTTTTTATAAAAGAATTACCAAACTTAAGAGGCAGTGAAAAGACTTAATTATTAAAATTATTGAAAAGTTTGCACGTCTTATAGTAAGATGTTTATCATTAAATTGTAACGAATAAAACACTATTAAACATTAACGAGCAGGGCCTGTAGAAATTCCACTGGAGAATCATTCCTATGTAATATATTCACGTTGGCATCCTATAGATGTTCAGTGTAAATGGAAACGCTCTGAGATTATTGGAGTTCCTTTTTTAAAACTGCAAAAGTAGTTATCTAAGCTAGCAGAAACAACCGGCGTATCCCGAATGTAAATTACGCTTAAATATGATATTTTATTTCTGGCAGAATTCGTATATATTATTATAGAGGTAGTGTTCCATCGATGTATTTATATTATAAAATTGCGATTTCAAAAATAAAAAAAATATATCAATATAAATTGGGTGCATCAGCTTGAATCGAAACAGAAATCAGAACTTATGAGAATATATATATATATATATATATATATATATATATATATATATATATATATATATATAACTTGAGTTCCTTCAGCTATGATCGAAATCGAAACCAAAGCACATGTAGAATTATTGGTCAAATTATTTATTACACAAAATGGAAGTCCATAACAATTAAACAACAGTCACTTGGATGTAAGCGTGACATACAAAAATAAATAACAGACACGATATCTTATTAATATATAGATAATTGACACTTGGTAGACCTGGTTGACTGAAGTTTATTCGTAAATATCGTTATATTGCAACAAAATAAAAGATTGTGAATTTTATCAAAATGAAATTTTTGTAGGGGAATAACCCTGTAACATAATTTGGTAAATAGGAATTTTAATTCGACGTCTAAACATTTGTATTGAATACGAAAGTTTAATATATAAACAGCAGTATGTCCTCTATAGTATCAGATCTGACCGAATGGTTAATTGTAGGCATAGACCAATTCATACCATCTAAAAAATTCCAACAAAAACCTAACAGCCAGCCATGGTTCTCCCCAGAATGTGCTGCTGCTATCGCGCACAGAAATCACTTTTTCCATAGCTACCAACGTAATAGATGCACTGAGACTAAAGCTGCTTTCAGGACTGCCAGCAACCACTGTAAAAGAGTAATAAAAAATGCAAGAGAGCTATATGTCCAGTCTGTTAAATCCAAGGTAGCTGATCAGCGGCTTGGATCCCACCAGATTTGGCAAATAACACACAGGATCCTGAACAGGAGTGTGCGTTCTATCCCAACCATTATCAATGGACCTGAGGTTATCCCGTCAGCGTCAGACAAAGCCAAACTATTTGCAAAGAACTTTGCAGCTAATTCTACCCTATGCGACGAAGGCCATCAACTCCCCATATTTCCTCCTATAACACTGAACAAGCGAGGTAACATACAAATATCCGTGTAGGAGGTCGCCAAGCTAATCAAGAACCTAGATTCCAGTAAAGCAACTGGCCCTGATGGCATCCCACTTATAGTGTTAAAAAAGCTTCAACCAGAACTTGCTCCCATACTTACGAAACTGTTTAAGCGCTGCCTTAAGGAGAAGTGCTTTCCGACTCTCTAGAAGACCTCATCAGTTTGTCCTGTATTTAAGAATTCAGGTGATAAGTCATCTCCCTCTCAGTACAGAGCAATAAGTCTCCTGTGTGTTATGAGTAAGTTGCTGGAATCCATATTAAATAGAGAAATACTCAACCACCTCAGCAGGAATAACCTTCTTAGTGACACACAATATGGTTTCCGCTCTGCAAGATCTGCCGCAGATGTGCTGGCGGTTATATCCCACAGGATTAGTGAATCTTTTGACAAAGGCTTCCTTTCTAGAACAATTGCTCTTGACATATCAAAGGCCTTCGACAAGGTATGGCTTAAGGGTCTACTTCACAAGATTTCCAGCTACGGTATAACTGGAAATGTTTTCTCAATCATTAAATCATTTCTCTCCGATAGGCTCACAGGAGTAGTGGTAGATGGACAAAAATCGGAGGCCTGCATTATAAATGCTGGAGTCCCTCAGGGGTCAATCCTGGGCCCAACTCTCTTCCTGATCTACATCAATGACCTCCCTAAACACATACTTAAATCATTCGTTGATATCTATGCTGATGACACGACCATCTACGGCAACACATCAAAGGCTGTAAATGACAAAGTTCTCTCTGATTCTCTCTCCTCTGATCTCGAGCGCGTGGTTCAGTGGGGGAAGATGTGGCTGGTTACCTTTAATGCATCCAAAACCAAACTCCTATCCTTACATCATCAACGCTCTGATCCCCATCTGGCATCAATTGTGATGGATGGCTCTCGTCTGGGTGAGGCTCCGTGTTTTGACAAGCTTCTGGGTTTGACCTTTACTCCTGATCTGAAATGGAACACGTACATCAAGTCTGTTGCCATGGTCGCTGGAAAGATGGTGGGATCCTTCTACCGCTCCAGAAGATATCTCACTATTGATGCAATTCTCTATCTATATAAAAGCCAAGTACGTCCAAGGATGGAATACTGTTGCCATATCTGGGCAGGAGCTGCTAAAAACAGCCTATCCTGCCTTGACAGAGTACAAAATAGACTTCGTGGCTTAGTGGGGGATGCCCTTTTCTCTACCCTGCAACCTCTCTACCACAGAAGAGACGTTGCGAGCCTATCCTTGTTTTATCGTTATTTCCATGGCAGGTGCTCATCTGAGCTCCAATCTTGGGCCCCCCTCACCAATCTTTCACGAAAAACACCCGTCTAGCTGAATCCACTGTGAAAAATTTCCCCCACTCTATATCTGTGCCTAAATCAAAACGCAGATTCCATGAACAAAGCTTCTTTCTTAGAACTGCACGCTTGTGGAACTCTGTTCCGTCTTCCTGCTTCCCACCGGACTACAACTTGGATGTGTTCAAGTCCACCGTTAACAAATTCCTAATGAACCGCCCCCTTAAGTAAACACTTCATCAAATCTCCACGCTAACGTAATGTACTTGCAATAACCCTTATCCCTGAGTGGCTTCCGGGCCTTAATTAGTGGTGATCACTGTGTAAAAAAAAGGTTCGATTTCCGTTTCACCGAAGACTAACATGGATAATTTACGCAAATATTTTCTTAATAACAATCATTCACCGCTTTCGTACTGTGATTGATGTTTAGTATCTACTCCGCCTGTTTACAGAGGAGGAGACATCGGTTTTTACTTGAGAAAATGTTATGCTTTTTCTATTGGGAGTGCGTGCTTTTATCTTCTATTCGATATATAAAACTGACCTTTTGTCTAATATTGTTATTGCTTGAAGGCAAGTAATAGGGACTCATTAATTCCAACTTTGTTCATGAAATCTACGTTTAGGTTTAAGCACAGACAAAGAGTGGGGGAAATTATTGATAGTGGTTTCAGTTAGACGAGTGATCCTCGTGAAATTTTGGCAACAGGGACCATAGATTGGAACCTAGACGCGCACTTGCCATGAAAATAATGATAAAACAGAGACAGGTTCACAGCGTCTCTTCTGTTGGACAGAGGTTGCAGGAAAGAAAAGAGGGAATCTTTTACTAAGCTATGAAGTCAATTTTGAACACTTTCAAGGCAAGATAAGGCGCTTCTAGTAATTCTTGACCAGATGTGGCAACAGTACTCCATGTTTGGCCGATGAGAGATCGGTCGATATATGAGTATGGTGGTGAGATGTCAATGCGACTGTACGAGGCGGCGAAGAAATGTCATTCACTCTGGAGTTGTTGTCCCCCCTCTTTCTCTTTCTCTCTCTCTCTCTCTCTCTCTCTCTCTCTCTCTCTCTCTCTATATATATATATATATATATATATATATATATATATATATATATATATATATATATATATTGATATCTTTGTTTTCTTATGTTTTATATTTAAATTCCATACATCGGACTGTGATTGTTCACGTATTTTGATATGATTGCAATTTCTATTTTATTGTTTTGCATTTTTAGCAATTCCGATTAAAGTTAGAATATAGGACATCCAATAGTTTCTGTTTTTCGATCATTTTCCATAACCCCCAGGTCATCGACGGAATGGAGGGTTAACATCATCGCCCAGAAATCGGGTTTAACATTTGGTTTTGCCCAGATACTGAATTTGCATGTGTGCAATAGATCCGATATTTTCCAGCGTTGTCCGTCACCTATTCAACATTTCTTTCTGAATTCCTAAGGAGTTAATTGCTAATGACTAACTTAAGAGAAATAACTACGTCGTACTGACATTGCGGCGAATTATCTGCTGTGGCCTTTATTAAGAGGAGAAGAGATCGGTTCCGAGTTTATCAGATATTATTTTGTCCCATTGAGGACATTTTCTTTTTTGTTAACCGTAATTCTGACATATAAAACTCACCTTATATATTTACTTCATCATTGTGAATAGGCTAATAGACTTGACAATGCCAACCTTGAAGCTAACTAAACACCAATCTCCTCATCATTTTAGATAGGACAGAGATAATGTCCCCTTCATCCACATCTCTCTACAAGTAATAACACATAACGGACTGTACAATGGCTTTCATCATCATAGGAAAATCATGACTCGTAGGGATCATCTTAATTTATTTTAAATAAGTAGACAGAGACCATAAACCATTATAGTTCTAGTTGACAGCATGTAAACAGTTTTTATAATACTACGTATTTAATTGAGCCATTATGATGGAGAATATAATACTAATTTATTGATATGAAAATTTTCCGACTGGGTTTTAGGTTGCCGAAATCTGAGAGATTTTATTTAAAATAATCAATATTCATTCCGTTTATTTAGTCGTTTATCTTTTGTTCGACGTCAGCTAAGAACTAAAACTCGTTGTGATGTTTAGCTATAAGGCGACAATAGTTGATTTATTAATGAAAAATGGAAATAAGTCATAATTTATATAGTTTTCTCTTTATGAATACGCCTGGTAAAAGTGGAAATTCGAGAAATTTTACGTGTAATTGTTAGTACTCATGTATAAGGAGGTAAAAAGGAAAAGTTGTATCAGACAGAAAAAGAGGAGAGATAAAATAGATATAAAGATAAAGAATGAAGTATTTATGTACTGATGGACCACCGATTATAAAGGTTCAAAAGCTATTCGAGTATAAGAGGGGGCGAGAGAGAGAACATAAGACGCATCCAAATATTCAGATAGAAACACAATATATATACACATATATAACTAGCTCTACCTACGTATTGACCACTTTTGAATAAATACTTAAAGTTTACGCATAAATCTATACTTTCGTATATTAATTTTATGTGAGTAAATTAAATAGTTATATTCATATATATATATATATATATATATATATATATATATATATAATTATTTACTATAATAATTAAATACCTACGGACACTAGTGTTTCATACTTTCGGGAATCTTCAGTGAAGGGTTTCACGATTAACACCAGTCGATAGATTCGAACCCGGTGACACAAGCGTTCTCTGGCTTGATTAGCAAGTACCGTATCCATTCGGCTACCGTAAACCGCATGAAATAAACATTTTATTTTTAAACGTTTTTGTTAATTCTATCTTTATTATAACACACACACATACACACACACACGCAAAAACACGTGCACACACACACGCGTGAGATATTCATTTATCTAAATTATATAGTGGCCAAAACCAACGGCTCCCACAATCCAACAACAGGGCAATTTTGTTAAAATTCCTTGGCTTCCGTCTTGAAACACATCCTCGCAAATGAAATTCTTTTAATCTGTTCTTGACAGTAGAAAGAGGGCACTTTTTAACAAGATTGCCCTGTTTTGGGATTTGGGGAGCCGTTTCAAATCTGTTTCTTAGGCTGCGCACATCGATAGCATTGTCTTTCCTGTTAAAAGTAACTCTAGTACGACCAGGTTTAGGGGCATTACGGACATTGCCGGTGTTTTAGTACATTTGCACAGTCATTCATACAGTTTTCGAATCACATTTCAATCTGCGGCCAATTTCTCGATTGGATAAACAAGAAAGGTGGAGATAAATCAGCTCCTGACGATTACTAAGACAACGATTAAATGTTAAATCGTGTAACCCGAAGCAACATCGATTACGATTAGAGATGCTTTGTTGCCTGTTGGCGGATATTATGTCAGCTTCTATATTATATCGGCTTCTATATTATATCCGCTTCTATATTATGTCAGCTTATATATAATGTCGGCTTCTATATTATATCCGCTTCTATATTATGTCCGCTTCTATATAATGCCAGCTTCTCTATTATGTCGGCTTCTATATTATGTCCGCTTCTATATTATGTCGATTCTATATCATGTCGGCTTCTATATTATGTCCGCTTCTATATTATGTCAGCTTCTATATCATGTCGGCTTCTATATTATCACGGCTCCTATATTATATCAGCGTCTATATTATGTCGGCTTCGGTATTATGTCAGCTTCTATATTATGTCAGCTTCTATATAATGTCGGCTTCTATATTATATCCGCTTCTATATTATGTCCGCTTCTATATAATGCCAGCTTCTCTATTATGTCGGCTTCTATATTATGTCCGCTTCTATATTATGTCGATTCTATATCATGTCGGCTTCTATATTATGTCCGCTTCTATATTATGTCAGCTTCTATATCATGTCGGCTTCTATATTATCACGGCTCCTATATTATATCAGCGTCTATATTATGTCGGCTTCGGTATTATGTCAGCTTCTATATTATGTCGGCTTCTATTTTATGTCAGCTACTATATTATCTCAACTTCTATATAATGTACGCTTCTATATTATGTCGGTTTCTATATTATATCCGCTTCTGTATTATGTCGGCTTCTATATTATGTCGGCCTCAGTATTATGCCAGCTTCTATATGATATCAGCTCCTATATTATGTCAGCTTCTATATTATGTCGGCTTCTGTATTATGTAAGCTTCTATATTATGTCAGCTTCTATATTATGTCAGCTCCTATATTATGTCAGCTTCTATATTATGTCGGCCTAAGTATTATGCCAACTTCTATATGATATCAGCTTCTATATTATGTCAGCTTCTATATTATGTCGGCTTCTGTATTATGTAAGCTTCTATATAATGTCAGCTTCTATATTATGTCGGCTCCTATATTATGTCAGCTTCTATATTATGTCAGCTTCTATATTATGTCGGCTCCTATATTTATCAGCTTCTATATTATGCCAGCTTCTATATTATGTCGGCCTCAATATTATGCCACCTTCTATATGATATCAGCTTCTTTATTATGACAGCTTCTATATTATGTCGGCCTCTGTATTATGTAAGCTTCTATATTATGTCAGCTATATTATGTCGGCTCCTATATTATGTCAGCTTCTATATTATGTCAGCTTCTATATTATGTCAGCTTCTATATTGCGTCGGCTTCTGTATTAAGTCAGCTTCTATATTATGTCAGCTTTTATATTATGTCAGCTTCTATAAAATCACAGCTTCTATATTATATGAGTTTCTATATTATGTCGGCTTCGTATAATATCAGCTTCTATATTATGCCAGATTCTATATGATGTCAGCTTCTATATAATGTCAGCTTCTATATTTTGTCAACTTCTATATTATATTGGTTTCCATATTATGTCCGCTTCTATATTATTTCAGCTTCTATATAATGTCGGCTTCCATATTATGTCAGCTTCTATATAATGTCAGCTTCTACGAGAGAGATTCCAGTTCTTTAATTATATCGGCTTCTATACTACGTCGTCTTCTATATTATGTCCGCCTCTATATCATGTCGGCTTCTATATTATGTAAGCTTCTATATTCTATCGGTTTCTATGTTATGTCAACTTCTATATTATGTCGACTTCTATATAATGCCAGCTTCTATATAATGCCAGCTCCTATATTATGTCGGCTTCTATATAATGTAAGCTTCTACATTATGTAAGCTTCAATATTATGTCGGCTTCTATATTATGTCAGATTTTATATTATGTCGGCTTCTATATAATGCCAGCTTATATATAATGCCAGCTTCTATACAATGACATCTTCTTTATAATGCCAGCTTCGATATTATGTTGACTTCTATTTTATGTCCGCTTCTATATTATGTCAGCTTCAATATTATGTCAGCTTCTATATTATGTCAGATTTTATATTATGTCGGCTTTTATATTGTGTCTGCTTCTATATAATGCCAGCTTCTATAATATTCCAGCATAAATATTATGTCGGCTTCTAGATTATATCGTCTTCTATATAATGTCAGCTTCTCTATAATGTCGGCTTCTATATTATATCGGTTTCTATATTATGTCCGCTTCAATATTGTGTAAGCTTCTATATTATGCCCGCTTAAATATTATGTCAGCTTCTATATAATGCCAGCTTCTATATAATCTCGGCTTCTATATTATGTCAGCTTCTATATTATTTCGGCTTCTACATGATGCCAGCTTCTATATTATGTAAGCTTATATATTATTTTCGCTTCTATATAATGTCAGCGTCTATATTATGTGAGCTTCTATATTATGTTCGCTTCTATATTATCTCGGCTTCTATATTATATCGGCTTCTATATAATGTCGGCTTCTATATAATTCCAGCTTCTATATTAGATCCGCTTCTATATTATGTTAGCTTCTATATAATGTCGGCATCTATATTATGTCGGTTCGATATCATGTCGGCTTCTATATCATGTCAGCTTCTATATTATCAAGGTTTCTATATTATTTCAGCTTCTATATCATGTCGGCCTCTATATAATGCCAACTTCTATATAATGTCCGTTTCTATATTATGTCAGCTTCTATATTGTTCCAACTTCTATACTATGTTAGCTTTTATATTATGTCAGCTTCTATTTAATGTCAGTTTCTATATTATATCGGCTTCCAGATAATCTCAGCTTCTATATTATGTCAGCTTCTATATATTGCAAGCGTCTATATAATGCCAGGTTCTATATTATGCCAGCTTCTATATTATGTCAGCTTTTATATTATGTCAGCTTCTATATAATGCCAGCTTCTATATTATGTCGGCTTCTGTATTATTTAAGCTTCTATATTATGTCGGTTTCTATATTATGTCAGCTTCTATATTATGTCCGCTTCTTTATAATACCAGCTTCTATATAATGTCAGCTTTTATATTATGTCGTCTTCTATATAATGTCAGCTTCCATATTATATCAGCTTCTATATTTTGTCGGCGTCTATATTGTGTCGGCTTCTATATTATGTCAACTTTTATATTTTGTCGGCTTCTATATAATGCTAGCTTCTATATTTCCTCGGTTTATATATTGTGTCGGCTTCTATATTATGTCAGCTTTTATATTATGCCTTCTGTATTATGTCATTTTCTATATAATGTCAAGTTCTATATTATGTCAGATTCTATATTATGTCAGCTTCTTTATTTTATTAGCTTCTAAATTATGTCAGCTTCTATATTATGTCGGCTTCTATATTGTGTAAACATATATATTATATCGGCTTCTATATTATGTCAGCTTCTATATTATGTCAGCTTCTATATAATGTCGGCTTATATATTATGTCCGCTTCTATTTTATATCGGCTTCTATATTATGTCAACCTCTATGTTATGTCAACTTTTATATTATGTCAGCATCTATATTATGTCAGCTTCTATATCATGTCAGCTTCTATATTATGTCAGCTTCTATATTATATCAGCTTCTATATTATGTCGGCTTTTATATTATGTCCGCTCCTATATTTGTCGGCTTCTATAATATGTCGGTTCCAATATTTTGTCCGCTTCCATATTATTTCAGCTTCTATATTATGTCGGCTTTTATATTATGTCAGCTTCTATATAATTTCTGCTTCTACGAGAGAGATTCCAGCTCTTTAATTATGTCGGATTCTATACCACGTCGTCCTCTGTATTATGTCGGCTTCTATATTATGTAGGCGTCTATATTATGTCAGCTTCTATATTATTTTCGCTTCTATATAATGTCAGCTTCTATATTATGTTCGCTTCTATATAATGTCGGCTTCAATATTATGTCGTCTTCTATATAATGTCGGCTTCTATATAATGCCAGCTTCTATATTATGTCTGCTTCTATACTATGTTAGCTTCTATATAATGTCGGCATCTATATTTTGTCGGTTCGATATCATGTCGGCTTCTATATCATGTCAGCTTTTATATTATCTCGGCTTCTATATTATTTCAGCTGCTACATCTATATTATGGCAGCTTCTATATTATGTCGGCTTCTATAAGATGCCAACTTCTATATAATGCCTGCTTCTATATTATGCCAGCTTCTATATTGTTCCAGCTTCTATACAATGTCAGCTTTTATATTATGTCAGCTTCTATATAATGTCAGTTTCTATATTATATCGGCTTCCATATTATCTTGTCGGTTCGATATCATGTCGGCTTCTATATCATGTCAGCTTTTATATTATCTCGGCTTCTATATTATTTCAGCTGCTATATAAGGCCAGCGTCTATGTTATGTCGGCTTCTATATTATGTCAGCTTCTATATAATGCAAGCTTCTATATAATGCCAGGTTATATATTATATCGGCTTCTATATTATGTCGCCTTCTATATTATGTCAGCTTTTATATTATGTCAGCTTCTTCATTGTGTAAGCTTTACTATTATGTCCGCTCCTATATTACGTCAGCTTCTATATTATGTCAGCTTTTATATTATGCCAGCTTCTATATTATGTCGACATCTGTATTATTTCGGCTTCTATATTATGTCGGCTTCTATATTATGTCGGCTTCTATATAATGCCAGTTTCTATATTATGTCGGCTTCTATATTGTGTCAGCTTCTATATTTTGTCGGCTTCTATATTCTGTCGGCTTCTATATTATGTCAGCTTTTATATTTTGTCGGCTTCTATATAATGCAAGCTTCTATATTTTGTCGGCTTATATATTGTGTCGGCTTCTATACTATGTCAGCTTCTATATACTGCATTCTGTATTATGTCGGTTTCTATATAATGTCAACTTCTATGTTATGTCATCTTCTATATTATGTCAGCTTCTGTATTTTATTAGCTTCTATATTATGTAAGGATCTATATAATGTCAGGTTTTATATTATGTCGGCTTCTATATTATGTCGGCTTCTATATTATGTCCGCCTCTATATTATGTCGGCTTCTATATTATCACGGCTCCTATATTATATCAGCGTCTATATTATGTCGGCTTCTATATTATGTCGGCTTCTATATTATGTCCGCGTCTATATTATATACACTTCTATATTATGTCGGCATCTATATTATTTCAGCTTCTATATTATGTCGGCTTCTATATTATGTAAGCTTCTATATTATGCCCGCTTTCATATTATTTCAGCTTCTATATTATGTCAGCTTCTATATAATGTCAGCTTCTACGAGAGAGATTCCAGTTCTTTAATTATGTCGGATTCTATACGACGTCGTCCTCTCTATTATGTCCGCTTCTATATTATATCGGCTTCTATATTATATCCGCTTCTATATTATGTCAGCTTATTTTAAATGTCGGCTTGTATATTATGTCAGCTTCTATATTATGTCGGCTTCTATATTATATCGGGTTCTATATTATGTCAGCTTCTATATTATGTCGGCTTCTATATAATATCCGCTTCTATATTAGGCAAGCTTCTATATTATGTCAGCTTCTTTATTATGTCAGCTTCTATATTTTGTCGGCTTCTATATTGTGTCGGCTTCTATATTATGTCAGCTTTTATATTTTTCGGCTTCTATATAATGCCAGCTTCTATATTTTGTCGGCTTGTATATTGTGTCGGTTTCTATACTATGTCAGCTTCTATATTATGCCTTCTGTATTATGTCGGTTTCTATATAATGTCAACTTCTATGTTATGTCAGCTTCTATATTATGTAAGCTTCTTTATTTTATTAGCTTCTATACTATGTAAGCTTCTATATAATGTCAGCCTCTATATTATATCGGCTTCTATATTATGTAAGCTTATATATTATGTCAGGTTTTATATTATGTCGGCTTCCATATTATTTCCGCTTCTATATTATGTCATATTCTGTATTATGTCGTCTTCTATATTATGTCCGCTTCTATATTATGTTTGCTTCTTTATAATGCCAGCTTCTATATTATGTCGGCTTCCATATTATGTCTTCTTCTATATTATGTCGGCTTCTATATTATGTCAGATTTATATTATGTCGGCGTCTATATTATGTCGGTTTCTACATAAAGCCAGCTTATATATAATTCCAAGTTCTATATTATCAGATTCTATATTATGTCAGCTTCTATATTATATCGGCTTCTATATTATGTCGGCCTTTATATTATATCGGTTTCTATATTATGTCCGCTTTATATAATGTGGACTTCTATATTATGTCGGCTTCTATATTATGTACGCTTTTATATTATGTCGGCTTCTATAGCATGCCCACTTCAATATTATGCCAGCTTCTATATAATGCCAGCTTCTATATTTTGTCAGCTTCTATATTATGTCGGCTTCCAAATTATGTCGGCTACTATATAATGCCAGCTTCTATATGATTCAAGCTTCTATATAATGTCGGCTTCTATATTATGCCAGCTTCTATATTATGTCAGCTTCTATATCATGTCAGCTTCTATATTATGTCCGCCTCTACATAATGTCAGCTTCTATATTATGTCCGCTTCTATTTTATGTCAGCTTCTATATTATGCCGGGTTAAAGTAAGACACTTTATCAAATCTGCAATACTAACGTACTGTAGACGCAATAACCCTGAGTGGCTTCCAGGCCTTGATAGTTGGTGACTACCCTGTAAAAAGATTATATATATATATATATATATATATATATATATATATATATATATATATATATATATATATATATATATATACAGTAGACCTCCGACACACGAGATTTATTCGTACCCGGATGAAGCTCGGATCTCGAATTAAAATGGCACCATTTAGGAGACGTATTGAAATACGACACACTCGACCACCTAGCAAATGAATCTGGGAACTCGTAAATTGGATTTTAACTCTTATGTAGGGGAGGAATTTTGCTCTGAAGCTATCTCGTACTTCGAATTTCTCATAATCCTGGTAGATCGTATGTCGGGGGTTCACTGTATATATGTATATATACACACACACACACACACACACACATATATATATATATATATATTGTTTCCTTATTTTTTATATTTAAATTCCATATATGGGAATTTGATTGTTTACGCATTTTGATATTCTTATTAATTGGACTTTCTAGTGTTTTTTAGTTTAACATTTTTAGCAATTGCAATCCGAGCTAGAATATAGTACATCCGATAACGTAGTCTGCCAAATACATAGTTTTACATGATGATAAATGTATTACCGCGAAGGGAATCAATATAAATAATTGTTAAGATAAGTGGAATTTGGCCCAGACAATGCCAAGTAATCTTGCAATTAATATAATGCGTGACTAATTTTATTTTAGTCAGTTTGGATTGTTTTGAGGGAAGTTTGAGTTTTACAAAAAAGTGGAAATAGTGTCTGACTACCGCTGCCTTACGAAAGATGTTTTACTTCATCCAAAAAGTCACTAGCTTTAAATACCACTGACTTAGATGGCATTCTCAACAAGATTAATGCTGATGCGGAGACCATTGGGGATTGACATAAGTTCTAATAAAACACCAAACATTGTGTCTGGGACACATCAGCTACCTAATAACGCCTTTATCGACTAAAATTATCTATTGTTGACAACTGTACCTACTTAGGAAGCTTTTTGGACAAAGAAAGCTGTATGTGCTTCGAGTTGCAGTGCAGTGTAGGTTACACCTCGTCAATATTTAATCAGCTTTGTAAGGTCTAAAAAAAATTATTACAACATCTTGCCCACATTGCTACATAAGCGTCTCAAAATGAGCCAAAAGGGGAAATTATATGCGTTTGATTCCAAGTGTCCTAGAAAGATTCTAGGCATCTAATGAAGCGATCTAACTACCGACCATGAAGGAATCATCAATAACCTTCAAACAACATCTAGACTGCCTCGGACATGACATAAGATTGATCTCAGAAGAGATTTGCTAACCAAATACTCCAATAAACTCCGGATGAAAAAAAGAAGACGAGAATCAAAAAGGAACTGGAAGCAAAACAGTCGAGAATAATTTGATCTCAACGGGAGAAAGATGAAAGTACAAAGTGGATCTGGCTTCTGACCGAAAACGGTACTTTGACTAGCACATGCGTAGAAGCACGCGGTTGTTGATAACTCCAAGTATAAATAAGACTCAAAAGTGAGTGCTTCCAATCTCAAACACAAGAACTTACCTCCCAACGGTCATTTAAATTAGCGAAATTAACTTAGAATTCAAAACGCGCCGCAGAAACACAATTAACGAAAAAGTTTTATTCTTGTAAGTAAAGTTTTTACTGGTAATATATTCTCATTTTTATATGAAGAATATCTCTTCCTGTTATCTGTTCTTTGTTAAAAAGAATGTATTTTACATCTCTAAATCGACACCTATATTCTCTAATCAACAACCGATCTTGATTTCATATCAATCAACACAATGCTAAAAGAGTCCAAACTGGTTATTGAAGATCCTATGACACCCGAGGAACAGAAGCTTTATTTGACTGGCCTTTCGAGAACTCTGTTACCACAACATATATTTACTCACAGAGTTGAGGTGTACATTGGATGTCTTGATTTCATCCCTTAACAGAGGAAGTGGTAGCTTTTTTTCAAATTCTATTACTAATTCTATTCTATATTTTCTAGTGATTTTTAGCGTTGATAACTAATTAATCAGTAGTATAAAAAGATGCTATGGTTTAAATAAATACAAATAAAGACTTGAAAACTCTGTTTATTTCAATAATTTTTTTTTACACAGTGATCACCACTTATCAAGGCCCGGAAGCCACTCAGGGATAAGGGTTATTTTTATTTTTATTTTTTTTCAACCCTGAAATATATTAGGCACAGGGTAATTCAAAATCCTAAAAAAAAGTTTAAGTTACTCCTAGCTAGAATCCTCATTCACCATGCTATGCCATTTAGTCAATGGTTCGTCCTACATAAAATTTCCAATTCCGTTGTTATTTTTATATACCTCATATATAAACGGCTATATGTCTGTCTGTCTGTCTCTAGGTCTGTCTGTCTGTCGGTCTCCATATTTTCAAACTCTATATCCTCCGAAACTAAAAGTCGCAGAGCTGCGCTAGGAACCTGAAATAGTTAGATTTTTTACGGGCCGTTTTTTATGGGTTTTTAGTTTGTTAAAATTGTTTTCAAGATGTCAAAAAATTGTCAAAATTGTTTTCAAGGTGTCAAAAAATGGTTAAAATTGTTTTACAGATGTCAAAAAATGGTCAAAATTGAAAAAAAAATTATTTTGTACATTCATCTTAGTTTATTTTTAATTTTGAATCGGTTTATATGAGTGTCTCGTAGGTAAAGTGGTAACGTCACCAGCTTTAAATGCTACACTTTCCGTTTCAATTTTAGCTGATGACACCTAAATATTTTTTCTTTTTACTTTGGAATTCACGACTCTATAATAAGATATATGAAATCTGGACAAATTAAAATAACATCGTTAAGCATATTTTACGCCCCCCCCCAACGCTAACATATACATAAAAAAAGTCGTTTACAATCTATTACATTAATGTAGAATGGGAAAAAGCAAAAAGTAAATACAAAAATAAGTAAGATTTTTCCAATCCTTGTCCAAATAATAGACCGCCTACTGTTTTCTGGCTTGTATAAAACCGACAACAAGCAAGCCAACATCTAATTGGGGTTGTAATCTAGGTGGGAAAGGAAAAAAGTTAGATGGAAGAGTTGGAGAAGAAATTATGGCAGAAAATCAAAAAATATATACGTTACACGTGTTTTTACGTTTGTGACAAGAGAATCCCTATTTAGGAATTGTATATTGATATTTATTTTATAGAGATACATTGAGTTCAAAATGTTCTGTAGTTTCATTTTCTGTTTCAATGTCTTTAATTATGAACCTGTTCTTTCTATTGTCTAAAGTAAATCTATGTTTATAAATGAGAAAATCAGAGTATTTACAACGTGAATAATTGGCATCATGAAGTGAATTATATCAAGTTCTAAGAGATCACCCATCTAATTAATTAAGAAAAAAATATCGACGATGTTTGAACATGTGCTTCCTCTGATTTCTAGGAAGAGATCCGAGATGGGTATTATTAGTTTTCTCCCCTTTAATTATTTGACCCTATGAAACGTTTTTTCTTAAAATGGAAATTGATCCAGACAAGATTGGAAGCCGCTTGATTTAAGAAGCTTAAGCATACGAATTCAAGGCCAAAAAGTTGGAAATAGAGTCTGACTTAGAAAATAGTCTGCAATTTATAGCTCGTTTTTTCCATGAATCTCGCTTGGCAACGCCCGACGGGCGACGGAAACCACTAGATTATACCGAATGAACGAGAGTCAAAAAAAAAAAAAAAACGAATAAAGGAAAAGAAAGAAAATGCAACAACAAACCTACTGCAATAATTTCATGTATGTTACTGTTTTATTTATTTTTTTGTGGCAACTGTGTTTTTCTGTGTTTTTTTTTGGCAACTGTGTTTTTCTGTTTTTTTTTTGGCGATTGTGTTTGTCTGTGTTTTTTTTTTTGGCAATTGTGTTTGTCTGTGTTCTTTTGTGGCAATTCTGTTTTTCTGCGTTTTTTTTTGGCAATTGTGTTTTTCTATGGTTTTTTTGGCAATTGTGTTTGTCTGTGTTTTTTTTTGGCAATTGTGTTTTTCTGTGTTTTTTTGTGGCAATTGTGTTTTTCTGTGTTTTTTTGCAATTGTGTTTTTCTGTGTTTTTTTTTGGCAATTGTGTTTTTCTGTGTTTTTTTTGTGGCAATTGTGTTTGTCTGTGTTTATTTTGGCAATTGTGTTTTTCTGTGTTTTTTGTGGCAATTGTGTTTGTCTGTGTTTATTTTTGGCAATTGTGTTTGTCTGTGTTTATTTTGGCAATTGTGTTTTTCTGTTTTTTTTTTGCAACTATGTTTTTCTGTGTTTTTTTTTTTTGGCAATTGTATTTTTCTGTTTTTGTTTTGGCCAATTGTGCTTTTCTGTTTTTTTTTTTGGCAATTGTGTTTTTCTGTTTTTTTTGACAACTGTGTTTTTCTGTTTTTTTTGGGGGGGATAATGTTTTGTTTTGTTTGTGTATGGAAAGTTATTTTCGGACCTGCTCCAGTAGTATAAATACCCCCAACCTCCCTATGTTAATAACGGCTTTCGGAATAAACACCTCCAACCTCCCCATGTTTAGTAGGGCTTTCGAAGTTAGGGGTGTTTATTCCGAAAGCCGATCTTAGCATTGGGAGGTTGGAGGTGTTTATACTACGCTGAGGCTGTCCTTTCTTTTTTCTTCCAATTCGTACCGCCTGCTAGCTCGCGTCTCTATTTTGCTCACTCGGTATTATCAGGCGGTTTCCGTCGTTTAGCAGGCGTTGCTGAGCGAGACTCACAGAAAAAACGGGCTTTAAGCTGCTGAAGTACCGACAATTCTCCCGACCCTGTCAAAAGCATCTCTTATGAAATGTGGGGACTAAACTACAAAATCAGGAAAATATCAGGAGGATACTCTGAACAAATAAGATCCCCGTAATTGCTTAACATGTGATTCCTCTGATTAATACGACATGGGTTATATTAATTTTCCCACCGGTCCTTACCGACAAAAAGCACCGTACTTCATATAAAACTGACTTTTTATCATAGTTTTTCTCGTGAGAAATAAATAAACAGACGAACATGATAATATTAAGTTGAAAACCTTTTAAATATGCTCCGACACAGTCACTATTCGCTTACACACGGAATATAGTTGTTATATCAAAGTTTAACAAGATTTTTTTAATAATAGATCCACAGAATATTGTGATAAGTGTTTAAGCGTGAACAGGTATGATATAATAAATTATGGGGCGTATCTATTTTATTTTTACTTTCATCATATTTTGGTTTGGTTTTGATACCCCCAAATTCAACCCAAATTTACAACCCTTCCTTTTAATAATCTATCATACTTCCATAAATCAGAGTCCATTTCCTGTAGGCTGTTTGTGAACCCAGTCAATGTCAGGTACTTTTACTAGTGCATATATATATATATATATATATATATATATATATATATATATATATATATATATATGACAACTTCATTTAATCACATAAATTAATAAACGAAAGTATAAATTTATGCGTAAACTTTAAGTATTTATTTCAACAGTGCTGAATACGTAGTAGAGCTAGGTAGGAAGTTATAAAATATATATGGCAACTAAGCTACACAGAATATTCCGTGTTTAATCCACGCTAGGATTCAGCAGGTTTATGATTCAGGATTCATCAGGCATAAAATTGATGAATCTTAGCGTGGATGAAACGCGGAATATTCTGTGTAGCTTAATTGCCATATATATTTCATAACGTACTATATATATATATATATATATATATATATATATATATATATATATATATATTCTTTAAAAGCGGGAAAAAATTCTCCGTCATTGTAACCTCTATTCTTCAATGTAGTTACTATTCTAAATCATTTTATAGATACTATTATGGTATGTACTCTTCAAAACTGTCTGATCTATTATCTACCCCTTTTTTATTCAAGCTCGTTTGAATGTTTGTCCGAGTGGTCACAATCAATTCGCTGTTAAACATCTTATTATAATACAGCTTCTTTCTGCTACTTGTTTTCTTTATATGATCTGTTTTCTTTCCTTTCCTCGTTCTGTTTAAGACTAACTGACTTGTCAAAATCATCTTTCATTCTTGCTAGCTCCTTACATCAAATAGCTTCATGATTTGTCTTGAGCAATTTCAATAAAAAAGAAGAAAAGCTGCTAAAGTTGCGTCTAATCAGACTGCGTAATTTTTATTTCCCATATTCAACGCCACAGATAAAATTAGAGCAAGCCATCCTGAAATTCGTGGAGATGCATGTATAAAACGTTTATCCTGGTTTCTGTGACAATCGACATGTGAAAAGTTAAGAACAAATAAAATCATAACATATATCAATTAAAATCGAAACGGAGTTTGTTTTCGGTTTCTATTGTTATATAGTTTTGATTGATCAACTCTCAAACTTTTTCGAAACTATTTCGATTCAGGTCTAGAGTATGTAGAACAACCATTTTAAGATAAACCACAGATGAAACAGTAACTCAACCAAATCACGCCACAAATAAAATGCTAAGTAATGTCAACTGGGTAATATTTGCAAAGGACTATTCTTAATACAAAAAACTGGACGAAATTAATTCAACGATTTTTTTTGCATTAATGTTATGTATCTCACGAGGATTAAAATCAAGTAATAATACCAAACCTTATGTATAGAACCGTTATTTTTATTTTGATCTAGGTCCACACTATAATCTTAGTTCTATAAAATTAAATTGATCTCAGAAGAAATCGAATTTGTAAAAGCAGTGTTACATTGATGCCTAGTTATGGATCAACAGTTTATTTTTGAAATATTTTAATTTTTAAATCGGATGCTGTGATCATGTTAATGCCCTTTAAATTATATAAAATACCCTCAAAGCTGAAATTCGGAGGATATTAAATAAATTTCTGAAATATGGAATACAACTTAATTTTTACAAAAGAATTCAATTCAGTCTTATCCATTTGCATGATTCTTAATTAAACTAAACATACAAAACGTTTGAATACATTACATTTAGCAGGTATTCGTATATCCGTACTGATCTATTAAATAGGTTTTTTTTTACATGGGTGTCACCACTTATCAAGGCCCAGAGGCCACTCAAGGATAAGGGTTAATAGGTATACATTAGTCATTGTGATTTTAGCATAGTAAACAGTGGGAATTTTGTAACTTGGATTACTTAGGGGGACAATTCAATTAGAACTTGTTCACATTCGGCTTTTTATTTTTTTATTTTCATAGGTATCAACACATTATCAAGGCCAAGAGGCCACTCAAGGATAAGTGTTAAAGAGTGTACAGTAGAAATTGGACAATTTTTGAAGTGGGTTCAACATTCTGCCTATACATTTTTCCAGTGTTCAATACTTTCACTGTATTTTACATCGTACAGACTTTAGTTATAGTGCAGTTGTATTTTTTTTTACATAGGCATCACCACTTATCAAGGCCAAGAGGCCACTCGAGGATAAGAGTTAAAGAGTGTAAAGTAGAAATTGGACAATATAGTAATCGTTAATAATGGAAATTCGGTAAATTTGTTAACTTATATGGAACGGTTCACCAAAAACTTGTTTACGTTAGACTTGAAGACAACCATATTGTAGTCAGCTGGAAAGCAGGAAACGGAAGATAATTCCACAGGCGTGCAGTTCTAAGAAAGAAGCTTTGTTCATTGAATCTACGTTTAGGTTTACCCACAGATAAGGAGTGGGGGAAATTAGTGATAGTGTTTTCTGCGAGACGGGTGTTTCTTGTGAAAATCTGGCGAAGGGGGATCATAGATTGGAGCTCAGCCGAGCACTTGCCATGAAAATAACGATAAAGCAGAGACAAACTCGAAACATCTCTTCTATGAGGTAGAAGTTACAGGGAAGAGAAAAGGACATCCCCTCCGAGGCTACGAAGTCTATTTTGAACTCTATCAAGGTAGGATAAGTCCTTTCTAACAGTTCCTGTCCAGATGTTACAACAGTACTCCATCCCTGGATGTACCTGTCTTTTATATAGATAGAGAATTGCATCAGCGGTGAGATTTTGACTTCCAGTTTCTGTTCAGCAGACAGGAAACTATGATAAGCAAGATATGATTTCTTCTGATCAATGATTATCTTCCTCTCTCAGATAACGCATCATACCATTCACTTTTCTTCGTTAAGAATGGCTTTCTTGCTCGATTGATCATATCAAATTTTCAAGTAAAATTGGCAGGAAAAAAAAAAACGGAAATTAAAAAGAATAGACTATCGTGACTCTATCCCGAACTTTCATTCAATCGTGGCTTCTTTTATTGAAATTAACATTGATGATTGATGTATGACGTTTGTACACGCATTATATGTCTTGGTGAGCGTTACATATCGATTTTACATCACTTTGATCTGATTGCAAGAAATGTCTTTTTTCTGTCATATTTTATTTGGGAAATACTACAGAAAATAATCTCGGAAAGATTTAGGAAACTGCTTATCATATCCCTATTTTTTTGTTTGCGATCAATAAAAGCGCTTGTTGAAGTCATTATAATATGCTGACAGAATAAAAAAATGAAGTAATAATCACCAATTATCATTGGAGAGGACCTTTCTTTAATTTACCAACTTTATATTATTTTTTGCTCATCACTCCACGTGCTTGAGCTATAAAAATTGCATTTTGCAGAATACGAAATTTATATTCATAATTAAAGAATACTATCAAACAGTTAACAACGATTTACAATAGTAAGTTAGAATTACCTAAGTATGATGAGAGAAAAAGATGTATAAAATATACAAACTTTAATAGCACGTCTTATTTCTATTACTAATCATTATTAGAAACGGATATATAACACCAATCACCATGGTTTTATATCATCTTGAAGACAGAAGCTCTTCCTTGTTACCGTTTGCCTCATTGGTGTCTTTAATTCAGAGATTGAGCAAATGTAGCCACGCTATGAACTTAGGGTTGACAACTATTTATCCATACCTAACTAAGTATTATTCGCCCATTAACACACGGCGTCGGATATTCCGAAATGTTCACCCATCTTGTACCGACCAGCCTTAATATTACTTAACTCTGACGATCGAATAAGAATAGTTGTGTAGATGTGATTATACATATTTTAAAAGAATTTTTTTAAAATTTATTTTCGGTCACTGGCAGGATGATAAACCAGAAAAATTGATTTATTTCCGCCAGAAGTTCCATATCTCGTACGTCATTTACAAGTATAATAATTGTAGTGAATTTTAAGCTAAAATTGAAATATTTCATTTTATTACGCGTTAATATCTTCAATAAGTATTTATGCTTAGAATCAACTAAGGTCCACGATTTTTCAATTTTCCTTACTCATTCATTCAAGGAACCGCCATTTAGCTCTTTCGATGCTTGGCTTGGTCATTTTGTTTTTGGCATATCCTATGATATGCCGCTACACATTTTCTGCATTTCAGATTGAAATTAACAATGTGATCATTCAGTTTGTTCAATCTGAATCCACCATGAAAGAAAATGATAATGCGATTTCCATGGTTTTTCAAATTTTAAAGATAATCTTCTAAACACTGCTTTTTCTTCAACAAGTATTACATTCACATTTCCGTAAAAAAATTCTTGCATGTAAACAGGTTGTACAAGTATTCTCATGCGTTTTCCTTCCTCCTTCATTCTTTAAGACTGGCCAGATTTTTTTAACTCAGTCATTTTGAGCACTGGATGGTTTTCAAACACTTTTCTAACAAGTCAATTGGTTGACAACTTAAATGCTGGTGATTCTTCAGACCTTCATTTTAACTGCAAATTTGTGGATGGTTATTTGAAATTAAAAAAACTGCTTGACAGAGAAAATTTCAATTTTTGCCCCAGTCCAGACGACTTTTCTCTACATTAACAATTATTTGCCAATGATTCCACATCCTAAGTATTTATTTATCGATTATCGCAACAGTAAAGTATAAAAGGATTGCTTTCGGGCTCAGAATTCTATACATCAGCCGGTTCTGATTAAAATCTTTATAGATGTGAATGTTGACTATTGTCTTAACAGGCATGCTTTGGCCAATTTGCTTAGCGATACTCTCAAAGATAGCTATTCCACCATTGTGGGGACGGCAGAGGATAAATGTGAATGCTGTGCTATAAGTGATACCCTAAATCACATATAGGTATGTTTATGTTTTTTTTAAGATGTTCCTGCCGCAGGAAAGTTATCCCTAATATAGGCACGTGTATGCTGTACTTGCGAGTCGAGTTTGTATGTGAAGTTAGAATAGCTTTTGATGGAAGATTTCGGCTAAGAAAGAAATGTAGTTTATGCCAGTTTCCTATTAAAAAAACATGCCAGGTTTAGTTTCCCGTAAATGTATCTCGACTTTTGTAAAATTGGAATGTAGATTCTCGATGTTAGAGAATGAGGTTTTCTAGTGGAAATGTGTAATTCTGATTTTTTTTTCTTAATTTGTTTATTGTCCCTGCCCAACTGTATTGTTCTAAATAGATAATTTTGAAATCAATAGAAGGTCGGGGAGTTTGTGGAAGAGATCAACAAAGTTGTTTTGAGAAAGACAGAGGGGAAGCAAGAGAGAGAGAGAATAGGGAGGAAAGGTTAAGTGAGGGAAAACTTTCGTAGACCACTGAAAATGTAAAGCCGTAGCAGTTCTCACTAATATGGCATCATCGTCTAAAACCCATTCACCAAATAGAAATTCAGGAGCTAAGGTATTTTGCACCTGTTGATAGGACCGCCTCCTTGGGTTCCAAAAGTTCGGCCCCCTATCTGTCAGGCTTATAATGTCAGCCCAAAGAAAACACTTATTAACAACAGGAATAGAATAGAATGGAAAGAGAATTCAGTTATCTTTAACTATTGGTCGCGTAAAGCTACCAACCAATATTCAAGGTTTTTATTTCCCCCCTCCAGCTCGTCGCAAATCTATCTTATTCAGTGAAGATACAGAAGGGCGCAAAAAAAGCGAATTTCATGCGTGCTTTTACAGGTCTTCTTTTACGAGGTGTTGTTTTCTAGAGGTTTATGTTCACTAAATTAGAACGCTAGATACCACGGCTTAACAAGAATGAAACAGTAGGTTTTTAGTCAGACGGGGGAAAAACATGTAAATTAATTAAGCAAAAAACACGCACAGCAAAAAATAACTGATAAATAATCAAAATAAATCCATATTATTAAAGCAGACAAATAAACAAACAAGCAAAGAAAATTGCATAGGTTATATAATAATATTCCTACTTCAAAATGACGTGAATGTGTAAAGAAGGCTCGTTCTAGAGACTTGTAGGACGGTATTTCTGTCGCACGAATTCTTGTAATGTTCTGTCACCATGCTGGCTGTTTACCGTGAGAATAGGACTAGGGGCTTGCATTTTCTTTCGTATGAACAGCAAGCTATTCGACGCTAGCATTTTATTTGGGCTTCCGATCCAAATTGAACAGATTTACATTGACTAAATTCGGACGCTTGATATCACAGCACGGCAAGATTTAAACAGATTTTTAGTCAGGCGAAGGGAAAACAAATCAATTAATAATTAATAATCATGTAAAGCAAATAAATAATAGATATTTAGGTAAAATAGATTAATAATATAATAAATAGCAAATAAACAAACAAACGAAAAGAAATGCGTGAATAAAAAGTTATTGTGAGAATGATGACAAATATGTTATTATTGTCTATGAACAGAGTAATAAAGTTTAGTTAGGTTAAATAAACAAGGCAAAGTTTGTTTCTTAGTCATTCTGCGTGGATGTGGATGACCATGCATTGCGATTATCCGGATCTTTAGATTTTTTACGGACAACTGATGTGAGGTTGAGTTATCATCAATGTCTTAATGAAAAGCTTTTTTTTTTCGTCTAGAACACGACAAAGGCATGTGCAGGGGTACAAAATGGAGTAGAACCTTCACATCAGCCAGTTTGTCCAAACAGTGGGACGTAGAGACAAAAGTCGCCTTAATAATCATTGGAATTTGGCTGTGTTTCCAGAGACATTTACGGCATAATTCTGGGTATCTCATATTTTATAAGAAATAGCTATTTTCAAATTACACAAATAATTTTGAAATCAGTGAAGTTGAGCTGAGATGGGGCGCTTTTTTCCTGTTAAGATGTTGCTTTAATTATCATTGAAAGCGACTCCATGTAGAAGTACGTATGTTACGCCGGCACTGTTTGTGCATATAAATGTAATATTGCGTTTTCTTAAAAGAAACACCATTTTATATTTTCCCCAATTAAAGAGAAAAAAATCTGTTTTGCAAAACTTTTCGTCCTGTAAACATGATGAAATTACGAGCATTATATTCAACTCGATGTTTACTTAAATCGAATAAGTTGATTTGATGGAAAAAAGAAATAAATTCAAGAAGACATAAAAATTATGCCAAAATCTAAAATTTAACAGTCAAAACAATGTTTTATTTTCAAACGTTTTGTTTTAATCAATTTAATGATACTTTTAATGAGGAAATGAAACACTTTAGATATTGAATGCTATCATTAATGTTAAATAAAAAAAACAATATTGTTGAGTAGAAGCCTTTCATTATCCAATAAACCTCACAAAACAAAACTGAAAATGATAATAATAATAATAATAATAATAATAATAATAATAATAATAAAACGAGACAGTATTCTAGAATTCGTCAGAAACGCATAAATATAGAAAGCAAAACAACATGGCTGATGTTCGAAAAGATGTTATTGTTAAAAGAGAACCATCATCATCATCATCATCATCTTATGAATCCGAAAATTTTATTGTTGGCATAAGTTTCCCCAATGTTTTATTAATACGTATTCCTTCGAGAAAGATATCGGATACTTACGAGAGGAACCACGAGAAGGTCGTCGACATCCTAAGTGAAAGTGATTTTGTGTAACGAACCGGATTCGATCTTGGGATACCCAGGTCGTCATTCCACGTCGTTAATCACTTGACCACCATCATCTCCAGATAAAATAAATAATTAAGAAAAACAAACAGCGACGTAATATTGATCTATTTTGATGAAAATGGCTGTATATTTCGAGACAATAAAAAGCATATTTTAAAGAAACTAACAATGGAACATTTTAATTATACAGACTTGAGTATTATTCTTACAACTTTTTGGCTAATGAAAACTCTGACCTTCTTAAGGAGTATCTTGTCGAACTCGAGATAGACCATTGGCGTAACGTATAAATTACCAAATAAAAACAATCAGTTCTAAGTGACATAATTCTTGAGGTTATGGGTTCAATCCTCAGTGAGGGCGATAGTAAGAATACGATGTCGACTAATTTAAGACTTTTATTGGGTAATACCTGACGAAACAAATACATACCCGTAAGTAAAAGGTCTCGTTTGAAATTTCGCATATATTTCTATGTAACATAGCACGGGTGCGCGTATGAAAATGCGTGCGAAATGACGTCATCGGTAAAGAAAAAGTCTAGAAAAAAGAGAAAGAGAACGACCATTGTGGAGACGTAGAGCACGAAATCAGACAACATTCGAGGTCTTGTAAGAAGCGTGTAAAACGTTCTGGACCACGTGGGTGACGTCCTGATTGTAACAATAGAAAAATACATGTTGTTAAAAAGAAAAATAGAGTTGGATTTATTTCCTATTCTTTTCCATTGTGACTGAAACTGCACACAACGTGTGTTCGACAGAAAGATGGCAAGTAAAGGTCACAGGTTTTCTTTTCTTTTCATTTGCTAGTGTTATAATATTATACCTGCTTTTATTTTCATAAATATTTCCTTTGTCCCATTCACCAAATGGACGGCGTAAACGATGAATATAATACTTCGAATCCTGCACGTTTAATCTTGTAAGCCTGTAAACCAAGATCTCTACGCAAAATTTTCTATAAAGTCGAAGTGCGCAACTTTAGTTGTTGTGCACGTTTACGAATTAACACACTTTTAGCATCAACAACACTACGATGCATAACAGTTTACTACGTCTTACAGAATGGGTATTATCGTATAGAATGAACGAAGTGCGAAAACGATTATCTAATTAATCGTTTTAGTGATCGATTATGAACACCATACATTTCACGCATTCCACAATGTGTTGTTCGCACCTAACCGTGATTTTCAAAAAAAAAAAAAAAAAAAAAAAAAAAGAAAGCACAATTTGCAAACGTTGCACGGGCATGACTTCCTTTATGATAAACTGTCGAACCAAGCTGAAGTGAAAATAACCAATAGTTGCCAAATCATTATCGTTAAAAATCAATAAAACATCAACATAACTTTAAAGCATTAAGAATTGCACATACTTTCAACTGGGCCTTCGTGGTGTAACGGAAAACCACCCCATCATGGTACATATGGTAAAAGGTTGGAGCCCTAGTACAGTCGGTTACTAGGCATGGCCAAACACTTATCCGTAGATAAATGTTTTATAAGTAAAATAAACAAGCAAATAAATAATATATACATACAGGCATACACACACACACCCACCCACCCACACACACACACACACATATATATATATATGTTACATCCAAAAAATATGGGCGTCCACTGTATGCTGAATTAAATCATTGTAAAAATAAAATAATCCACAAGCATACTTATCTATCTATCTATCTATCTATCTATCTATCTCTCTATCTCTCTCTCTCTCTCTCTCTCTCTATATATATATATATATATATGTATGTATATATATATATATGATTAGTTTTGTTGGAAAAAGAAATCCAACAGAGTGCTCAATTAAAAGGAAAATCCGAAATATAAGAGCGTATTTATGTTTTGTATTTTGTGTACAGAAAGTTTTTAGATGAGACAAGTCATACTCATCTCTATATTATCAGTATTGGCTGAAGAGTGCTGATATGGATATCTTAAACGGTCCTAATTATCGAACTTGAAACTGACGGTACCAATGACTTGTCTAATCTAACAACTTTCTGTACACAAAATACAATATATATATATATATATATATATATATATATATATATATATATATATATGTATATATTATTTACATGTGACCGCTACAAATCATAGCTTAAACAAGTTAAATTTCCTCAGACTGGCGAAAATAAAATTGCAAATTATTTATGATATCATAATTAAAAACATTAAATCTAATCATGCAATTTTACAGAAGTGACACATTTTACTCAGCTTGGGGGAATCTAGCTTGTCAAAATTATGATTAAACGACGATGTCATGAAATTCATTTTTATAGTCAATATATTAAATACATTGCTCATTTCTGTTTCTTGTAAAATCAATTTATCATTCTTAATTCTTTCTCATGCCTAAGGCTATTGTCAAGCTATGTATGGAGTACTGCTGTGATATTTGAGCTGATTAATCTCTGTCCCATTTGGTATTTTTAAATCAGCCGAAGAAACATAACTGTTAATGTATTGATTCTGCCCTGTCTTTTTCTTTGCTACTTCTTCCTCAAAACGTGACGTTACTAGTCTCAGTCTTTCTATAAATAATATTATGACATATGATCTTCATTATTATCGGATCTATCCTCTGCTTCCTTTGTTCCAGTTCTTTTAATTCTTTGTTTTTTAATGCATCTTCCTATTCCAATTGGTTCCTTTCAAATAACTGCAAGTTTGTGGAACAGTATTCCTTTTGACAGCTTCCATCCTGCCTATAATCTTTTCAATATTAAGTTCAGTAGGCATCTCTTCTGATTGCGATAATCGATTTTCTCTCTATCTTCCTACATCAAGAAGTTTAACACCTTGTATTGAGCGATTTGCATGAAAAATACAATTTCTAAAAGTCTCCAGAAAGAATACACGATTTAACCCAGAACTCCAATGTATGGACTACCATGTTCCCTATTCTCCAACATCAGGGGTCTACGTTCCAACCTTCCAGAGGTTGAAATCCAATTACAGGAAACCAAACCAAACTAATTATTCGTAAGCGAAACAGGTATCGGACCGACTATTTCCGTAGATTATTTCGTAATCAAAGTATATTCTAATTTAAAATCCCAATCTGACCCCAAGATCGCCATGGGCATGAAATATGTGCCTACATAAAAGACGGTCTTTCATGTGGTAGTGACATCTCCAGAGAAGACCATACATTTCCTTATATGAGCTTTTGAATTGCACTAACTCACATCACTGCGTTTATGTTTGTCCTCTATCGCTTCCATCACAGTGGAATTACTATCTTTAAAAGCATATCTGAGAAAATTGACCACATCCTGTCTGCCCATCCTTCAGCTAACCTTCACGTCTGTGGAGACTTCAATGTACACAATGTGGACTGGTTAGCTCACTCAAACAAGACAGATGATGAGGGGAGGTTCTGTCATGATTTCTCCATTGCTTATGACCTAACTCATATTGTTCACGAACCCACCCATGTACCCGACACTCCTAGACTTTTTTCTCACAACTTGCTGAGCTATGTTCATCTGTTTTGATCACATGGAATTATTCTACCCACTCGGTTGTCACAATTTAGATAAAAATAAAATGTAATAAGTTCTCCGATATTCCTCTACATCGTACAGTATATCGATACTCTATGGATGACTGGGATAGCTTTTGTACATTTATATCAGATCTACCTTTGCTTACCATGTTTAAAAAGAACATGTATAGCATAAGACCCGACGGAATGGTTAATTGTAGTTATACATCGCTTTATACCCTCTGCCTTTTCCTTTCTTTACAATCTTTTTCTCACAGACGAGGCGTTTCGAGCCTGTCTCTTCTTTATCGTTATTTTCATGGCAAGTGTTAAGTGTTGAAACATTATGTTGAACAAAGATGGCAGTGAAGAATCAGTGCAGTTCCGCTCCTGAGTGTTAAGTAATTCCTACTAACAAAGATGGCGGCGAAGATTCAGTGCAGTTCCGATCTTGAGTGTTAAATAATTCCTAGTAACAAAGATGGCGACGAAGAATCACTGCAGTTCCGATCTTGAGTGTTAAGTAATTACCAGTAATAAAGATGGCGACGAAGAATCACTGCAGTTCCGATCTTGAGTGTTAAGTAATTACCAGTAATAAAGATGGCGGCGAAGAATCACGGCGAACTGATTGAATCCAATATTCGACAATTTTTATAGTAACTTTGGAAGCTTCTCATTCGTTGGTTATTATAACTTGTGATTATAAAAACGATCCTCGAAATCGTTAGTGACATACCCCATTAGTAGCAAGTGCTCATCTCAGCTCCAATCTATGGTCCCTCCTGGCCTGTCTTTCACAAGAAATACTCGTCTGGTTGATACCAACATCAATAACCTCCCCACTCTTTATATGTATCTAAGCCTAAACGCAGATTCCATGAACAAAGCTTCTTTCTTAAAACTGAACGCTTGTGGAACTCTGTCCTTTTTCCTACTTTCCAACTGACTAAAATATAGTCGTCTGTAAATCCAATGTGAAAAAGTACTTGATGAGCCATCCTCTTGAGTAATATAATTTACGAAATGTCCACTACTAACGATCACAACGGCATTGTCCTTATTGACTGTACACTCATTAACCCTCATGGTTGAGTAGTTTTTTGACCTTGATAAGTCGTGTCTTTTTTGTAAAAAATAAAATATATTATATTGACCACGGTTATATAAATACGGTTAAGATTCTCCGGATTTTTTTTCTTTTGGATCGATATAAACCTCAGGATGTATATGTACTTTTTCTCCCTCTCTTTGAGTGGAGCACTGTGGTAAATGTCTCTCACCCGCTGTTTAATTGGCTATACAGCGAGGCTCGCTGTTTGCTTGTAAATAAACAAGCAGTTCGAGCACTGTAAAAGCGGTGGGCGAATGTTTATTTTATGGACATTTGATGAGGTAATTTGCATGCACTAGTCTCATGAGCAGAGGTTAGAATTGGCACTATTAACGCCATTGTTGTATGTTAAATCCCTGGCAAAGGAAAGGGTTTAGTCTAGCCGAACTGATGAGTTGTGATACAACGAAATATGTGGATGACAATATATATATATATATATATATATATATATATATATATATATATATATATATATATATAAAGAAACCGATTATATAGAGAGCGATAAAGAGATAGATAGATGAGGATGTATTACGTTAATGATTTCTTGCTTGCACGAAGTATAATCGCCACTGTGTAACGTGCTTGCTATAGATATATTTTTTATACTATAGGGTGGAACGAAATACTTGTCGCACTAGAAAATACCACACGTTTCCATTTCCGTCTGATAAAAAACAGTTTTCCTTTTTTTTTTTTTTGATGCACACATCTACTTGTTGGCGACTTGTATACACACTCTAAGATAAAGAGGCGTCTTCTATCATGTCAAAGTTAGGATAACAAGACTTTTGCCAGCATCCTCAAAACCCGGACGGTACAACGCTTAACGACACATCTCAATGAAGTTTCCCGTCACGATTATGGTCAGCACCAAAGTGCTGAGGAGTGTATTCATCCCCTGTTGCAATTAAAGGGCCGCTTGCACACACTGGGAGCGACAGAACGACTCGGCGTTGGCCCACAAGTCCAAAGTCACCCAAGCCTGGTATAAGAATGAGCGCTTCGATTTTGTACCCTGCTAGCATTGCCTCCCCCCCCTCTCTCGATGTAAACCCGCTGGACTACTTCGTTTGCTCATACGTCGGCAACATCGCCAACATGACCCACAACACTAACACCAGCCTAATCGTCGAGCTCCAGCCGCCGCTTGTGGAAAAGGCATGTTCCCAGTTCCGGACCGGTATAGAGACGGTGATGTAAGATAAAGACGGTTACATATAATAGATTGAGATCTACTACAAAATCAAGTTACCTGAATTTATTTTTTCACTAAAAATTAAAAAATCTAGTTGTAGTTTTGTTTGCCTAGGGCGAAAATTTTATCGTTCTACCCTATATATGATGATTGCAACGTCTTGTCAAGTGCCAATCCCTCAGACACTTAAAGTCCATGAGCCCAAAAATGACTTCCATCGCCACAGGACAATTTTAATAGACAAATGCCCGAGGAAGTATCTATACACAGATGATGTTACAGAGTCTTAGCTTCGTACGACAGCTAAGTCTCTCTCTCTCTCGGGTCGAAATGTTGAGATCCAGCAGCAAGCAAGAGAAAAGATAGCCAGCAACAAGTTAAAATGCATACCAGCTTAATGCGGGTACTGGTCTCCCGCTTTATTGTTTTTTAAATCAGAGATTTGCTTCTCCTAGAAAGGTTGCCTTCACCACGGCTTACGGGACCCCTCTCAACCCTAACACACATACATATACACAAACACACCCTATAATATATATATATATGTGTGTATATATATATATATATATATAATTACATATAAACACACGCACACACACACACACACATATATATATATGTATTAATGTTGGAATATTTTGTGTTAGTATGCATTTTGGAATATTTTGCTTGCGTACATATTGATAACGTGGGACGGAGAAGAAATCATATAAATATATTGATCGACCAGCATCGCGGTTCAATTAGTTGGCGCCAACTCGCCAGAAAGCATTTTGATAATCCAAATCCATTTGCGCTTTTCTCCATCCTCACTTAATCTTACAGATATTTGCTACTTTATGAGATTCGTGCATTGGGCAAAAAGTCAATTCCCTTAAGAAATGTGCAAAGAATGTAAAAACACATTTCCATTCTGCTTGTTTCTCTCACTATATGTTCATGCTTTTTGGCTTTAGAAATAACCAACATGCTTGTCTATCGATTTGTGTATCCATCTATATATCTCTTTATTTAACTATATATATATATATATATATATATATATATATGAATATATTCATATATATATGAATATATATATATATGTATATATATATAGGAATATATATAGATTATAGATGAATATATATGTATATATGATATATATACATATGAATATATATATATTTAAACATATGAATATAATATATAAGAATATAAAAATATATATGAATGCATATATATACGTATGCATATGTATACATATATACATATATATATACATACATATATACATACATATATATAACTACTTCATTTATTGACATAAATTTAATATACGAAAGTATAGATTTATGCGTAAACTTTAGGTATTTACTTCAAAAGTGGTCAATACGTAGGTAGAGCTAGTTAGTAATTTATAAAATATATATGGCGATTAAGCTACACTGAATATTCTGCGTTTCATCCAACTATAGGATTCGTCAGGCTTATGCGCGAATTTTGTGGTTGCTTCTTGTTTTTTTTTATATATGTTGAGGATTTCTAGTTGGCCAATCAGCTTTCTAGTATCCACCGCGCCCCTTCCTATCAGCCAATAGGCATGCATTTTATCAAACAAAGGATCTGTTTTAGAACTAGGTTAGTGGTTTTAGGTAGACGTTCTCCTTTTTAAACATATAAATATACCTATGCGTACACACATACATGCAAATATATATATATACACACACACACACACATATATACACATATATGTGTGTGATCGTTTATGTATATTCATCTTTATTTAATTTATTTATTTGTTTGTTTTCTATTGTTATTGTTAGTTTTAAAGCTATTTTGTATCGCTATCCTAGAGTAACTTTAATTTTGTGAACACAGTTGTTTGCTATTTCCCGCCTACAGTTTAGTAGATTTTGAGGTTCTTTAAAGTACAGTATAGAAAATTTTTCATAGAGGCGTAATTTACATGGGTCGTCTAAATGTCTGCATGTGGTAGCTTGTCTCATTATTTTCCATTCGACTACCGGCGAATGTCCGCTTTCTTTGAGTTCCCAGTATTTATTCGCTAGTGTTGTTTTTATACGGTGTTTTTTTATTTTTGAATGTGCTTCTGTGGTCATAGTATCGGGTTTTCAAATCTAAGGAAGTCATGCCTATGTAATATTTCTTGTTATTCGGGTTTTCTTTCGCAAATATTGTTGCTTGATAAACTACGCTTTTTGTTAGACATTTATTTTGGACTGGGCAAAATGTACGGTGTCTACAATTGCATTTATCTTGTTCGTTATTAGTATTTTTATTTATGGTATGGTTGTTCTTGTCCGGGGTTGGTTTGTTATTATTATTATTATATTATTATTATTATTATTATTATTATTATTATTATTATTATTATTATTATTATTATTATTATTTCTGCTAGTGTTTGTTTTATTTCTGTCATGGTGTCTACTTTTTTTATTGTTTATTTTGTTGTTGTTTACATTGTTTTCATTTAGTATTTTGTTATTATGTGCCTTAATTATCATCTCTAAATTTTCGCAACAACTGTAAGATAACTTCAAGGTATTTTTATTGAAGATTTTGTGTAAGGGGTTGGTTGCGGGAAAGTGTTTTTCAATAAGATCTAGAAATTTCTTGCCAAGTTTTGTGTTTAACATTTGATTGTATGGGGCCGTATACCAAATTATAGTTCTTTTTCTTCTATTTTTAATTTTATTATAGTTGTTGGTGTTTTGTTGCTTATATTTGATATCGATATTTTTGTATCCACTATTTTTTAGGGCTGTTTCGTAAATATTGGATGACCTGTTAAATGCATTTTCATCGCTTGAGTTATTACTGAGTCTATTTACGATCGAGTTAGGAATATGTTTTATAATTGATGGTGGGTGGTTGGACTTAGGGTTTACGTAAATTGGAGTAGCGTTATCATTTAAGTATGGTTCATATGTGTTTTTATCTAATATATATATATATGAATCCTCTTTTGGCATTATAGACTTTTTAGAAGTCGAATTATGTAGTAGGTGCTATGTCAGCGATAGGTTTAAGTTAGTTTCTTTTTCTCCGAGAATTTAAACTACATTGTTCATATATACGTGTATATATATATATATATATATATATATATATATATATATATATATGCATATATATACATATATATATACATACATATATATGTATATATATATATATATATATATATATATTATAGTAATGTGACTATTCCAAATTCAGTCCTTAATTAGATTAAGAAACTCGTGTACATAGACTCTCGAAAATGTAAAAATGCACTTGTAGGGGAGATTTAGAGATGGCAGGTATATTGTTAAATTAAAAGCAATATATGTATTTATCAATTGTTATTAGTACCAGCAATGTAAAAGTTTGAAAAGCAAACAAATAAAAAATCCTCCTTGGCATCTGAATATAAGGACAATTTTTCCGATGCTTATACTCCCTAAATTTCAAATTATCTCACTTCCAGATTCCTATTTCAAATTATCATCAAACAATTTTGTAAATCTCTCTTTCTCTCTCTCTCTCTCCATCCCTGTTTATATATATATATATGCATATATATATATGCATATATATATATATACACACATATATAATTATATTATATAATTATATATATATATATATATATATGATGAGAATAATGGAAATAGAAAAATAAAAAGGAGCAAACCTAGTTATCTGTTAATCAACGTTTCGTCTTTATTTCGAAACTTGATCAGCGTGAATGAAATTACAAAATAAATTAAAAAAAAATACCAGTACAAAAATTTAGTATTATTGAGGGAGGCTAATAAATTGAATTTGAAGGGTATTATGTAGCGTAGCGATTATAAGGAGGATTAATAAACATCGTAAGATTTGTTTTAAAGGAAAAAATGATGGAAAATACTTTTATATAAAAATGATAATAACAGAAAGCTTACATTGAAAACATAAAAAACTTAAAACAATCAAAACAGATAAAAACATATCCTATTTAGAGAGGATATATTTGATATAGTTTCTTTTATGTAAATATCAAGCAGCCAAGTAAAACGTTAAAGGATTATTTTTATCACTTTTCTGTGGAAATAAAATTATCCGAAAAGACGGAATGTAACTCCCAGTAAATGATGCCTCAGTTAAATATGATTTCGTATTTTGCGTTTTATATTTACGTATTAATCGAATCCTTAAATAAACAGTGCTCTGAATTAAATACAAGCTAGGTTACCAGGCGTCGTCTGGGTCCACACACAAAATACCAAATAGAATAAATAAAGTTACGTTGGACACACTTGCTATTCTTAGGACATTGAGTATTTTTGACGACTATTTGGTTATTCTATCTTGATGCAAATATATAAAGATTTTTCACATTGCACTCCTTTGTAATAATGTTTTTAAGTCATTGAAATCGTTTTTACACGCGTTTCAGACGTTCTGTGATGCGTCCTCGTCAGAAATTATTTTCAAATATGTTGGAGATGTAAAAATGGCGATTTTCGTAGTTAATTTGAAGTTTTTCCAAGGGGTGGGGTTTATAAGTGTTTATTATTCATTCGCATGCTCAATTTTTATTACTCTTTTATTG
Source organism: Euprymna scolopes (assembly GCF_053919585.1). NCBI lineage: Eukaryota > Metazoa > Mollusca > Cephalopoda > Sepiida > Sepiolidae > Euprymna > Euprymna scolopes. Next base: position 45,707,096 of record NC_136485.1, read on the forward strand.
GGCTTGTCGAGAGAGACCGCTGACCTGGCTGTAGTCGCTATCTCTTTCTGCTAATGTTTTTTCTTTTCCTTTAGGGTGGGGTAGGGTGTGTGTGTGCGCGCATACAACCACACACAGACATAACACCCATATCTCTAATACAACACACTAAACAATACCAACCCTACTTAACCTCGAAACGAACAACACTAGGAAACACCTAGAACCATAGTATAATATCTGTTCCAATACCTCGCTCCCTCCTCAGTCAGTGGAGGAGAACCCCCTCATGACTGAAACAACTATCATCCCTTCTATCATCCCCCTCCCATACCTATACCCCTCCAATGCCCCCCCCTCTAAGGAACAAAATCTTCCCCACACTAGGAACCGATCCTGGGTCTGGCCATACCCACATGGGAAAACAAATAAATAGAAACATTAAAAAAATCCCCTATACATATTTTTAATACACCCCTCTTTCTAAACAAACATAATATAAGGAATACCCGAAAAGACTAAAACGAAAAATCACAATACTAAAATTCAAGAATCCAAAAAATAAATATCAAAATAGAATGAAAGCACCCCTACCCTTATTTCAGAAGAGCTAGCCCCCCCTCTCCACACATACACATTAGTAACGACCTCGGATCACAGTCGCCTTCCTAAATAACTAAATAAGCAAAATAACTCCAAAATACTATAAAACAATATACACATTCCCAAACCAATAAAAGCAAACACACACACGCGAACACACACACAAACACACACACACACATACACACACACACACACACACACACTACCCCACCCTAAAGGAAAAGAAAAAAAACATTAGCAGACAAGCCCAATAAAAGAGTAATAAAAATTGAGCATGCCAATGAATAATAAACACTTACAAGCCTCCACCCCTTGAAAACAACTTCAAATTAACTACGAAAATCGCCATTTATACATCTCCAACACATTTGAAAATAATTTCTGACGAGGACGCATCACAGAATGTCTGAAACACGCGTAAAACGATTTCAATGACTTAAAAACATTATTACAAAGGAGTGCAATGTGAAAAATCTTTATATATTTGCATCAAGATAGAATAACCAAATAGTCGTCAAAAATTACAATGATCCAAACATAATTCTCAATGAAAAACCAAGACACGGAATAATAAAATAATGTTAAAAAATACACATTTTTGCTGACTACTCCCTTATTTAAATATATATATATATATATATATATATATATATATATATATATATATATAAATTACAATTAATTTTACCAAAATAATCCAAGATGGTAAACCTTAAGTATATTATAGATATTAAAAAATTACTATTTATAAAGTAATCTCAACAAGATGTAAAAGCTCGATAAAATCAAATAGGAGATCTTATAATAAGAGCAAAAAGTTAATAAAACATACAAAAAAACACTTTAAAAAAGAGTTAAAACATATTTAAATCTGTTTTGAACTCTTTTTCAAAGTGCTTTTTCCATGTTTTGTTAACTATTAGCTCTTATATATATATATATATATATATATATATATATATATATACATACATACATATATATATAACTACTTAATTTACTCACATAAAATTAATATACTAAAGTATAGATTTATGCGTAACCTTTAAGTATTTACTTTAAAAGTGCTCAATACGTAGGTAGAGCTAGTTAGTAAGTTATAAAATGTATATGGCGATTAAGCTACACTGAATATTCCGCGTTTCATCCACTCTAGGATTCTTCAGGCTAAAGCGCATAAGCCTGAAGAATCCTAGAGTGGATGAAACGCGGAATATTCAGTATAGCTTAATCACCATATGCAGTTTATAACTTACTATATATATATATATATATATATATATATATATATATATATATATATATATATATATATATATACATATATATATGTATATATATATATATATATATATATATATATATATATATATATATTGATATAGGTCCAGAACTGGGAGCACACACACACACGCGCATATATATATATATACATATATATATATATATATATATATATATATATATATATATTGCTTATATTTATTATATTGATATATGTCCAGAACTGGGAGCATATATATATATATATATATACATATATATATATATATATATATATATATATATATATATATATACGTTTACTTTTCTCCTATATCAGAATTAATCAATTTTGCCTTTCCTTCCGCATACCTGTGGTCTGACTTCTAAATAGCCAGCATCTACGTTGGCCCCTTCTAATATCCGTTGTTTAATGAAAAATGGATTTATTCAGAATGGCCAACTTTTATTGTTCCCACGATCAAGGTAAGAATTCGACGCAAATCGATTTTGTAGCATTAGGAAGAAGATTCTTTGTTGCACATCTCAAGCAGTTCAATATAATATCCTGCAATGTCCTCCGAACAAAATCTTCATCCTTTATTCTTTCTTTGTTATATTTGTAATACTTTTACATCTGGTAAATAGATCCAGTTTTTTTTTTGTTGTTTTTTTATGGAATAAAAATGTTGATTCATCTGACTTTTTACTCAAAACATAAACATAATACGTCGATTAATGATAGAAAAAAGTAAACAATGTAATGTATATGCAATAGAAATTTGGCTTAATATATATCCAACCTTGCAAAGTTAATACTTTATGTGATCCCATATGCAAAACAATGCAGTTATACATATAAATCGTTCATTGATGCACATACAAGCATTAGACTTCAGACTTTTGTGGTTCTGATTTCGAATATTTCTGCGTTCAGTTTAGCTAATGAGTTGTAAACGACGAAACACACATCCACGTATAATTAAACTAAAATAATATATACACAGAGTTGAACGATAACTTTGTCACCGTAAAATAAACACCACTACAGCTTTATTTTAAAACTTTTATAGCAAAAAATTAATTCAGGTAACTTGATTATGTAGTAAAGCTGACATCAATTCAATGTAGCCGCCTTCAGTCTCAATCACCGTTTCCATACGGGTCCAGAAGTGGGAGCATTCCTTTTCCACAAATGCCGACGGGAGCTCGGCAAATACTCGGCGGATGGCGGCGATCTGGCTGGCCTTAGTTTTGTGTGTGGTCATGTTGGTGATGTTCTCCATGTATGAACAAACAAAGTAGTCCAGCAGGTTCATGTCGCCGGATGATGGGGATAGTAAAATAAGGGTACAAAGTCGTTGACTTCTTTTTGACGCCAAGCCTTAGTCTTTTCGGACATGGGCTGGCGTTGGGTGTGTGGCAGAGACCTAATGCCACACCCAGGCTCTCCCTGCGCCCACCTGATTGCATCAGGTGATCATTACACTTTTCAGCACACTCAAGTACACTTTGGTGTTAACTTTCAAGCCGAGTTTGAAGATGTGAGGTGGCATAATGCGGCCCTTACTTAAAACCTCACGAAATACCATAATTATGACTAGAAACTTCGTTGAGCTGTGTTGTCAAGCGTTGAACCGTTCGGATTTGCATTTTGAATATGCTGGCAATAGTACTGTTGTCATAACTTGGATCGGTAGAGAGCATGAGTTGTACAGCGGCGCATCTCCGATCTCGCTCGTTGAACATTGTATCACTTTCATGCATGATAGAAGGCTCCTACGGCTCTTGGCATTTGTAGACAATCAGAACCTAGTAGATTGGCTGCAACAAAAAAGAAAACTGGTTTTCTTTCAAACAAAAATCGGATCATGTCCTCTTTTCTATGGGGTTCCACCTTGTACCTTTCGTTTTATCGTTCCACCCAGTGTCTTTCTCAACCAGCATTAAGTTAAAATGTTCTTCCGAATAAATAATTGCATTTGCTCGAAAGCACGCAAACACAATAAGCAAAGAAATTACATTTATAAAAAAAAAATGATGTAGATAACTGTTGGTAATTGATTTCATTGTTGACCTTATTGCTTCCTTGTTTGGATCCCACTTAGTTAAGGCCCGTTAATTAATCGTAAATAACAAAACGTGTCTCCGTTTATAATTAAATAACTACTTTTAAACACATCACAATTAGCATCGTTTATAAATTATAAAAATAAATATGTTCAGAACACTTAGTCCTCTCTCGAAAATCATATGACCGTCTAATTCATGACATATTAATAAATAAATTTGTTTTTCCTTTTGTTCTAATGATTCCTCATGAATAACACAGAACGTTTAAAATACTACTACTACTACTACTACTACTACTACTAATAATAATAATAATAATTATTATTATTATCATTTTTATAAAAAGAATAAAACGTCACCAATCATTTCCAAATTACATCTCTAGAAGCATACATGTAATACAATTACGAGCAATTATATCACCGTGTGTTCCTATCGGCCCCTGACGCCCATTAACCTCTATCCTCGAGTGACTTTTTGTCCATGATGTCGTGACCTCCTAGTAAAACATATAAAAAAATGGTAAGCAATATAATAATGTTAAACAAGAGAAAAGTGATCAATTGTAAACAAATAAAGTAAATAAGACAAGAAATAACCACAGAATTGTTTATAAAACAAAGGAAATGTATTACACACAAGAAAACGAATTCATGGCTACAGAAAGGACAAACAAAACGGGACAGCCACACAACTAGTACAGGAACAAAAATGTACATGTAAATGATGTGGCTACACACACGAAACGGTAAACCTCATCATGATTACAAAAATAAACATGACTTGGTTAGGAAGCTATTTTTAAAATTGAGAGTCAGCACTTATCAAGGCCCGAAATCCACTCGATGATAAGCGTTAATGGATGTAAGATAGTAGTGCAGTTATCGTTAATTGTTTAAATTTGAATAAAATTAGATTATTTATGGAGACGACTCAGCTAGACCTTGTTCGCTTGGAACTGAATGCATACCATGTTGTATGCAACCGGGAGGCAGTGCAGCGGAACAGTGTTTCACAAGCGGGCATTTTCTGTGAAAAAAAGCTTTGTTCATAGAACTTGTGTTTAAATGTAAGCACATGTAGAGAGTGGGAGAAATCGTTTATAGTGGTTGTAGCGAGTTGAGTGTTTTGTGAAAGTTTGGTAATGGGGTATTATAGATTAAAGTTCTGTCGAGCACTTGCCATTTAAATAACGATGGAGCAAAGTTAGGCTCGCAACGTCTCTTCTGTGGCAAAGAGGTTGCAGGGAAAAGAAAAGGGCATTGCCTACTAGGTTTCGAAGCCGGTTTCGAACTCTATCAAGGCTGAATAGATCGTGCCACGTAGCTTCTGTCCAGATGTGACAGCAGTACTCCATTTTAAGACGCACGTGGATCTTATACAGGTAGAGGATTGCATCGGCAGTGAGGCACCTGCTGGAGAGGTAGAGTGATTCAACCATTTTTCCAGCGATCTTGGCAACAGATTAAATGCATGTGTTCCATTTTAGATCAGGAGTGAAGGTCACTCCCAGAAGCTTGTCAAGACGTGGAGCTTCCCCGAGACGAGAACCATTCAACTACTACTCGTAGGCTGGGGGCTTCTAGTTCCGAAATAGTTTAATACTCGAGAAAAATGGGATTTCGAAAATAAGCGCTGAAATTTTAATTAAGAGAAGAAAACGTTTGAAGATAAAAGCGACAAAAAAGAACATGTATATCAATTTAAAAAGTCATCTAAGGCAAGCAATGTTAAAAAAAACTATATACAAATAGTAAAGTGTAAATATATAAAATGGGAATTTGCGAACACGTGCATTCGCGTGTACTTATATTGTGTGAAAGGTGTTATGATAAAGGTTTCGTCATCAGTAGCTAGTGATTTCTCTCGATTTGAAAAACAGACAATAGATTAGTTAGGGAAGGTGACAGCACTTAAGTAGTTAACAACACGAACTGAAGATATGGGTGTCCCAAGTTCGAATCCAGATAGTTCCGCCAAAAATATTTTCACTTTAGATGTTGGCAACCTTCATGTTGTCTCTACTTTATGTCTTTCTAGATATAATTCTCACTAGAAAAATATTGGGCAAACCAGTCCAAACAGTAGAATCATCGAATTCATACGATATGATGATTAGTTTCTTAAATCCGTCGTAAACGATTCAGGAGATTTCCTATTCATATGCTTGTTGGTTTGTGTGCTGTAGAAACTTATGTGTTAACAGAAAGAACATTTAATTAAGTCTTCAAAAAAGGGAAACGTTTTAACAGAATCTAAAGACCCTATTCAAATTTTCTTTATATTTCAGCTGAGATAACTGCAGACAATTATCGGCTAGGTTCCTACAAATCTATACAAATATTAAAGCGTGAAGAAATCGAATTCACTTTTAAATAGTTTTTCTTTACTATAAAAAAACAGAAATAGAATTAGACATAAAATTTCTCAGTGAATGTATTTAAAAAACTAATCGTTTTTAATTGTAATTTTATGATCCAGCGTAATTAAAGCAGAACGAATTAGTTTCGTTTCGTTAAAACCAGCTTATGTTTGCTAGTTGTATTTAATGAACGCATTGTCAATCAGTAGATATTACACAAAACTCTCGCTCTGAAAGTCTTTTATTACTTTGACTCATATTACAGAGATGTTGTTAACGTTTTGTCAAGGTAAAAATGGTTGCTGATATAGCATAAGCTGATATATATTTTTATGTAGCAATATATTTACTCATCGATTATGAATATAGCTGCGGTTAAACATCGATGTATCGATTCAGAGTAGTTATGCCTCTCTAAAACAGTTATGCCTTCCTAAAACAGGGCGTATAATTCTGTAACACATCACTGCTAATACACTTTTGTTTTTTTTTGTTTTTTTGTTTTTTTACATAGGCATCACCACATTATCAAGGCCAAGAGGCCACTCAAGGATAAGGGTTAAAGAGTGTACATTGTTAAGTATACTGTGAGATTTTTGTTTCTTATTACCGGCTTGAAAGCCTAAAACATTTATCTTGACAATATTTAAAAGTATTTAAATATTATCAATATATTTCCAAACTCTATATGGCAATGTTGCCTGAATACCGCTATGAATTTTAATAAATATTAACCTTTATATTTGATGTTGAGGAAAGTTATCAATCTGTGACGTAAGTTTTGAATTGGATTTGCATCAACTTTTAAGGAGATTTCACGGCATCTTGGCTGAGTGCAATCAAGCATCGCAGAATGCTTTCATTAGAGAAGTGCCGGGCCTTTCGGTTGCTCTGGAGAGTCCTTTGTAACGGTTAATATCTTGTAACCTTGGTGACCATTGTCTCTAGAGATGCCGGTTAAGTGCCATGATCTGCCGGCAGAAATAGTCAGGGGATGTGTGAGGTCGAATGACTGGTAATAACGCGAGATCTGCATGATTATCTCATAAGCAACCATAACAACAATTGGAGAATGCATGACAAATATTAGAAGAAAAAGATGTTTTTCTTCGGAACTTTGTCAGAGGGAGATTGATAATCTGAATTATTCCCATTATTCCGACAACTATGCTTGAATTGAAAAATAAAAGCGAAAGTATTTTTGTGTTTCATTTTACATAACTAACAAACAAAAAACGATTTCATTTAATTGAAAAATTTACCAAATAAAATAATAATAATCCGATCTTAGTGAAAATCCCAGTATTTCTTAATAAATTAATAAATGTAAATGTAGACTATTTAACTACAGATATTTTAGGCCATTTAACCAGGATTCTTTTTCAACCGGACTTGTTACCACTGCCTACCCTAATGGGCTATTTGGAGTTTTACCTTTGGACTGGTTTTCTGTATTTGGCTCATATATAACGTTTTTGATAAATGACACTTATCATTGGCTAGTATTTTTTAGCCTAAATGTATTGTGCTTAGCACCTTATATCAAGTGGCTTCACGTCTTGTCTGCATTGATTACTATCAAAATATCCACGTTGATGAATGCTATTGCTCTTTTTATTTCAGGTTTGCTTTGTCTTGAATGTATTTTAGCTTCCATTCCTTTTTTATTATGATAATAAACTTACATCGAGTAGATTCATGTCTTGTTTGGAGCGAATTGTATAAACATTACCTTACCTCCAATTTTATTGTTAGGACGAAATAGAGTAATTGTCTGTATTTTTGAGATGAGGTGTTTCCATTGATTGAGATTGTCGGACTGACTTCCTCATCTTGGTTGTTATCGTCGCAACGTTTCGGGCGTTTTGCCCTCCGGCCTTAATCAGGTGTTTTGTATCGAACTGGGGAACCGTTTGTTAGGGGTTATGTCGTGTGACTTATTTCTAAATCACCTAATGAAATAAAGATTGTATAAATTTATTAATTAATAAATGTCGAAAATTACTATATAATTTTCTGATATACATTTTCTCATTCATTCAATTTTTGGTATAAAAATACAAACAAATTGATTTCAATTTTACCTATGAATTTTCTTTACTTCATTGTTATATTGACAACGTTTTAGCTTATGTAACTTCCGACTTTTCACGGATGCATCTTTCCGAATTCGATAACAGACATGAAATTTCTAATCGAACACTTTATTTAATCCACATGCGTAGACTGTTCCCATTCCGTCTATTATGATTTGATAAATAAGCTAATTTTATATAAGAAGAGTATTGCTTAAAGCGACTTATTTTGATGTGTCTTGTATTTACTAATATCATTTATAAAGAGTACAAAATAGACTTCGTGGCTTAGTGGGGGATGCCCTTTTCTCTACCCTGCAACCTTTCTCCCACAGAAGAGACGTTGCGAGCCTATCCTTGTTTTATCGTTATTTCCATGGCAGGTGCTCGTCTGAACTCCAATCTCTGGTCCCCTCTCGCCAATCTTTCACGAAAAACACCCGTATAGCTGAATCCACTGTGAAAAATTTCCCCCACTCTATATCTGTGCCTAAATCAAAACGCGGATTCCATAAACAAAGCTTCTTTCTTAGAACTGCACGCCTGTGGAACTCTGTTCCGTCTGCCTGCTTCCCACCGGACTACAACTTGAATGTCTTCAAGTCCAACGTTAACAAATTCCTAATGAACCGCCCCCTTAAGTAAACACTTCATCAAATCTCCACACTAACGTAATGTACTTGCAATAACCCTTATCCCTGAGTGGCTTCCGGGCCTTGATAAGTGGTGATCACTGTATAAAAAAAAATAAAATAAAAATAAAGGCGAATGGCGGCCGAGAATATGAGGTAATCATTATCATTATATCGTATGAATGCGAAGATTCTATTGTTGGCATTGGTTTCCCCGATAATTTTCTAGTCAGAATTCTTTCTAGAAAGACACATGGTACTTTCAGAATGGACGACATAAAAGTTGCCAACATCCTATGTGAAAGTGATTTTTATGGAACGAACTGGATTACGAACGTAGAACACCCAGGTCGTTAGTACGTGTCGTTAACAACTAGACCACCGTCACCTCGTATAGCGTAGTTATATGAGTAGATTTTTGGTTGTATAGAGATGAATATATTCATGCAGATATTTCAAAATGATAAATTGATTTAATAAAATTACTTACGAGGACTAGAACTGCAAATATTTTATATTCTGGCTCAGTGCAAAGAGTAGTATCTGTTCTGATATAACACTTAATATATTTAGTCCTCGATCGGTGAAGATTCAATCCTACTATACCGAGACAATTTTAATTTTTGTCTTAATTCATATTTAAAAATGACATTCGGTCTAAGTCTATCTTTATGGGGTCAAATACATAAGGACTAAGAATTTGAAGAGGATTATTTTGAAGTTCTTGGAAAAAGTAGCCCCGCGTTAATATATTTCACACATGGGAAATTCTTGGAAAGAAACTTTGTTGATTGAAATTCCGTTAAATCTTTCGTTCACAGAGGAAAAACAAGATCAGTCTTTACATTTGTAGTCAACTGATTAGTTCTGCAGAATAAAACATTTTTTATTGAAATATAATGTTGGTGCGAAAGTTTAAATTTAATTTTGAAAATTAAAAACTGTTTTTGAAAATATTTATTCTTAACAATAATGACTTCTACTCTCTATGACGTTGGTTCTCTCTATTGATCAACGCTTGTAAAATTCTTTAGGTCTTGCTGTACAACATGGCAGCAACTAATTTTATATCACCTGTCGTGATGTCAACCTAAGGTCATATAAATGGTCTTGTAATCATCGAAATAAGTGATAATCCAAGTGAGTTGGGTCAGAAGAGAATGCAGGATGAGCAGGATTTCTCAATTAAATTTACCTAACAGATCTTTGATGCATTGTGGGAATGAGCATTATCCTAATGGAAGATGACTCTCTTTCTATCGACAAACGAAAGCTGTTTCCGAATCAGTATAGGTGAGAATATTGCAGGAAAAATCTAAATGACATTTTAATAATCTGAAAGAAAAAGTTATAAAGTAATCACGTGGGTATGTTTAAACAATACGTAGAAAATAAATTACAATTCTGCAGCGTGTCCTTTCTACAAGATGACAAAACGTTTGCACTGACATGATATAATATTTAGTTAAACGCTTCAGTGTGAATTATTCATTAAATACACATTTGAAATGAGCGTGTCGCTAACAATTATGCAACACGCTCTTCCCGTTATAAAAGTTGTGTTCAAACAGGATGGAAATTGCATTGAATAAGACTGATACAGTTTTATCGATTTTTTCTTAAAAAAAAGATTCATTCAAAAGATGAAGGCGTAAACTTCCGACTTTAATTGCGGAAAAACGGAAACATTTTTCTGCAAACAAAAATAATACAATCTGTAACAAACTTTTAAGACTCAACATGTTCGTATCAATTCTTTAATTACATTTTTCACATTTCTAGGGTTAGGATGTAAACTTCCCTTTGCAGGATGGAGCTAATGCGATTCATGGTAAGGGTTTATGCAGTACACGTTGCAAAAATAATAATCAGCTTTTTAATCAATCAGCTTGAGGGAAAAAATAATTAAATGCAGCAAAGTATATCAAATGACAGCTTAAAGATATTAGTTTACTTGGATCACCGAAAATCCATTTACGCGAAAACTAGCCCTAAGCCTAGATTGACCGGTTACTGGGAGCTCAACACGTCGTTGGTCGACGTAAACGGCTCTGTGAGGGGCTACTACTAACCTTGCAGAAGGAATTGACGGGGGCTATTATCGGAAATAAGTGGTGGTTCAAAATCTAAAAAAATCATGATGTCCTTTTTGCTGACTTATGCATCAAGAATCTAGGGCAGGTAAAGCAACGCTAGAGTTTAGATTAGATCAAGCGTTTATGTAGTTAAGGCACACCTTGCCTTCTTGACTGAAAAGGAACATCAAGCCCTAGTGATTAGATTAAGTTAAAAAGAATGCAACACGAAGCAACAAATATAATATGGCCGCTGATTTGTTTATCAAATTGCCGGATGGACGTATCGTAACCACAAAGGAAGGCGTTCCGGAGGCGTTTCACTTTGACTTCTAGGAGTTTTTTCCATGGAACCTGATCTGTCATTGAAACAGTTCAACACATATTTAGCTGATTTTCTCGTCTTTCGGCGACCGAAGCGCCTAATTGCGCAGGTAGTATAACCGAAGGTTTAAGTCATCTAAACCTTCAAGCGGGTCAGTCTTAACAAATCTCTTGTATTTGATGATGGCGCAATTCTTTGTTCCTTTGCTGACAGTTTTATTTAACTCACGGTTTAGAAACATATACTTTTAGAATGTTTGTTTCAGGCGACTTCAAACCTGAATATCGTAGACTTCATTATCCCCTCTAAGAGGCTTTTACTAAAGAGCAAAAGCACGAACAGAGAATGGTGTTCCTTTTCTAAGGAGACGAAAACGACAGTGCTACATCCTTTGCGGATCAGACGTTGAGGCAAAAATCATCAGCATTTACAACCCTGATGATAATGTTGTATGCCATGGTAAGCCTTTTCCGTTTGCTTGTCATGCTAGGAAAGATTAAATATTTGAAAGAGCATGGAGAATACCATTTCTATCAGCAAAATGCTATTAAACATGTACCATAGTTTCGATGTGTTTATCTATCAAGATTTGCACAGACTTTGATATGAATTCTTCCTTTTACATGCTCTATTACGTCAGTTGTACAATAGTCGTAAAAATTGTATTTTTTATATAAGGTTAAATTAAGCAGAAGAATGACACTTTTCATTAACAATGAAAATTTGAGTTAACGCTGTATGTTTGAATATTACGTCACGGACAGGCAGTCCTAAAAGCGTCGTGTCCAGAAAACGTGAAATACCCCTCTCTGCACTTCTCTTCCTTTTCATATCTCTATCTTTATTAGTTAATTGAGACGGCCTAGTCACTTTTCTTTTCAGAGTGATGTCTTACTTTGCCCATCAAAAGATCAGAAATCCGAAATATTTAACTTTACAAGGCTATAAAAATGAAAATGTCAAAAAAGCATATCGACATCGACCAATAATATTTGTGACGTTTTTTTTTTACCATGAAATATTATTAGATCTACCTTGAGAGAGAGAGAGAGAGAGAGAGAGAGAGAGAGAGAGAGTGTGTGTGTGTGTGTGTGTGTGTGTGTGTGTGAGAGAGAGAGAGAGAGAGAGAGAGAGAGAGAGAGAGAGAGGAAGACAGTTGCTCTAATGACACCAGAGAAAATAAATGGTATCATACTATTTCTGCTATTTAAACATCTCTGCGATACATAAGTATACTGAACACCGGAAATTTTTGCTGAGCTACTATTTGCATGTTAACCACCTGTGCACTACACATGCCGATAATAGATATTTGCGTACGGCCAAGAATCAGACAATTGGTCAATATCATTAATATATAGGGAAATTGTGTACTCTCATTGTAGCAAGATGAGATTTTGTTGGGAATGTTCTTCACTAATTTGATGCCAGTCAAACAGGCACCATGAAAATAATAATAAATGTGAGAAGGACTAGGAACGTCTTTACTGTAAAAAAGATGGCAGAAAGAGAAAAAAGCATCCCTCAATAAGTTGGTTCTATACTGTTTGAAGACTGCAAAGGCTTCCTTAAACGCTTGTATTTGAATATAATGTATATTTTATCTCAAGCTAGAATTGAAGATTCTGTGAAGATAGAAATCGAAATCCTTGGACTACCGTAACAAAAAAAACATGTTGGAATCTGGCATGCTTAAGACCTCTGCTTAGCTAGAGATTAGAATTGCATGTTCTACGCAAGCATATGAAACTAAATATGTCAAATATCCAGCGGGAAAAGATTCAAATCGCACTGAAATTACCCAATTTGCATTGTCACCTTCTTCGTTCAAGCAATGAAAGCGTTTTCTTGCAAAGAAACCCCAAGGAAATTTAATGAAATATTTCATTTCGTCCTTATTCTCAATATATTTTGACTTGTGAAAAGGAAGACATTTTATTCTGTGTCCATTTAATATCACAATCTGAAACCACAAAAATACAATTTCGCTTGTCTACTTTAATAGACTTCTCTTTCTCACTGTAGTGTAAAATGCAATCATAATAAACTAACGGGACCTGTGGAAATTCCACAGTGCATCTTTCATATGTAATATGTTGCTGCTGGGTATTCTGTCGACGTTCAGAGTGAATGGAGACCCCGCGATATCCATAACCTAAAACATTAAACATTTCTGTTATTGTTTTTTTACTTCCCTTTGCATTGCTCAATCTTGTTGTTCTGCAAAGCCAAAAACCAGAACAATAAGTTTCCTCTACGAAACAACCAAATCATGCACCATGAATAAATATGCGAACGTATAAAGAACTTGAAGCATAAAATCCATTGTCAAAATTATTGGCTTCTAAATAATCCGAAAAGGATTGATATGCCGTAAAATAAAATAGCAAAACAAACTATATTTAGAGGATAAATACTCAATAGAGCATATAGACATAGAATGGAAAAAAAATGATATGTGCAAAGTGATACACTCAATCTCATGAAAGCCAGAGTAACATAAACACATACTGTTTTTTTAAATATATTGATTTACCTCTTTTGAAGTGACTCTTTTAAGAACATATGTTCTTTGTGTTCAATAGACATACATGAAGTCAGTTTTGTGGTATGAATAATGACTTCTCAAAAGATGATATGGTGAGGGAGTAGAAGATAGTGCTAGAGTGGGATAAGTAGGACAGGTGTATGAAGGCTTAGAGTTTGTTTATAAATGATTGTTTTAGTAATAGAATTATTTTTGTTTCAATTTAATCTAGTTGAAGTTCTTGGAAATCAAGAGGCTTCTTCCTGGATGCTAAACCCCGGTTTCCTTAGGAGATTCGAATATCCAATTAAAGGTCTCTTATGCATCTCATGCACGGCACAATCACGTTGACACACCGGTTTCTACCAAATCACCAAAGTTAAACAACGATGAACCTGGCCAGTACCAGATGGGTGACCATTCGGGAATGGTAAGCGCTGTATAAACAGCGCCGAGGCGTAAAATTTCCAGGTTGAAGAAAGCAATGGAAAATTACCGTTTTTACCTGTCTTCCTGAGATTATTACGGCTCTTCAATGTCAAGTCATGTTAGTTAAGAACATGACTGACCTCTCTCAATTAGATCATCTAAGTATGTTATATTTCTTATGGTCTCGTAGTCTTATTAGATTTTAGGAAAAGAATTCATCTTGTCTGTTGGAGTATCCAGTTTCATGCTTTCATATTAGGTAACATCATTTGGATAACGTGCATCCTTCCTCGTAAAAGCCAGTGTGGGGTAGCCATAGCGAGATCCTTTTTGGACTGCGAATACTATGTTATTTTGAATGTTTAGAAAAATATATACTCATTCTGGTTGTCCTGACAAATTCCTGTATGAAGATACCTTAGACACTCGAAGACAGTGTCTAGTAGGCATTCAAGTTCTCTCCTAACAATAGTTGATTAAGAGCGTACATATTAAGTATAAGTCTAAAAATTTCAGTATTAAATAACTCGAAAAAGGTTGATATACCATAAAACACCGTGAATAAATATTTGAAGTAATGAACAATTTGAAGCATAAAAACCTCTTTTCTAAATTACTGAATTCCGCATTAAATTTTATGAAATGGTTTTATATGTCGTAAAGCAAAACCAGCGAACAAAACACCATGAATAAATATTTGAAAATATAAAGAACTTGAAGCATAAATCTTCTTTACATAATTACTAGAGTCGGCATTAAATGACCACAAATGGTGTTGATAAGCCATAAAACAAAACAATAAAAGCAAATACATTACAAACGGACATACACTGCGCTATCCAACAGCCATAGAGATAAGGCTTTAGAGCAGTGTACCATAATTAACATATACTACACTACACTCTAAACGAGGAGATAAAGCCTTAGAAAATGGCCTCATGACAACAGAACATATAATTCACAACCTCCTCCGTAGAAAACGGGTAATTCTTGGGAGGATAATCTTATCTCAACCGTATATATATTTAACAAACGTTCACTGAATCCAGCATTTAAATAGTATACGAAATTTTATTGGGCATTAAAACATAGTACTATGATGGTCTATGTTTCAATTTATTTTCATAAAAAAACTCAAATATTCTGTAGTTTTCTTTTTTATTATTTATGGAGGGGGTGTTCTTTGCAATAAATTTTAAACTTTTAGTCAAGCATAGACACATGGTTTATTGGTTCGTGTTTCAAAGTTAATTTTGTAAAGAGCGTTTGAAATTATTCGCTTTTATATCTGATATAAATTGTGATTCGCTTTCGTTTCCATTTTTCTTACGTTTCATCTTTTATAGAAAGCCGCATGCTCGCCTAATGGAATAGGTCTTTCTCAAAAAAGAATTTGCATAAAGGAATGCACCGAGCCAATACATTTTTCATGTATGTTTTGATAAAGTTTAGATAAGCGTGACGGATCTTGAAAGAGCACACCGATACATTTACCGTAAACGATGTTTAACAATACTATATGACAGTCAAAAGAAATCGCCTCGCAGAGCGAAGCGAGCAGATTATTTATGATTTAGAAAAAAGATATATTCGTGCACATATGCAAAGATTATATATTTTCCTTTTATAATGATAACAAAGCATAAAAATTCTCATAATGCTGGCGATATATTCATGTTTATTGAAAACAGTTATACATAGTACCTAGATGTATACCCATTCAAAGCAGGTAAAAATAAACTCCTCGAACACTACAGACTTGAACCAATGTTTTTTTCCCCTTACGAAGATATAATTTTACTAAGCCTTATGTTTATATTCCTTATTCTATTTCCTGATTTTTTTTTTTTTTCATCAGTACTTTGCAGATATATGTATCTAAGCGTCCGCTCGACTTTTCCCAGAATATGACGTCAGCCATTCTAGTTTACCTGTAATCTGACGTAAGAAGCCAATCAGTCAATCACAATGCATGGCAATGAGCAGACGATTTACGGATAAATATTGGAAGAAAAATGCATAAAATAAACTTAGATATTAAAAAGAAAGCATAGAGGCTAATTACACTGTGACTTTATACATTGTAAGACAAACAACTGTACACATCCAAAGAAATAGTTGTTTTATTGTTTTTGTCTGTCAAAATAAGAAAGTAACCAGATCCGAAAAGAATTGCATTACATGTGGTGTTATGTGCACCATTGCAAAGAAAGGCTCCGTAAACAAGGGATGTGATCGGAGGTGCACAACCTTTTGTTTTTCAAATTTTCTTGACAAAAACAAAACTAATATAACTAAAAATAATTGCAGAAAAAATACTGGAAAATAAAAAATAATTTTGCTTCTTTGAACTTTTTAAAATACCTTTTAATGACCAAAAACATACATAATTTGTTTGGAAAAAAAAACAAAAACAACAAAAAGTACAAAAAAGTGTTAAAATACCATCCTGCTTAAAATTTGTTTGCCATGAAACATTAAATGAAAAATAATAATAAAAATTTCGGTAGGTTGTTGTTTCGTATAATTTCTTAATTCCCATATATTTTACTATTTCTGTTGCGTACCGTTATTAAGATTTGATCATCGGCTACGCTCGTCATAATCCGAAAGTGGACGTAATGTTCTGGGACAAGGCCGAGCGGACAGTTAGATATGAACGGTTCAAAATCTGCACAAGTTCCTACAATTCTTACAATTTTAAGTCTAACGGGTACGAGATCTTAAGAACAAATGAAAATGAAATAGTTTTGCCTTCTCGATGTCTATTTTTGTGGAGCAAATTCAATACAGTAGAATCCCTAAACACAGTGGCCCTAGTATACGTTTTTTTTTCAGTTTAATGATGTAGAATACGGTGTTTTTTTCGGACCCTGGTTACGGTATTTTCCCCGCCTTACGATGTCATTTATAATGTTATTTGATTACATACGTGGGTATTATATATTCTGCTGTATTGAATTATCCCGGGGTTCTACTGTATAAACCTGAAGTATTCAGATTATAAATTATGTTTCGCTCCTAAGCCCTTTTAAAATGAACTAAAACGTGAGGAATATTTACGAAATTATGTTAATATGTTAAAATTGCTGGTATCTCAATATTCACGAAGGAATTCTATCCCTTTTCGAGTTTCTTTGTTCAAAATTTAATTAAACTAAGAATAGCGAACATTGCGACCTCATTCGCCCAGGATTTGTGTATAATGCATTGTGAGTAAGTTCATTATATATCCGAAATATTTGAATTCTGAAATAGGAGGTTTTATTCACATTACATCCCCACTAAACCTTTATAAAGAACTCAAAAGATGATGGGGATGTTTATGATATTATGATACAAGTTCACAAACTCTATTATTATCTCTAAACTACAATAACCGTTTAATTAGTTGAGGAAGCATCCTATAGATAGAACTATAAAAGAATACGTGTTACTCAATATGATTAAGAAATATATAGGTAACAATCAGGAAAAAAGGATATAACACAAAGAATAAGAACAAACGAACTTAACACAATAAAAACTTATTTATATTAAAAAAAACGGAGTCAACCTTTATATAGTGGGTACTATAATATGACTGATGCATCTCTAATATGTGTTAGGAAAAGGGGAATCTGAGATAAGGATGTGAATAACATTCTTAACTTGAAATAATGATCATAGCCGAAATCTTCTCTTTTGTAAATTTTATGTGGACGAAGCCGGTAATCTAGACTAAATGCAAAAATTGTTTAAAGTAGCTAGAAGGATAACTTATGGAAAGCCGCACGAGACCTTAGGATACTCAGATGATGGAACAAATTGTCATATAATCGTTTTCTTATAAAAGTATCATATCTTAATGCAGGTGAGAAAATGGCACTTGTTTTAATGGTATCACTCAAGTTTTTGTAAGTCTCCAAGTTTTGGAGTAAAAATAGGAGGCTTTTAGAGCGATCCTCGTAAAATAAGTAAAGAAATGAACAGTAGGCAAGGAAGAGTACCTCGAAGTCGATTTTGCACTCTGTCAAGGCAAAAATATGTTCACCAAGCGTTGCCTCCTTCCAAATGAGTCATCGGCATTTCATCCAAGGATGTATCAGACTTTCATGAATGCTATGGCTTGTATCAGGTCTTAGTCACGTTTAAGAGCAGTAGAATGATCCAATTACTTTTCTATCTATCTTATTAACAGATTTGCAAGTCTTTTAGAAATGAAATCCAGCGCTGGAATCTTATCAAGACAAAGGCTTCCTAAAAAAACCTTGCGATGCTTTTCAACTGAGGCAAAAATAAAATCGAAGCATTTGTGGTGAATGTAAGAAAAAATGTTAGAACTCTTTATAAAATTTCCGCACTTCGTATCAACTCCTGTTAATTCAAACCGTAGCACTTAACATCTATGCTCGCACTTACGGCTGTCAGAAAATTGAGACTTGACGGCTCCAATTCGTCCTTGTTAATGCCGCTATTCCCCTGAATGCAGGTTAATGAAATATGTATACACATAGTCGATTTATAAACTTAAGTTTTCTTTACTTTTTTCCTTCCCTCATATGTCACCTTAGAGGCTAATCAAAGGCGCTGTCGCTATTGTAAGTAGTATCTTCCATTACTTCCCGTGCAGTAAAAAGATAGAAAAATGGTATCTCATCTTAAAGGTATAATAACTCATTATACATTAATACCGATGGAAAAAATATTAACACTCATGTTCCTGCTCAGACGCACGTGAATATTGTGTAGTTTCATGTAATTATTTACTATATAGCTATTGTGTTTCGACATAAAATGCGCTCAAAGACACACCTCGTCAGAAGAAACGAATGAAATCATCTTAAGATGCTAAGCTGCTTCGATAGAATAAATGATGCACGCAAAGTAAGTATTAAGACCATTATCTAATTGCGAGAAATTTGGCAAGAAAACGCAATGGATCGATCTGTTTGCCTTTGAGTCGGATTCGGTTTGCCTGTTAAACGTTTTCCTGCTATTAAGGTTACATTTAGATAAATCGACAAATGACGCGCAGATAAATTAGGCAGAACGACTACACAATACTCTGATCCAATTCATTTTGCTATGGTTTGTACTAAACTAACAGAAAAGAACCGAATGAAAATCGGACAAAAAAATGAACAGTTTTAAATGTGTTTCTTGTGAGATAAAATTTAAAAAAAAAACGTGCGAGTTGATAAATTGCTCTGAAAATAGTATAACTAATTTCTGCATTTGGCAATCGTTTGTTTCACAAGTATTTTCGATGTTCTTGTTTTTTTTTAAATCAATTTTCACCCCAAACAAGACACAGTGCCACTTTGAAGTAAGGGGCTACTATCGGGGACATAATTTGCAGGGCCATTATGAAGAGAGTTGAGTAGCAAGATGTTTGTTCACATTACATTTGAACTTCTTCATATCAGTACAGTTGGGAAAGCAGAATCCCGGGAGGGAGTTCCAAAGACTTGCAGTTCTGAGGAAGAAACTATTGGAGTAAAAGGCTTTTTTACACCTAGGGATATCTACTGTAAAGGGGTGGGACTTAGTTGCTTGTCGAGTTTGTCGGGAGTACTCACGTTGAGGAGGTACAAGTAATTGTAGTTCGTTAGGGCATTCACCATTAAAATATTTGTAGAACAGGCAGAGGGATGCAACATTTCGTCGATGGGACAGAGGCTGAAGGCTAGATGACAGTTCAGGACCTATCAGGCTGTCGACTCTCTTTTGAACAATGTCCAGGAGTGAGAGACAAGAAACATTTGCACCATACCAAATGTGACAACAGCACTCCATACATGGGGGAATGGTGGCCTTATAGAGGTACAGGATACTGTCAGGCGTAAGTAATTTTCCATCACGGTAGAGAGAGCCCACCTTCTTTGCAGCATCCATTTTTGTCCCCATTCCACTACAGATTGGAGGTCATCTTCTAGTGTTTCTGCCATGTCATTATATATGTTTTCATTTGTTTTTTCCTCATGCCTGTTATAGAGAGTGGTGTCATCGGCAAATATACCCATCTCCGAAAGAATTTTATCATGGAGATCATTTATGAATATCAGGAATAATAAATGTCCAAGGATAAACCACTGAGGCACTCCCGCATTTATATCATAATGTTTAGATATGCAACCGTCGAAGACAACTTGGATAACTACTTACAATATGGACAACTACTTACAATATGAAGAGTTGCCTCGTTTTCAAAATTTTACACCGGAAACCGACATCTTTACTACAAATAAAACCCGTCGATGTTATAATACCAACCTTAAATAAAAATGTTATTATAATTTCTGAAAAAGATCCGGACAAAAAGCTTCGTAAAATAATCATTGTAGTGATAATGTCTCATAAATTATTTTTGTTTCATAGAAATTGTATGGACGTTCTGTATAGAAATTGAAAAGTTGCTTCGTTAAACCGTGTTTTTATTTGTTGCTTTTCGATTCATTGTTATGTCTGATGTCCGACTCAAGTCGAAATATTGTTCAACGACTTTCAGATTCCGGATCAAATAACATAGTATGTTGTGAAGGCGTTCATAAGTTACAGTTTAGAATAAAAATAAATGATTTTAAATATTATAATAATTTTGAATATAATTATTAGGTTGATGCAAAAACGATATCGTTTTTTCACATATGTAAATTTTATATATGATTTCTGAATTAAGTAATATATATATATATATATATATATATATATATATATATATATATATATATATATATATATATATATCCAGGTTATATATCATTTTGAAGCGCGTTTTTCGCTCTTTCGAATCGTGTCATTCGTTACCGTTCTCGATGCCTCCATTCATTTTTTGCAGGTTTTCGACAGCACGGACACATTTCAAATCCACATGATTTTCTTGTTCTAGTCCAAACTTGACCGTAAAGCTGCCGAGACAGCTCGAGATATCACTTATGTGTTTGGCCCATTGCTATATATTGGATATTTATCAATAAATCATTGCATATATAATAATTAATAGGAAAATTGCATTAATTAAAATATAATATTTATGCGCATTTTACCACCGTGCAACACAATGCGGTATGCTAATGCTTGTTATAATTAAGCTATCTTTGTTTTAACCTTATGTTTGTTATAATTAAGTTATGTTTGTTATAATTAAGTTATGTTTGTTATAATTATGTTACGTTAGTTACAATTACGAGTTAGGTACTTTTTATTCTAATTAAGATATGTTCTTTCTAATTATGTTCGTTTATATTCAATGTTGTGGGGGACTCAAACAGCCTCTAAAGGTGAACTCGTTTAAATGTCTAAATTGCCCGAGAGTTACGACTTTTGGAATGCTCACCGTGCTTTCTTAGTAGACAAACTTGTCTGCCACAGATCTGTATCTGTTCTGTTACAGTATCGGCCAGGCCTTTGACACCACCCTTGTCCGAGGACTTTAGTCCCGTTTGTGACACTGCTTAGTGTGAACAACTATGAATTTAAACCTAGCTAGTTTAAATACGAGACTGCCCGTGTGCTGAGAGATCTCGTATCCTTTGAGGTAAATATTGCAGCGTTAGAGGAGACCCACTTTATTTTTAGCGGGGATCGTTGTGTGCTGACGGACGACTTTGACGTCTTTTCAGCTTACGACAATTCTGGTAGTTGTGATATCTCCTTGGTAGTGAGCAGTACCTTTTCTGCGACAGTGAACGTTTTCCATGCGGATGCTCGGGGCCGGTTGCTCGCGGTCGACGTTGCCGTTAAAAACAGCAAGTTTCGGATCGTCGCAGTTTATGCGTCCAACATCGCTAGCAAGAGGGTTACTTTTTCCGGCATGTGGAGGTGTTTTTCTCGGATCCGGAGCGGATAGTTTTAATAGAGAACTGGAATGCCATCCTAAATCGTAAAGATGGTTAAGGTCGGAGGGGGGATAGAAGGTCGGATTGGTGTGAAAGCAGTCTGTCTGACCCGATGGCTTTGTGTGACCTTGTCGACAGATTTCGTCTGGATCATCCCGGGAGGAAAATGTGGACGTGGCTTACTTGAACAGGATGTTAGAAGGGGCGACGTAGATTTTCTATCGTGTCCCACGTTTCACTAGTTAGGTCATTCGGATCATACATTGGTAATTGCCCGATTGAACTTAAGCGATAGGTCTAGGTTGGATGAGTACTAGAAGTTGAACACTTTCTTGTTAGAAATGGTTAACTTGACGTCATTAATCCAGCAGAAGTTAGTGAGCGCGATTATCGGGGGTGGTGGGTTAGTCTTACAGCTCGAAATAGAAGTTTTTGCGTCCAATATAGCCAATGTCTCGCTTTAACTAGAGCTCAGACGCAAAAAAAGTCGAAGATAGACTGACCTGGGCAGTGGTTGGGGGGATCTCAACCTCTTGGATAACGAGCAGTATGAAGGTCAAGTAGTTAGAGCTAAGTTAAAAAAAAGTCTCTAACGAAGCTGGTAACGTTGACGCTGTTGGGTGTAAGGCATCTTTTCGCCACAGATCTGACAAGTACATTTGGAAAGTGAAAAAACTGGAACTCGTGATATCTTCGAATTGTTTAGTGAGCATTGGAAGGAAGACTTCACTCAACTATCAAAACTCCCCGGCCAGGAGTTTGGCAGCTATTTAGCTGGATAGCCCCGATTTACTGCAGCCCAAGCGATTAACTGTGATATCATTACAGCATTGAAGCAGGTCGGTTATAAACAATCTCCATGATTCGTACGAATTGTATTTGTGGCTGTCGCCCATATTTGTTCCTCTTCTGACGGATGTGTTTAACCACTTGTCGTCTGGGGTTTTTTTTATCGGTGGCTTGGTTGTACCGGATCATAATTATTCTAAAAAAATACTTGCACTTGATGCGCGAGATCATAAAATGATGTGAAGACGACACAACAGCCGCGCTGATAAATTTGGATCAGCCAAAAGCTTTTGATAAGGTTAACCAGGGTTTCTTGAGATCTGTTATGGAAGCAGCCAGTTTTGGCTCGGACTTTCGCAAGTGGGTAATAGATGTATGGAAACTAAAGCCGTTTTCAGGACTGCCAGCAACCATTGTAAGAAAGTAATAAGGAACGCAAGAGTGTTGTATGCTCAATCTGTTAAGTCCAAAGTAGCTGAGCAGCGGCTTGGTTCCCACCAGTTTTGGCAAATAGCAAACAGAATCCTGAACAGAAGCGTGTGCTCCATCCCACCTATTATCAATGGACCTGAGGTAATCTCGTCAGCATCAGACAAAGCCAAACTCTTTGTCAAGAACTTTGCAGCTAATTCTACCCTTTGCGACCAAGACCGCCAACCCCCAATATTTCCTCCTGTATCAGAAAACACGCTATGTGATATACGTATATCTGTACGTGATGTTGCGAAGCTAATCAAAAACCTTGATTCGAGTAAAGCAACTGGCCCTGATGGTATTCCAATTATAGTACTCAAAAAACTTCAACCTGAATTAGCGCCCATACTTACAAAACTGTTTAAACGTTGTCTTAAGGAGAATAGTTTCCCATCTCCCTGGAAAATCTCATCAGTATGCCCTGTATTTAAGGATTCAGGTGATCGCTCACCCCCCTCTCAGTACAGGCCAATAAGTCTCCTGTGCGTCATGAGTAAGTTGCTAGAATCTGTGTTAAATACAGAAGTAATCAAACATCTCAACAAAAATAACCTTCTTAGTGACACTCAATATGGTTTCCGTTCTGCTAGATCTACAGCAGATGTCCTTACAGTTATATCGCATAGGATTAGCAAATCTCTCGACGGTGGCAATCTTTCTAGGGCAATTGCTCTTGACATATCTAAAACCTTTGATAGGGTATGGCACAAAGGTTTACTTCATAAGATCGCTAGCTATGGTATAGCTGGAAAAGTCTTCTCAATTATTAAATCATTTCTTTCTGATAGGTTCATAAGAGTAGTAGTTGAGGGGCAAAAATCAGAAGCTCACAGTATTAATGCCGGTGTCCCTCAGGGATCCATCCTGGGCCCAACTCTTTTCCTGATCTACATTAATGATCTTCCAAATCATATCCTTACATCATTTGTAGACATTTATGCTGACGACACTACCATTTATGGTACCACATCTAAGACAGTAAACGAGCAAGTTCTCTCCAATTCTCTCTCCTCTGATCTTGAGCACGTAGTACAATGGGGAAAGGAGTGGCTGGTTACTTTTAATGCATCTAAAACCAAGCTTCTCTCTTTACATCATCAACATTCTAATCCACATTTGTCATCAATTGAAATGAATGGCTCTCGTCTTCAGGAGGCCTCAAGTTTTGACAAGCTTCTGGGCTTGACCATTACTCCTGATCTTAAATGGAACACGTATATCAAATCTGTTGCCAAGGCCGCTGGAAAAATGGTGGGATCTTTCTATCGATCCAGTAGATATCTCACTGCTGATGCTATTCTCTATCTATATAAGAGCCAGGTACGTCCAAGGATGGAATACTGTTGCCACATCTGGGCAGGAGCTGCTAGAAAGGACTTGTCCTGCCTTGATAGAGTTCAAAATAGACTTCGTAGCCTCGTAGGAGATGTCCTTTTTCTCCTCCTTGCAACCTCTATCTCACAGAAGAGATGTTGCGAGTTTGTCTCTGATGTATCGTTATTTTCATGGAAAGTGTTCAACTGAGCTTCAATCTATGGTCCCCCCTCGCCAAACTTTCACAAGAAACACTCGTCTAGCTGTAAACACTATCAATAATTTTCCCCACTCTTTATCTGTGCCTAAACCTAAACGTAGATTCCATGAACAAAGCTTCTTTCTTAGAACTGCACGCCTGTGGAATTGTCTTCCGTTTTCCTGCTTTCCGGCTGACTACAATATGGATGTCTTCAAGCCTAAAGTAAATAAGTTCTTGATGAGCCGTTCCATATAAGTTATTAAATTTACCAAATTTTCATTACTAATGATTACTATATTGACCAATTTCTACTGTACACTCTTTATCCCTTATCCTTGAGTGGCCTCTGGGCCTTGATAATGTGGTGATGCCTTTGTAAAAAAAAAAAAAAAAAAAAAAGTGGGTCTGTTCTGTATCGCCTGCCGAGGGTAGCGGTGCAAGTAAATGGCAGGCTTTCGAAGCCGTAAGGGTTTCTCGGTCGGTGCATAGTGCTGTCCGCTGTCGCTTCTGCTTTAGCAGCCCTTCCTTCACAAGTAATGGGACGAAGCGGCGAGATATGGCTTGTGCAGCATTGCTCTTCCTTGTGGGACGGATTCCAGGGTGTCAGCATACGCCGATGGTTACATGGTCTGTGTGTCGTATCATAGTGACACTGAAGCGGTGATTCATGCGCTCGATGAGTATGAAAACGTCACAGGGGCTGTTGTCAACCGTAGCAAGTCCTTTGGCTTGCGGTTGGGAAATAGCACACATATGTAAATTTGAGTTCTGCACCATGCAAAAAGAAATGAGAACGAAAGTCCATCATAGGTCCCCTCTCATTTAGCACCAAAAGTCTCAAAAGCCTTAGCATATTTAAAACTTTTAAATAGACATACACAGAAAATTTTGAATAAATATGGTAAAATAGTGTTTTGTTAGCCCTAAAAGAGACCCTGGGGCACACCCAAGAGTTATCGCGATGTATAAACAAACAAAATTATCAGTTGATTACAACTTTTCAGAAAAGGTTTATAAAAATCCAAGGCATCAATTTTTTTAACAAGCACAAAAGTGTCAATTCTAGCCATTTTAACCCGAAAAGCACTCCAAGGAGGGCAACGGGTTCTCCCGGAAAATCATTTCTGTTACTTTTTTAATCATATTATGTTTAATTGATGTGATAAATTTTTAAAAACTCCAAGGCGTTATTGAGAAAGGTTCGGACGGACGAACGGACGAACGGATAAGGGTGGATTTACAGGTTCACCCTACTTTTGTCGTGGGACGAAAAATACATTTCTATCAAATCAAACGCTATTTCTGATCTTCATTGATGATTTTGCGAAATAATATCCTATTATTCGTTGAAATCTACACAAACCACGTAGCTTCCTATGGTTCCATTTTGAAGCGCACTAATAAACACCAAAACACCATGTTTTAAAACTTTGCATATGTAGTGCTTTGGATAAAAGTGGTTTAATCTTTACCACTGCTAAAACCAAATTTCATGCCTTTGCCCAACAACGCTGGTAACTTCTTAGGCCTCACTTGGCTGAAACTGACATATCTTGAAGAAATTAAATCCTGGATTAGGATTACTGACGCTCACACTTAATCTAAATTGGAAGATATATATCTAGTAAGTCACTAAGGCTTCTGGATAAATTGTTGGATCATTCTACCGCTCCAGAAAGTAGTTAATTAATTAACTTCTGATGCAATTTTTTACTATAAAAAAATTAGATACATTCTAAGATGAAGAAGTTTTGCCACATCTGGGAATATTTCCCACAGAGAACTTTTCTTACTTGGGAGTCACTACTTATCAAGGCTCGAAACCCACTCGAGGATTAACATTAATGAATGTAAAGTCGTAGCGTTTCTTGCGTTGGGAGAGGACAAAATTCGACTTCAGAATTTAATAGGAACGATTCGTCATCTTTCTTAGAACATATTTCTCACAAAAAGGGACGTTGCTATTGTTATTTCCATGCAAGATGGATGTCTAAGCTTCAAACGTCACAGAAATAACTTGTCGAGATATAATCACTGTCAGTGATCTCGTTTGTCTCTTTATAACTAAAATTAAATGAACTTTCCGAAGTTCTCTCTTACACTACCTAACTGCTTTCTAACTGATTGTACCATAGTAGTTTTCTTAGCAACAGTGTTTGGTTACTCCTTGTAATAAATTCACAGTAAGAACTTGCCTTTCTAGTAAAACGAAATAAGTCTTCCGGAAATTTCATAAAGTTGTTTTGGGCAATGCTTTCCAAACCCTACACACATTAGCGCGTTAATACTGCCTTGTTTATTAAAATTTGATATTTTTAAATGTAATGTTAACAAACTCCTTTTTATAAACCCACCCAAAATTAATAATTATCATCTAATGAACAGTTATCCTCTGTGCTTTTGGTCTTGATTAGCAGTGACCTTGAAAGTTAATAAAATTTGATTTGATTAGCAGTGACCTTGAAAGTTAATAAAACTTGACTTGAGTAGCAGTGACCTTGAAAGTTAATAAAACCAATTATTTATGATTAATGCATAATTAACAATTAACTTAACTCCTAGAGAATGAAAAATGGGAATAAACATGCTGTCTGAAACAGAAAAGAATCACAGAATACCAGAACCATATAAAAACAAAGAATAAGGAAATGTTTATCTTAATTAGATGTATTTTAAAAAATTAAATTGAAAAAATATAATTTATGTATCTATTAATATATAAAGACGAAGTCCATGGACATATTTCTATTTTAAGCAGGAATAAATACACATTTCTTGAATCTCCATAGATATAAAGGATTTATAAAATCTCTTATTTCTAGACAAATTAATTAAAAAATGAGGTTAGAGAGTAAAAAAATAAAGACATTGTTTTATTCTAATAGAAATAAACATAAAATTGCGGAACTCATGTAATGACGAAGAATAACTATACCGGTTATTGTTTTTATAAGCCACTATTGTGTTTATTTCAATTTTATTTTATTAATTCAACTATGCGTATTAGTGGAACTGTTTAGCTTGCAGTCAATAATATTCATTAACACTGAAATGCTTGGTTATTTCTTCGTTGCATTAGTTGCATCGTCCATTATTTAATCATATAAGTTCCTAGAGTTATATCTGTTTGTTCTAAAATAATGTCGGTTTTGACGATCAACTTATATATAAAAATACATTATTTTTGCACCAACCTATTACATAATATTAAAGATAGATAGATGGATAGATAGATAGAAATAACAAGGTATAAATATATTAATAGCAATATATGTTTATTGTCTATTTCTACTCACGTATTTAAACCTGTTGCAGTAAATGCTGAAAATCGATACCTAATATATTAAATCTTATAAAAAATTATAAGTATACATGAAATAATGAAACCACACACACACACACACACATACACACACACACATACATATATACATACATATATATATATATATATATATATATATATATATATGAACGGCTATATGTCTGTCTGTTTGTCTCTCGGATTCTGTCTGTCGGTCTGTCTCCATATTTTCAAACTCTATCTTCTCAGAAACTAAAAGTCGCAGAGCGGCGCTAGGGGCATCAAATTATTGGATTTTTTTACTTGCCGTTCTTTAATGGGTCTTTACACGGCTAAAATAGTTTATAAGGGGGTCAAAAATGGGTTAAAATTGAAACAAATGTTAACATTTTTGTACATTCTTAGTTTATTTTTTTATTTTTAATCGATGTATATGCGTGTAACAGTGGTAGAGTGATCACATCACCATCGTTGGATGCTTTAGTTTCGATTCTAGCTGATGGCAGCTAATAGTTTTATTTATACTTTAAAAATCACGACTCTATAACAATATATACGATATCTGGAAAAATTAAGATACTAATAAGATACGCTAGTATATATATATATATATATATATATATATATATATATATACGGGGGCCGTACAATAAGTAATGCTCCTGAGCCATTTCCAGTGGTCTGATCTAGCTGAAATGTTGTATGTGCAATGATTTATATGTCTACGGGTTATGTGGCAAATTACAGCTCTCTTTTACGTGTGTTTGAACTGAGTAAGGTATGAAATGGAGCCTGTTGAATGTCGAGCAGTGATCCGGTTTTTGTATTTGAAAGGACGCACACCACAGGAGGACTTTGATGAAATTAAAGAAACTTATTGTGATAATGCCCCATCATATGACCTTGTAAAACGCTGGCATCGTGAATTCAAACATGGCCGGAAGTCTGTGGAAACAGCTCCCAGACCTTGTCGCCCCCTTCTGCCATTGATGAGGAGCCTGTCCGTCAAATTGAGGCTCCCATTTTGGAAGATCGGTGCATTACTATTCGCCAAATAGCCCAAGATGTTAAGATGAGTACAGAGTCTGTAGAAACTATCATTCATGACTATTTTCATATGCATAAGGTGTCTGCCTGATGGATTCCCAGGTTGCTCAAACCATTCCAGAAGTGAGAGCGCGTCGAGTGCTCGAGGAAGAATCTGGATATGTGCCAAGAAGATGAGTCAAAGTTTTTCAAAGGACTGATTACACAGGATAAAACCTGGGTCAATCCCTATGATCCAGAGACCAAAACCCAGTCAATGCAGTGAAAGCACTTGGACTCACCACCTCCAAAGAAAGCAAGGGTGCAGCACTCCGCTGGCATGGTCATGTTCACAGTCTTCTGGGACCAAGACGGAGTAGTGATGACAGATTTCGTGGAAAGGTTACCAACATTAAAGGAGCCTATTATGCTTCACGTTTGAGGAAATTAAGGGAAGCTATCAAAATCAAGAGGCGGGACAAGATCAGCAAAGGTACCCTCCTCCTGCAGGACAACGCTCCGGTCCACAACTCGCATGTCGCCAAATCAGAAGCACGGGCGTGTGGTTATAAAATCCTTCCACATCCTCCCTACTCCTCTGACCTTGCACCCTCTGACTTTCACCTCTTCCTAGCCATGAAGTTGTTTTTGAAAGGAAAGCGTTCCCCAGATGATGCAGCCTTGATTTCTGAAGTCACGACAAACCTGGGGTGTTCTACAAAAACGGTCTCCAGAGCTGCATCAAACGATAGGAGAAATGTATAACTCTGGGTGTTTCCTATGTAGAGAAAGACTAATAACTGTGTCAAGTTTCGTTTCTCTACTACTATAGAAAGTGGGTACGGGTATTACTTATTGCACGTCCCTCGTATATATATATATATATATATATATATATATATATATATTGTTTTTATTGGTGTATGTTTCAGCTCACAATTAGGAGGAGTATATTGTTATTTGTAGTATTCCGAATTTTACTGGGTTTATATAATTCAGTAATCGTTCATATACCAATAAATTTTAAGCCAAAAAGAGATGACCTAAACTGTAAGCTAAAAAAATTATCATATTTCATAAATGAGCATTCATATATTGTTTTAAAAAAAAACCAAGACTTCAAAGAATGGGTTGGTAGCAAGAAATAGTGTATTGCATCGTTAGTTACAGATGTTTCAAGACTATTTGGACAAATCCAAACATTATGTCATTTGAAAATGTTCACAAAAACAGCCTTTCTTCAAACTTATTGAATAAAAAAAACTTTAACTATTAGACCTTATTGAAACCATTTCCCTTATAAGGAAAAGAAAAGAAGCGAAAATATTTTACCTATGTCGCATCCTTGCTAAGTATTTTTTAAAGATTTATATATTTACCTATTTTCGTATCTCTATTTAAAAAAGAATTTCAAACAAAAGATCATGCAATGTTACCACTAATTAATATCTTTTATTAATACTATTCATTGGTTTCTTTTATTTTTTTTAATCCGGACTAATCAACTAAGGTAAATTATTACGATTCTATGTTAGTTTCCTATCTTGAATTTGGCCCTGTCGGTGGGGCATTAGAATACGCCGACTGTCCCGCTGCAGAGGGTAAAGGTCCCTCAATGGGGTCCTGGATATGACCTTAAGCTATATCCAGTGGTGAGGCCCCAGCTTGTGGGCTTTGGGGAGTGTGGAGCCACCCTTTAATTACCATTGCTCCCAGGTCCACCCTGACCCGGAGTGGTAGTACCTGTTAGGGTCTCAACTATGGGTTAAATAGAAACCGACGTGAAAACAACAAATATATTCTATTAAAAAAAATTTCTTAAAAATCTTTGGATTCGGCATTAAATAACCCGAAAAGGGTTGATATGCCGTAAAACAAAAGCAACCAACCAACTATCTAGAATTTGCTTTCTTTATTTACAAAAATATCGGCTAACTTATTTATGTGATAGCTGTATACTTTCTAAAACATTTTAGCTTAAACCAAATACCTAACCGTGGTACCCTCCTTAAGGTGTTGCTGCAATTACATATAAATCACTATTTTAATTGCTTTAAACGAAACAATTGTTCAGAAACTAAAGTCGCCTACAGGACTGCTAGGGACTATGGCTGAAAGGTCCATCTATAGGTGCATGTGTATGAAGGTAAAAAAAAGGTAAAACCGGGAATAAATAATACAAAAATCAAAGCTGAAACGTCCCTGAATTTTTAAATTCTGTATATGTTAAGACATCCGAACGAAACTGCTAAAACTATCGTTTTTGATTTATTATTTCTTTGTTTAATTTGTTTTTCTCTTTTGACTTTTTTCACGATATCATTTTATGATATGTCGTACATTTTATCCTTATGTGTGTGTATGTGTATATATATGTGTGTGTTTATTAAAGCCAGACACTAACTTATATACCGGGGGGATAAAGCCATAGAAATGTCTTGCGCATTTCAGCAAGGAATCTTCCTGATCTGTTTCCTAAAGCGATCAGAGAAAAGTTTTTCCGCCGAATTATGAGTAGAACAAGGAACACTTGAACATTTACTTGACGCACTCTCTAAACAGTTAACCTAAAGCGTTTTCTCATTATCGAACTAACAATTATTTTCTAATGCTTGGCGACATTCTACGTTGACAATAAATAGCCTCCAAAGTACTTGGAATCAAAACAACTAAAACTTGATTTAAAAATCTCGTATTCTAAAAAAGGTAAATGTTATCAATAAAAAAACTTATATAATATCAACACATCATACACATACAAGCAGTTTTGAAATAGGGAATAAAAACAAAAATTGTATATACTGAGACTTTGCATGAACACTTTTGTTCTCGGTGTAACCGCCGTCAGCGTGAACAACCATTTCAAGGCGGATACGAAATAAGCCACACGATTTGACGACCATGTATATGTCCATAGCGGCCTTTATAGTGTACACCTTGTTGCTGACGTGATTTTTGGTCCCCACAAAGGAACCAATACAATTGTAGATAGTGAAGTATGGGGTCACAAGTCCAGAGACAATGGTGAGGAAGATTTCGAATCAGTTATACCTGGGTCGTATGTATGTTCTACGCAGGAGGGGAGTCTTGTTTGAAGACATAGGTTCAATTTCCCCAGTCTAGAGCTCCAATATACTTCTCAACACTTCCTAGTATTTCGTTTAGCTTTTGTCAAGTGTTGGATTTTGCTGCGACATTATGTATATCCATACATTCTCTGTATCCATACATATACTCTTGCGTTTTAAGTGTCACGAGTTTGTTTCTTTAATCTGTTTATAGCATATTTCCTATGTATAAAATAAAGGTGAAAAAGCAAGTAAAGAACACAATACAATGAAATAACTCCAGATTTTCAGATTTTGTGTTTTTTCTTTATTATCAACAGCCTTCATTAGATGCTAGTAAACAGTTTAACATTATAATTTTAAAAATGAAAGTTATTTTGCATACGTCTATTGATTGGTGTATGAAACTTGGTCCCCAATCTTTACGTGAACCCCCTTAAACACGCACAAATACACACATATGTACATGTATATATTATTTTATGTATCTACATAATGCCGTATCAATTGACAATAATTACTTCAACAGTGCTCAATACACGAGTAGAGCTGGATAGTAAGTTATGAAAATATATATTGCAATAAGAGTACACACACACACACACACACACATATATATATATATATATATCGACAAAGAATAGGAAGAGTTTGTCTGTTGTATTCACCAAGTAAATTGTTCAAAACAATGCTTTCTGTTTTAATGTGAACGTTTGATGAGTTAGTGACTTAAATGCAGCAAACACATAATTTTTGACGACTTGTTAGTCACGAACGAAACAATATTGTAATTCTTATCTTAAGAAAAGCTATAAATTAGCAACTGAAAATATTAATATTTAGAACTTTGAGAACTATAATATCACACACACACTAGAGAGAGTTTGATTTCTACTTTTTTCATATTTTTGTTTCTTTACGAAATTATTTTACGCTTATGGGGGCAGACAACACTATATATATTCGAAAACTATATTACCAAAGGTACCTGGATAAAGATATTATGTTCTGATCATACAAGCAGAGTAATACCGTTAAGTCCTCATATAAATAAAAAGGATGATAAGACGTTTTATTATTTTTTTTATTTATAAAACAAATTTCCCAATTGCTTACTGAGAAACAACATATCGAGAACGTGGAATATATATTTATAATAATGCCAGTTTACAGTCGCGTAATCTATGCTGGATACAGCATTCGGACACAAAATTTAATCACTTATATAATCGGAAGAATGAAAATAGCAACGGTGAAATGTCCCTATACGCATCAAATGAATGAATGAATGAATTGACTTCGTTCTGTCTCGAAAGAAACGGATGCCCCTGTAAAAGTGCCTGCGTGTGTAATTATGAAGCAAATGCTGCGCAATTCCCTCATCTCCTGAGTCGGCATCTGCCTGATGTCAATAGCAAGAAAAAAAACCCATGACGACTAGATACGATGTGGAGATGCACTTATTGACCGGCGTCAATGATGCTTAACTTCAGTTATCTAACGGGAACAAGTGTATGCGTGTGATAATGTCGTACACACACACACACACACACACACACACACACACACACACACACACACACATATATATATATATATATATATATATATATATATTCTAGTAGGAAGATCCGGCGTTATGCGGGAACGAATGAGGACTAAGAAATGTCCCACTCTCCCATACTTTTATTGTCACTAAAATCGGTAAAATCTTCCATTTTTCAATAAAATCGGTTGATTGCTAGCTCGAATTAGGGACCCACATTAAGCTTCACGTTCCTCCCCCACTGTGACTTTGTTTACAATGCATTGTAGTCTGTATTATACTGTAGAGAATCTACTATATATTTTATTAAAATTATCTGCAACTAATAACTTCAGTAAAAGTGAAAAATGCGAAAGTGATTTCTAAAAGTAGGATTCTAGCGCAACGCTATAATATAAAAAGATGTAATCAGTCGGATATG
Organism: Euprymna scolopes; assembly: GCF_053919585.1. NCBI lineage: Eukaryota > Metazoa > Mollusca > Cephalopoda > Sepiida > Sepiolidae > Euprymna > Euprymna scolopes. The sequence continues at coordinate 45,741,406 of NC_136485.1, forward strand.
AAAGAAGAAATCAATTAAAGAGAAAGAGTGAATTAAGTTAATTGAACTATTCATAAAGTATATAATCATAAATTATATATAAAAAAATATGGTAAGATTGGGCATGTTGAGTAAAACGCAATGTAGTGTGCTTTATATTGCCTTATGCTGAATACTCTATGTTATTTCAAATTGGCCGTATTTAAATTTCCTCTTATGTTTGCAATTTGATACTCGATTCTTATCGTCTAATTTAGAGAAAGTGATTATTTTAATCCACCCTTGAAATATTTGATTTCAAAATTTCCATCTTGACTTTTATCAAATATATTACGGAGTTATTTTTTCAGAAAACACCTTTCAGTGGATAATTCATACAACCTAAAAAATGAGGCGGGATGAATCTGGAGCAATCCATTTACAAAATTTAAATCTTAACTCTTACCAAATATATCACGGAGGGTTTTTTTTCATCTGTAACAGAGAACATCATTCAGTGGATACTTCATACAACCTAAAAAAAATGAGGCGGAATGAATCTGGAGCAATCCATTTCAAAAGAATCATTACTTAGGATCAAGAATGCTTTATCATAAAACAATTGGAATTTACGTTCAATGTAGATTCATTCAACTTACTTGGATTCTTACAACATCATCCAACTCTATTCAAGGATTATCACTATACTCGGATACCATCATTTCTATCCTTTCTTTGTTTCAACCTTAATTTTCTTTATCCATATCCTTAAAAACATTTGATCTTAAATATATCTTCTTTGTATGTGCAAAGTAGCAAAATTATTTCGAATCAGAACTAATATTTTGTTCATGACGTTTCCTCTGAGGAGATAAACCTAGATCGAAAATCTACGGGTTAAGGTAAGTACTCTGAATTGTATTTTTGTCTCAATAATAAACTTTAATTTTGAAAATTTATGTTTTTCTGAATGATATTTAACTATTAAAAAACTATAAATACTTATATATATACACGAAGCGTTCAATAAGTAATGCCCCTGATCCACTTCCAATTGTCTGATCTAGCTGAAATTTTGAAGGTGCAATGATTTATATCTCTACGAGTTATATGGCAAATTACAGCTCTGAACTAATTGTAGTTTCTGTTTTACAGATGTTTGAACTGAGGCAGGTATGAAATAGAGCCTGTTGAATGTCGAGCAGTGATCCGGTTTTTGTATTTGAAAGGACGCACACCACAGGAGACTTTTGATGAAATAAAAGAAACTAATAGTGATAATGCCCCATCATATGACCTTGTAAAACGCTGGCATCGTGAATTCAAACATGGCCGAAAGTCTGTGGAAACAGCTCCCAGACCTGGTCGCCCCCTTCTGCCATTGATGAAGCATCTGTCCGTCAAGTTGAGGCTGCCATTTTGGAAGATTGGCGCATTACTATTCACCAAATAGCCCAAGATGTCAAGATTAGTAAAGGATCTGTAGAAACTATCATTCATGCCTATTTGCATATGCATAAGGTGTCTGCCAGATGGATTCCCAGGTTGCTCACACCATCCCAGAAGTGAGAACGCGTCGAGTGCTCGAGGATGAATTTGGAGATGTGCCAAGAAGATGAGTCAAAGTTTTTCAAAGGACTGATTACACAGGATAAAACCTGGGTCAATCACTATGATCCATAGATCAAAGCCCAGTCAATGCAGTGGAATCACTTGAACTCACCACCTCCAAAGAAAACAAGGGTGCAGTCCTCTTCGGGCAGGGTCATGCTCACAGTCTTCTGACTTCGGACGGAGTAGTGATGACAGATTTCCTGGCAAATGGTACAACAATTACAGAGGCCTATTATGCTTCACGTTTGAGGAAATTAAGGGAAGCTATCAAAATCAAGAGGCGAGGTAAGATAAGCAAAAGTACCCTCCTCCTGCAGGACAACGCTCCGGTTCACAACTCGCATGTCGCTAGATCAGAAGCACGGGCGTGTGGCTATGAAATCCTTCCACATCCCCCCTCTTCTCCTGATCTTTCACCATCCGACTTTCATTTCTTCCCAGCCATGGATTTTTTTTTAAAGGAAAGCGTTTCCCAGATGATGCAGCCTGGATTTCTGACGTCACGTCGTGGTTGGAGGACCAACTTTGGGTGTTCTACAAAAACGTTCTCCAGAGCTGCATCAAACGATGGGAGAAATATATAATTCGGGGTGTTTCCTATGGAGAGAAAGACCAATAACTGTCTCAAGTTTCGTTGCTCTACTACTATGGAAAGTGGGTCAAGGGCATCATTACATGCCCCCCCCCGTATATATATATATATATATATATATATATATATATATATATATATATATATATATATATGAATGAAAATGTAATAAAAAAGAATACGAAAAGTATAAAAGCTGTTCTTTATTCATTTTCAATTGGTGACGTGCAGGAATACAAAATAATATTATGAAAAAAAATTAAAAAAACTTTTTTACAAGTGCATATTTTCGACCGATCCTTCAGTCTTCATCGGTGTTGTGAAAGTGATGAGCATACACTGGGAAAAGGGGAATGGAAAAGGAAGGAAGAGGAGAAGATATAGCCAATGAGAAGGTGCCACGTCAGTTTTAAGTATATACACATATAAATACCCACATACACACATGCACACAGTACATATACACATATAAACGAAAAATTTAAAATTTAACAGCGAATAAAAATGAAAAAAAAAAACGCGCCTTTAACTTTCCAATCTTTTGAATTTTAACGATATTATTTATTCCAAGAGAGAATAAGAATTCAAAGGATATAAGATGTTATGAGGAGAAACGCTATAATGCTCATTTGTAAAAGTCATTTCCAAATTCAACCGTTTAAAGACAGAAACGAAGCGCTACTTTTTAATAATTTATATATTAATATGTACATACACATACGTATACAAACAGATATATAATAAACTTTGCAATAATCAATAGTGAGCCGTTGATACAAATAAACATGTACTCGTGGATAACAGTTATACACATAAGTAAATAAATTATCAATAAATATATGCGCAGATATATGTATGCATTTTTGTGTGTGTATTTGTACACGTCCTAAAATATGTAGCCATCATTCAGTTTTATATTAAGATATCACCTTCTAACTCTCAAGGGGGATAACTCATACCGAATATAATTCTTTAAAAAAATAACTACAATAATCAAAGTAACTTTAAAGTGATAAAATAACACGTGATTACAACCGGAGCTTTGTAGCGAAGTAGTATGCAAACTTTTTTTACATGGAGGTCACCACTTATCAAGGCCCGGAGGCAACTCAGGGATAATGGTTATTGCGTGTACAGTAATCAATGAGATAGTATTTTAGTATTCATTAGTATTGGAGATTTGATAGAGTGTGTTACTTAAGAGGGCAGTTTGTCAGGAATTTGTTTATGTTGGATTTGAAAATTACCAAGTTGTAGTGAGATGGGAAACAGACAAACGGAAGAGAGTTCCCCAGTCGTGCACATCTTAGAAAGAAGCTCTGCTCGTAGAATATACGTTTGGATTTAGGCACGGATAAAGAGTGGGGAAAATTATTGACAGTAGTTTCAGCCAGACGGATGTTTCTCGTGAAGGATTGACGAGGGGGGGAACAGAGATTCGCGCTCAGACGAGCACTTGCCATGGAAATAACGATAAAACAAAGACAGGATCGCAACGTCTCTTCTGTGAGAGAGAGGCTACAGGGAAGAGAAAAGGGCATCCCCCACTAAGCGACGAAGTCTATTTTGTACTCTGTCAAGGCAGGATAGGCTGGTTTTTTTTAAGTTCCAGCCCAGATGTGGCAGCAGTATTCCATCCTTGGACGTACTTAACTTTTATACAGATCGAGAATTGCATCACTAGTGACATATCTTCTTGAGTGGTAGAAGGATCCCACCATTTTCCCAGCGTCCTTGGCAACAGACTTGATGTACGTGTTCGATTTCAGATCAGGAGTAAAGATCAAACCCAAAAGTTTGTCAAAACATGGAGCCTCCCCAAGACGAGAGCCATCCATTTCAATTGATGCCAGATGGGGTTCAGAGCGTGGATGATGTAAAGATAAAAGCTTGGTTTTGGATGCATTAAAAGTAACCAGCCGCCTCTTCCCCCACTGTACTACGCGCTCAAGATCAGAAGAGAGAGAATTAGAGAGAACCTTGTCATTTACGGCCTTTGATGTGTTGCCATAGATAGTCGTGTCATGAGCATAGATGTCAACGGAATGTATGTTTGAAGCCTGGTATAGTCAGTAGTGCTGATCAGTCGTAGACACGGTGAGAATTCTGACGGTTTATAACTATGGCATATATGAATAATTATGGCATATATGAATAACTAAGTCTACAATGAATGTATATTTCTATATAGTTACTATTATTCACAGCGCACTTTTACCCAAAATTCATTTTCTTCTTTTTTAGCCGCCACTTACTGTCTTCCTTTTAATATCTTTCTACCCTTTCTCTTTATCTTATTAAGTTTTAACATCCCTTACCCCACACCGGCATCTATTTTCAAGTTTAAAATGTCACTTGCTATCACCCCTCCCAAAATATATTTCACTTCTTCATTTAAGAACAAGATGCTGTAAATAGCAGATATAAATGTTATTTCTCTCGGCTGATGAGGAACAGTTGGTGTTTAATAAACCAATTTGCCCCGAAACAGTAGCATGTTTAATGTAGCGAGTGTGTCATATTTCTCTACATAAAAATAATATATACATGTGTGCGTATGGTTGTGTGCGTACGTGTGTTTTTAGACACACCCACATATATATATATATATATATATATATATATATATATATATACTTCAGAATAAAATTATCTAACAATCAACTGGTATGGGAACCTGTCATTATAAGTCTTACAAAATATTATTGGCAGTAATATTCTATAAGTGCTATCCCATCTAATTAAAAATTGCTTTTTTTTACCGTACTTATTATATAAACAAAGAAAATTGCTCCAAGAATATGCTTACGTCGCAACATTACCTTGTGATGTGGATTACTAAAAATACAGTTTGGATCACTTTACCACACTCAAGATCTTTCCAATTTGTGATTTTCCATATTTCACTGACTTTAGCCAATAAGGTGTATACCATTATAATTATTTGCTAATATTTTCTCCTCTGAAGAGATGGTAGATATCGAAATTCTATAGGATAAGGAGTTAGAATATTTCAAATGTATTCTTTGTCTTACATAGAATAATAAAATCTTTTGATTTGAAATTTAACCATTTCACGTCATAATTTTTTTAATTTATTGAATGACTAAAATTTTATATATATATGTATATATATGCTTAAACACACACATACACACACATATTATGTTTTATGTAGAAAAATATTACAAATTTATATTAATATATTCATATTACATTTTTATACCATTCCCTAAGAGACCAAGACATGCTCAATAAATCATAACCTCTTCGCAGAAAGAAATAGGAATAAGATAAAACAGATAATAAAAAGAATTAAATAGACACTTGCTACATAAGTCTTAAAATGGCAGCAGACAGTTGATAGCCGAATGACACACACTTGTTTAAGATAACATCTACATACTCTTTGGCCTTAAAACCTACTCCTCAACCCCTCACCATACCAACTCCATTTCCTACCACGAACATTAAAATGGATGAATAAATACATGGAAAAATAAGTAAATAAACAAATAGAAAATAAGTAAATAAATAAACAAATCCGCACCCAATCAACCCTGTTCTTCCGCACAACTGAACTTCACCCCCCTGACCCTTTTTTACTAAAAACCTTCTTTTGCTCAAAGTTGATTTTCGTTTTCCATTAAGAATTCTGCTTTTTAATATCAGCGTTGTAGCCTTAAAAGGTCTCTAGCTAATAAATAATAGAAGACCGAAACATGTTCATGACTGTGTTGCAACAAATTACTATTTATGTAAAGACAAATTGAAAATGTAACTTGCTCTACTTCCGAGGCACTCTTGTATTAACCTCCTTAGATTTCACTGGTTACCCGACCTTTGAAAAATAGCAACTTCGATATATATATATATATATATATATTCGATATATATATATATATATATATATATATATAACTGAAAGTGTCTGTCTGTCTGTCTGTCGTTTTGTCTTTCTGGTGACTGTCTGTCTATCTGTGTACATTTTCCTATACAATAACTCTGTAAATTTTCAGTCTACAGACTCGAAATTTGATATAGAGGGTAGAGGGTAGTAAGATTTGGAAAAATCTTTGTAATCAGTTTTCGGCTAGAAATTTGGATGTTAAAGGGTTAAAGTTCAACGATTTAACCTTTAGAACTCTACCGAACTCCTCCACCAAATTTGGGTCCAAACACTTTCAATTTTAGATATAGATTCCTTGGACATGGACCTTACTTAATAACTTGATTTGAACTCAAAACAACAAATGTGAAGAGGTCATAATAGGGGTCAAAGTTTAAAAAATTGACCGCTGCGGTCTCTACCAAATTACTCAGAAAATTTCTGTTCTAAACATTTGCAATTTTACATAAAGGGTATTCAGAGATAGGGCAAGCTTTTTAATCGATTTGGGTCGAAAATTCGAGCTACAAATATATAAATGTATGTCTGTATATTTGCATGCATGCCTAACACTTTCCACAGAGGCGACAGATTTTCACATGATCAATATCGTTTTGAAGCTCGACCCTGCAAGCGACAAATACTGAAAAAAAATGTCTAAAACCATTAATTTCTTCACCCTCAACTGAGCACTTTTCTACAGGGAGGAGTCGCTTTTTTCGCCGATATTTTCGAATATCATCCCCTCTTTTCGATTGTCTAGCCTTAATTTAAACCTACGTCATTTCCGGGTTGGCGGTAGTCGTAACAGTAAAGGTCACGTTTTTTTCACGTCCTTTTCCTCCTTTGTGGTACGGGTCCGAGCCTGTACGCCTACTATCACTTTTTTCTTTTGCTCAACACACACCTCCAAACACCCGGAAACGCCGGGCCCCGATGCTAGTATATATTAAATTTAACACCATCATTTTTAAATGCATCACTTTAATCAATTGTTAAGTATAATCTTGCATTGTATGTATAACCAGGTAAATATTCCTTACAAGCAAATTCCTACTAGCTCAACCAAATATGATTCTCACGTCAATAAATGAGTCAGGAGTGAAATCGTAAATGCTAATTAATCTCAAACTTTTCAGAAGAATGCATTTTTGTCTTTCGTCTTTCTTGACTTGATGAAGTACAAAATCGACTTTGAAATCTAGTGGGTAATCATCTCTTGTATGATGCGTCTCTCACAGAAACGACGTTGCTAATCATTTGCTACTCATGTTTAATTGAATTTGCATTTCTCAAACTTTTTGTAAACATAACGAAATATCGATAAAAGTTCAGTCACACTTGAAACGTTTCAAAAAATTCTTAGATGAACTTTACTTCTAAGCTGACAAATCCAATTTCTTACACAGAGAAAAATGGCTTACGTACACTTTCACAAGGAGTTTGAGAACTGCCCCCAAAATGTTTTGCATTCTTGAGACTGATGGTTCCAAAGAACAACCTTAGGGAATAACTCTTTCAAAATAATAAGCCACTTGTGCATCTTGGAAACTTATTTTCTTATGCCTTTTCAGTTGAGACATTAAACGTATTTTTTAAGTTAAAGTTTCCAAAGTATCTAATTTTTCTTAAGACGTTTATATACAATCAGTTCCATTTTTAGTACGAATGTTGTGACTAGTTTTGAACGTTTTGTTTTATGAGCCTAAAAACTTATTTGTTCAAGACGTTGTATTTTAGGAAAATCAGTTGTTGATTTACATGATTTTTATAAAATAATTCCTATGCCTTAATTGAACTTACTAATCGTCCAATTCGTTTAAGACGTTTATGTCAGTTAGTTTATTAATAAAATATATTTTTCATATAAAAAGGAAGATTTCCAAAATAGTAAGTACCTACAATTTAAATAAACCGACGTTGGCGAGGATTGAATATTTTTATTGTCAGATAAATGGGTGAAATTGCAAATCTTTCAATCAAATCTGTAGATAACCTGTGTAAAGTAGTACAGGCTTACACACACGTAAACGTGTAGACACTCAGGACCCAAAACGTTTTAGATTCAGTCGTAAAGGAGACAAAGATATTAAAAATAACTTCAACTCGCTGTTTCAGGTTTTAAGAGAAAGCACAAAACGAAACATGGCGACCACTGAACAAAAAAATACGGAATACACTGAATAATAAAAAAACTAAACATCATTGCCCTTAGATTCAATGGAATATATAAGAGGGTGTCTAATCAGTTGTAAAAAATTGAAAAGAAAACGAAAAGAAAAAATACAAGGAGTGTGCATTGTGCAGGTTCATCCTAGTTTTTTTTTGCGTGTGTGTGTGTTAATAGCCTTAAAAATATCAGGACATAATAATGAACTGATTAAGTAACATTTAACGGTAAAAACTTTTTCAAGGCAAATCTTTAAAAACACACGTTTTGAAGGGTTTCTTCGTATTTTTTAAATATTCAAAACTTATGAGTCCCCTAGTCCCGTCAACCAAACTTGAAAAAATGATAACTATTACATGTCCCGTTTACCGCTAGAAGTGTGTGCTCATTTTACGTTAGATTTACAGAGGAAAGTGAGTCCCCAGACTAAAATGTTAAATATTTATTCTTTAAAAACACCTTCTTTTATATTGACGTAAAATGGGGGGGGGTTCACCTCAAATACACAAACGGAATGTTCAAGAAAGATTATCGCTACAGTCCTCTGTCTCTTCTCTGTTGGCTGATCGGGAATCATCTCCCAGCACCCAGAAATGAACATCGTTTTATAGGTTCCATCTTCATGCACACACGAGATCATGCGAGAACGGACGAAATAAAAATGCTGGCCGCCATGTTTGTTCTTCCTTTTCTTCGCCTGAACTCACTCGCTGAGCACCCACGGTAAGACTTATCTTTCTTGCTTCTAACCACATGCCTCCCTGATCTCAAGATCACATTTCATAGTCTCTCATCCACTGTGGCGGTCGCTACTCTCTACTTGGCCTCTGAGGTGTCTCGTCCTCCTCCTGTGGCTGCACACTCCCTTCCACTGCTTCGCCCTCAACTGGTCTGACGTCGAGAATGTGCCTCGGGACTTCTCCCACCACAATGTTGTTACTAGTGTTCCTCCCAGTCACGCGACCCCTACTCCACTGTGTGGTGCAGCGCGCCTCCGGTGGCTTCACCCATACCTCGTCCCCGAGTTTAATTGTCCCTGTAGCCTCTACTTCTCGGCTTGCCGGCTCCACCCTGGGATGTCTCCAGGAATATGCAAACATTGACAGTTGCGGAACCGTCTCTGGTACTTGTCCCAGTTTAGGCGACATGTTATACCAGAAGACGGCTTGCTCAGGTGAGGTGCCTCCTCTTTCCGCAACTGCCTTTATGGTGCGGTGGTTTCTTTCTACGATCCCGTTGCCACTAGGTCTGTAGGCAGCTCTGAAAAATTGTTGGATCTTCCATTTCTTCAGGACTTCTGTCACTGCTACTGACTTGAACGCAGTCCCGTTGTCGGTTAACAACTCTTCCACGGGGCCTCGCTCCAAAAACACCTCATCAAGGATTGCCGCTATTTCATTGCCTGTTCCTCCACGTAGCTTCTTCCATAGGGCAAATCGCCCGGGCCTACAGTCAATCATGGTCAGGTAAAGTCCACCCCTGTAATGGGTGACATCGCATGCCAGTCTCTCCCAGGCCCCACTCATTTCCAATTGACCAGCTTCATGCGTGCTTGGAGCAGGATCAATCAACTGACATCTGTCGCATGTCCTGACCACTTGCCTCACCTGCTCCTTGGTGATCCTCGGGTCGACTTTTTTCACTAAGTACCAAGTCCTCTCTACCACCATATGGTCCAAATTGTGCAGTTCTCGCACGCCAACATCATCTAGATCCGATGTAGCAACAACATCTTTCTTTGGCAACAGCCAACTCTTCTTCACTCTCGTGAGAGCATCTGCTCGGTTCTTTTCAGAAGCCACCATGTCTACGCGAAGCTTCAAACAAAACTCTTGCATCAGCGCAGCCAGCTCCCCAAGCCTGCGCTTCACTAACATCGCTGCAGCCCCTCTCGTTTTTATCCTTTTTTCGCTTGAAATGAGAGACTTAAGCCAAGCAAACACCGTGGCCGAGTCTGTTTTGATGCAGATGTCACGTAGTCCCCATTTCAAGGCCAGATTGACTCCTTTTATTGTCGCGTCTAATTCCGCCACATTCATGTGGCTGACATCATTCTTTTTCCTCAACCAGGCTGCATCTTCTGCAACTACTCCTCCAATTTCCAAAACGACCCCTGTTGCAATGCTGCTCGCATTGCACCACACGACTCCATCCAATGTTCGCGGTATGTTCCAGGTTCCCCGGACTGGGTCTTGCCGTTCTGCTTCTTTCAGGAGCTCTTCCATCATGGCGACCGTTTTTTCTCCCACCTTATCATTCCATCCTAGTCCTTCGGCGTGTCTCTTTATGTAGCTGCATGCTGGTCTAAGCCAGCTAGCAATGGGGTAATGTCCGATCAACTTTCCGCATATGGAAAAAAGTTCACGTCTATTGACCTCCTGCTTCAGTTGTGGGATTTCGTTTCCCCTGCGAAACCCTAGGCCGCCTGACGCACCTCGTTTCAGTTTTAGACCCAAAGCAGCCCCTCCGTCTAATTTTTCCGGCTCTTTGGTGACCAACCCGAACCTCTTCAAATGAGCCACCACCTCCTTGGCAGTTACCACAGTTTCATTCACCAGAATGTCGTCTATGTATGAACTCACTACCCCATCTCCCTTTCCCATTGTCTCCAGAATCTTCCTGAGGATAGTTGACATAATCTTGGGTGCCGAATTTAATTCGAACCCTACTCGTGTAAGGCAGTAGGTTTTGCCTTTGTACTTGACTAACTGATATTTCTAGAGCTTCTTGGCAACACAGAGTTGCAAATAAGCAGATTTTAGATCTACCAATGTAGATGCGCCATTCATCTGCCTCCATTCCCTAATGGTCTCACTGCACACATCTACGGTGTCGCCTCCCGTATGGCACTTAACATGGCCGTTCAGCTCTCGGAAATCCAGGACCGGTCTTAATTTCCCTTTAGTTGTTTGCAGAACGGCCATCAACGGCGAAATGCCCGACTCCACATCATCCGTCCAAAGCATCAGTATCCCCTCCTCAATCCATCGGTCGACTTCCTGCTCAAACTCCTTTCTCGCCCCTCCTCTAAGCGAATTTGTGTAGCACGCCACCCTGTTTGTCAGCGATGGCGCTTGATGTTTCCATGCCCACTCCACCGTCCACCGCTCTCCGTCGAATTCGGCTCGGAAGTCCTGATCTTTGATCGACAATTTTTTTTCCTCCCCCGCCTTGTTGATCCCTCTGGGGGCGTTCTCCGTCACCGCGCACTCAGCTAGTCCGAACCGCACGTTGTCACATGTGATGGTAACACCTCCAAGGCGGCATATAACATCCATTCCAATGATGGCTTGGACACCAGGCACCAAGCGATCAGTGACAATTGTATGGACCCTCATCCGACGTTCAGCAATATCAATAGTGACGGTCTTCCTTCCTCGACACTTCACTCGCGACCCATGCCACTACTTCACCCTTCCCTTTCCATCTTCCGACCAGGGTAGTGTGCACCATGGTAGTGCATTTTACCGCTTTTTTACCATTTGGCCTCTTCGATTGCATTTGTAACACACTGTTCGTTGCAAGAACTTCCTGCAGTCTCTTCTCATGTGTGGTCCCCCGCATTCGAAGCATGCGATCCCCGGGTTTGGCAGATTCCTGCCCACATCCTGCTGTACCGTTGCTGTCGTTCCTCCAGGCTCCGTGGCCTGGGTGCTCACCAGGATTTTTGCAGTTCTAAGCAGCTCACTCACATCCAGCGTCTCCACCCCGGTACCTGCTGCAACCTTTTCGATATTTCTTCCGGGAACCCGGTAACAAAAGTCATCTTGACTACGTGACTCGTGGCATGTCCTCTGATGCCCGACAACTCAACCAATCTCCTTATCTCATTCGCATAGACATCTACAGATTCACCAGTCCACCTCTTCTCTTTCAACTTATTAAAGGCCTCGAAAGGCCCCTCTGCGAAAGCTTCGATCAGTCGACCCTTGATGGCGTCTGCGCCACCCTGTTCCCGCTCGCTGAGCTCCAAATAGAGGGCCAGTGCGTCCGCTTCCAGAAACAGTGGTATTACTGCGGCCACATCATCCAGCTTCTGAATCCTTGCTACAAGGTCCACTTTTTTAAGCCACGCCACCACATCACCGTCGCCATTAAAAGGCTTAATCATATTGCTTAAGCCTGCGTTGGCCATCGCCGAAATAGCTTGACGTAAAATGGGGGGGGGGTTCACCTCAAATACACAAACGGAATGTTCAAGAAAGATTATCGCTACAGTCCTCTGTCTCTTCTCTCTTGGCTGATCGGGAATCATCTCCCAGCACCCAGAAATGAACATCGTTTTATAGGTTCCATCTTTATGCACACACGAGATTATGCGAGAACGGACGAAATAAAAATGCTGGCCGCCATGTTTGTTCTTCCTTTTCTTCGCCTGAACTCACTCGCTGAGCACCCACGGTAAGACTTATCTTTCTCGCTTCTAACCACATATATTATCTTTAAAAGCGGTTAAAACGTATAAGCCTAAAAGTAGATTTGCACTCATCCGTTGAAAACACCCGAACGCGGGATCCGAGACCTGAATATTTTGCATGCAGAGCGAGTACCCTGCAACCTAAGCAACACCGCACACAAGTAAGTCAATTAGATAACACAGATTAATCAAACCACAGCGGAATCCTAATATATAATGTACCTATTCCGTCTCAAAAAAAGAGTGTATTCATCCAAGCACTGTGAACCCAAGCCGATGTCTCACAAGTAGGATAAGACATTCGGGTTTTGTATCTAGTGTTCGGATGTGTTCAACGGACTAGCCCAAATGAGCGCAAAACTTGTCTTGGAATTCCAGCTTGCGTAGTAAAAAAAAAAAAAAAAAATCGTGCAAACCTTTTACCACTGGCAAGGCCCACTTCAGAGAGTGAAAGAAGAAAGAAGAAGAAGAGAATTGCCACTGCGTCTATTTATAGGCTAGAGATCATGGGAAGAGTATGCAAATAACTTTGGACGGTTTTGTCCTATAAAAAGCCTGTATTTGGGAGAGAGGGCGTCTTTTTTGTTTGGCAGAAGCAATTGCTGCCAGAAGTGCATTGGACTGCAGGATTGAAGAGTGAAGATTGAGTTGTGGGGCATTGTATTTAACCACAAGCTATTTCGGCTAAGAACAGATCATGGAATCTGGGATGTTGAGATTGGGAAAAGATGTGATGCCACCTTTTAGTGGAGAAGGTGATGTAGTCGGATGGATAAAGAAAGTAAAACTGGTGGCTAAGCTTCAACATGTGCCAGACCTTGCCAGTTTTATTCCACTTTTTTTTGCAGGGAGATGCACTCGCTCTCTATCTTGAGATGAATAATGCAGAACAAGAAGATGCAGAACTGATAGAGATGAGACTCGTGACCGTCTTCACTGAGGGGCCTTTTGAGGCATACGAAAAACTGAAACGATTCAAGTGGACAGGAGAATCGGTGGATGTTTATGCTAATAAAATCAAAAGATTGGCTGGACTGGCGGGATATCTGGGAAGAGGGCTGGAACATACAGCCAAACTGGCATTCATAACTGGATTCCCAGACGATGTACTTGTGGCATTAAAGCAGCTACCGAACATAGAGAGAATGGATGTCAGCAAACTGATACCGACTGCACGGCTTTTAGTCAGCAAAAGGGTCGTAGAAACTCGGACATTGGCCGCAAGTGCGCAAACTAATGAGACTAATAAGGGAAAGAAAGAAGCAAGCCTTCAGTGCTTTAGATGTCAAGGACCGCACCTAAAAAAAGATTGCACAGAGATCCCTAGGGCCAGGGCAACATGCTACAATTGTGGAAAATTTGGCCACATTGCGAGATATTGTCCTCAGATTCAGGGAAACGGGCAAGGGGGAGCTTCTGCGCCGCAAGCTACCCTAGCAATGAAATGAAGGCGCGATACTGGCCTCTTCCTATAATAGAAGTAGAGGTGAATGATTCTGTAATGACTGCACTTGTCGATACTGGGTGCACCACTACTTTAATCAATTCCAAACTTTTGAAGGGATATGGAAGGAGCGGTACAGTGAAAGCAGTTGATGGGAGGAATATAGAATGTAAAGGAGCCAGACAAGTGGAGATAAAAGTCTGTGGAATGCACGTAAAGGTGAGGGCAATCTTGATGAATCACATCGTTGATGGGATCGACGTCATAATTGGAATGGACGTGATTAATGAACTGGGAGGTGTAACTATAAAGAAAGCCAAAGTGAAGTTTGGAGATATACAATGTGCCGTGGCTGCCCATCAGCTGAATGTTTGCAAAATCGAGGATAAAGACTTTGAAGCAAACTTCGATGGAGATAAATGGACAGTAAGATGGACATGGAAGGGAGAGCCTCCAGTATTGCAGAACAAAGTCCAATATTATAAAAACTCTCTGGAAGGCGATAAGAAATTAGAATTCGAGAAAGAGGTGGAAAAATGGATATCGGATGGTATTCTGTTACCATGGAAAGGAGAAAGAAAAGGCGTGTTGCCATTGATGGCAGTATTTCAGGCCACAAAGGGGAAAGTTAGGCCAGTGTTCCACTTTCGTGAGTTGAACCGTTTTATGGCGTGTCATACAGGGAGCGACATAATAGATGTGTGTGATGAAAAGATAAGTAAGTGGAGACAGTTGGTAGGAGGGACCGCAATAGTGGACCTTAAGTCTGCCTACCTGCAACTACATGTGGCAAAGGAACTATGGCAGTACCAGCTGGTCTGTTATAAAGGAAAAACCTATTGCCTAACACGATTAGGATTCGGACTTAATGTCGCACCAAAGATTATGGCAGACATTTTAAAAACAGTATTAAAGAAAGGAAGTAGGACGAAAGAGGCCACTGATTCATAAATTGATGATATAATGGTAGACGTAACGAAAATATCCACACAGGAAGTTGTGGAACATTTGAAGGTGTTTGAGTTAGCAGCAAAATCTCCGGAATCCCTGGACGGAGGAGCGGCACTGAGCCTTAAGCTTATGAAAAATAAGATGGGTGCACTAATGTTCAGGAGAGGCAACGAGATCCCAGAGATGGGAGGAGAAATTAGTAGGCGGGAGCTATTTTCGATCTGTGGTAAATTATTGGGGCACTATCCAATTGCTGGATGGCTGCGATTAGCATGCAATTATGTGAAAAGAAGAGCAAATGGAATGGATTGGGAAGAAAAAGTTGATTGCAAAACCATGAAAGTGATGCAGGAGGTTCTAGCTGAGGTGAAAAAAGAAGACCCTGCTAATGGCGCTTGGCACATACCTGAAGTGAGCACAGGAGTCGTGTGGTGTGATGCAAGCAATGTTGCAACTGGCGTGGTTGTCGAGATTGGCGGTGTGGTGGCGGAAGATGCAACTTGGCTGAGGAAAAGTGATGACTTTAATCACATTAACATAGCTGAAGTAGATGCTGTTCTAAAGGGTGTCAATTTAGCTATCAAATGGAGACTGACAAATATTGAAATAAGAACTGATTCAGCCACTGTACTCAGTTGGGTGAACTCTACTGTGGAGGAGAGTGGCAGAATACGAACAAAGGGTGCCGGAGAAGTGATAATTAAGCGGAGATTAGGGATGCTTAGAGAGTTGATGTCTGAATTGAAACTGCAAATAAAAGCAGTGTTTGTGCCTTCTGAAAGAAACAAGGCAGATGCGCTAACACGGATAAAAAACACAGTGGTTAATTGAGAAAGAGGAAGCGCCGACATGCTGTCTTGGAATTGGAGAAATTATAGAGTTGCATGACATGCATCACATGGGAGTGGAGAGAACATTATATTTGGTGAGGCAAGTGGATCCGAATGTAAAACGGGAAGAAATTCAAAGAACTGTGTTCGGTGTCAATCGATCGATCCTGCCCCAAATATACATAATCCTGGGGAAATTGGAGTTTTAACGAACTGAACGAGACTAGCTATTGACATTGCACACTACCGAGGGAGAGCGTATTTATCAATAATTGATTGTGGGCCAAGTAGACTGGCGATATGGAAGGAACTGCGAGTGGAAGCCGCATCTGCAGTTGCAACTGAATTAGAAAAGGTGATGCTTGAACGAGGTCTAGTAAGGGAGGTGATAATGGACAATGGCACTGTTTTTCGCTCAGAAATCTTTCAGACGATGCTAAAAAAATGGAAGATTAAAAGTTATTACAGGGCAGCCTACAGACCTGGAGGAAATGGCATTGTGGAGCGACATCATCGGACCGTGAAAGCAATAGCTGAGAGAGGAAGAATATCGCCTGAAGAGGCCACATTTTGGTACAACATGTCCCCTAAGGTCGGGCAAATAGATGACACAGTACCACATAGAGCAATCTTTAATTACGAATGGAGGCATCCTAGAGACATGTCACCGGAAATTAATGATCAAGGACCAGCCAGAATCCAAATAGGAGAAGAAGTTTGGGTGAAACCGCCTAATGCCCGATGCAGAACGCAGTGGGGAAGAGGAGTGATAACAGGAGTGCAATCCCCAAACAACTTAAGTGTCAATGGAATGCCACGACATGTTTTAGATTTAAGGCGTGTGGTCCATTTAGGTGATGAGGATGGTGGTACTGAGCCAGGGAGTGATGAAGATAAACCGGTGCCGATACAGAGACCGCAAAGAGAACGCAATGCGCCGATCTGGACACGGGATTATGAGATGTGAATTATCTTTAATGATCATGGGGGCGTGTAGTTAAAAAAAAATCGTGCAAACCTTTTACCACTGGCAACGCCCGCTTCAGAGAGTGAAAGAAGAAAGAAGAAGAAGAGAATGGCCACTGCGTCTATTTATAGACTAGAGATCATGGGAAGAGTATGCAAATAACTTTGGACGGTTTTGTCCTATAAAAAGCCTGTATTTGGGAGAGAGGGCGTCTTTTTTGTTTGGCAGAAGCAATTGCTGTCAGAAGTGCATTGGACTGCAGGATTGAAGAGTGAAGATTGAGTTGTGGGGTCATTGTATTTAACCACAGTGTCTCCTGTGAATTGTGACGTTATTTGTTATTGGAATATATATATATATATATATATATATGTGTGTGTGTGTGTGTGTGTGTGTGTGTTCTTGCGTGTGGGCGTGTAGGTATAGTTTCACCATTAAACAACCATTTACAAAATCGATTGCCAATATAATCTTTGTTTAAAATTTTTTTTAACTATTTTGGAAAATTATTTCACGGAGTTGTCTGAATTATAAGAACGATGATAGTTTTTTTTTCATACAAAAAATGTATCTTCTGAAATATTTTTTATAGTAACAGAAACATCTTTGATGTGCAGGTGATAAAACCAGTTCAAACGAGTTAAGTTAAAATCGTACCGTTACTTACAATTCAAGTATTAGACTATATTAAATGAAAAAAGTAACGAAATAAGTAAAACACAAAATAAAGTTTTAACATCTTGCATATTTCTTGGTTTTATTTCAATGGATTTATTTTTGTTAAAACTACTGACGTCTATGCATTCACTCTCCCTTTTAGTACATATATGTATGTACACACACAAACATATATACTTTCTATCTTTAAAATTTTTCAAAACATTTGCAACTTGAAAGACAGGCTGCTTATAAAGTAGCATTTAACTTGAAAAGAAAAGTTAATATCACAAAGAAAACACACACGCACACACACACACATATATATATGCATATATATATGTATATATATATATATATATATATATATATATATGTATATATATATATGATTCAAGATAGTTGCCTAAAAATACACGATGCTGAATCTTCTATGATTTTTTTCCATTTTCCTGGTATTATATTACAATCCCCCTGTTATTTGTAAGCAAAAAAATGCTATTTTTCTGAGGAGTATAAGCACGAGAATATTCGATATTGACATAATAATATCGATTGTTTCTGCATAAAGGAATTGCTCTGTAAACAGTGTACCGAAATGGTTATATGTTGAGAATCAAAAAAATATGTATTTGGATTTTGGAATGTAGCTATACTGTTATTTTTAATACACCCCCCACATATATATATATATATATATATATATATATATATATATATATATATATATATATATTACGTGGGGATCACTACTTATCAAGCCACGGACGCAACTCGAGGATAAGGGTTATTTTGTGTACAATAATCAATGGGATAATATCGTAGTAATTGTTGGTATTGGGGATTTGATTAAGTGTCTTATTTAAGGGGGCGATTAATCAGGAATTTGTTTATGTCGGACTTAAAGACGTCCAAGTTGTAGCCAGATGGGAAACAGGTAAACGAAAGAAAATTCCATAGGCGTGCACTTCTCAGAAAAAAGCTATGTTCATGGAATCTACGTTTTGATTTAGGCACAGATAAAGAGTGGAGAAAATTACTGACAATGGTTTTAGCGAGACGGGTGTTTATCATGAAGGATTGGCGAGGGGGGAACAAGAGATTGGAGCTCGAACGAGCACTTGCTACGGAAAAAAACGATAAAACAATGACAGGATCGCAACATCTCTTCTGTGGGAGAGAGGTTGCAGGGAAGAGAAGAGAGCATCCTCCACTAAGCCACGGAGTCTATTTTGTACTTTGCCAAGGCAGGATAGGCTGTTTTTTTAAACTCCAGCCGAGATGTGGAAGCAGTACTGTACTCCATCTTTGGACGTACTTGCCTTTTATAGAGAGAGAGAATTGCATCAGTAGTGAGATATCTTCTTGAGTGGTAGAAGGATCCCACCATTTTATCAGCGGCCCGGGCAACAGACTTGATATACGTGTTCCATTTCAGATCAGGAGTAAAAGTCAAAGCCAGGAGCTTGTCAAAACATGGAGCCTCCACAAGACAATAGCCATCCATTTCAATTAATTCTAGATGAGGAACAAAGCGTTGATGATGTAAAGATAGAAGCTTGCTTTTAGATGCATTAAAATTTACCAGCCATCTCTTTCCCCACTGAACCACGCGCTCAAGATCAGCTGAGAGGGAATCAGAGAAAACTTTGTCATTTACGGCCTTTGATGTGTTGCTGTAGATGGTTGTGTCATCAGCATAGATTTAAACGAATGATTTAAGTATATGTTTTGGGAGATCATTGATGTAGATTAGGAAGAGAGTTGGACCCAGGATGGACGCTTGGGGGACTCGAGCATTAATACTGTGGGCCTCTGATTGCTGCCCATCAACCACTACTCTTATGAAACTATCAGAGAGAAATGATTTAATTATTGAGAAAACATTTCCAGTTACACCGTAGCTGGAAATCTTGTGAAGGAGGCCCTTATGCTAAACCTTATCGAAGGCCTTTGACATGTCAAGAGCAATTGCCCTAGAAAGGAAGCCTTTGTTGAGAGATTCACTAATCCTATGGGATATAACCGTTAGCACATCGGCTGTAGATCTAGCAGAACGGAAACCATATTGCACGTCACTAAGGAGGTTATTTCTGCTGAGGTGGTTGACTACTTCTTTATTTAATATGGATTCTAGTAACTTACTCATGACGCACAAGAGACTTATTGGTCTGTACTGAGAGGGAGATGACTTTCCGCCTGAGTTCTTAAATAAAGGGCATACTGACGAGGTTTACAAGTGTGTTGGAAAGCACTTCTTAAGGCAACGCTTAGACAGTTTTGTAAGTATGAGGGCAAGTTCTGGTTGAAGCTTTTCCAACACTATAATTGGAATGCCGTCTGGGCCAGTTGCTTTACTGGAATCAAGGTTCTTGATTAGTTTGGCGACCTCGTGCACAAATATTTGTATGTTGGATAGTGTGTTGTCTGTTGTAGTAGGAAATACGGGGAGTTGATGACCTTCGTCGAAGAGGGTACAGTTAGCTGCAAAGTTCTTGGCAAACAGTTTGGCCTTGTCTGATGCAGCTGAGATGACCTCAGATCCATTAATAATAGTTGGGATAGAACCCACGCATCTGTTCAGGATCCTGTTTGCTATTTGCCAAAACTGGTGGGAACCAAGCCGCTGCTCAGCTACTTTGGATTTGACGGACGGAGCATATAGATCTCTTACATTTTTGTTACTTTTTTACAGTGGTTGCTGGCAGTCCTGTAGGCAGCTTCAGTCGCAGTACATCTATTACGTTGGTAGCTATGGAAAAAGTGATTTCTGTGCGCGATGGCAGCAGCACATTCTGGGGAGAACCATGGCTGGCTTTTAGGTTTTTGTTGGAACATTTTAGATGGTATGAATTGGTTTATGCAAAGAGTTAACAATTCGGTCAGATCTGATACTATAGAGGATACATCCTTTTTAAACATGGAATGCAGAGGTAGATCAGATATGAATATAAACACACACATACACACACGAACATATATATATATATATATTTAAAGAAGGAAAGATTTGTTCATTTATTACATAAGGATATACATAGATTGGGATGTAGGGTAAGTGAGAACTCTTTATACTATGGTATTTCGAAGCCTTAAGCTTCTCATCAAAAGAGAAGAGATGTTTGGTAACATAATAGGGATACATCTAGCGATAGTTACATTTGTTTAATCATATATATTAAAGGGTTATGGATATGGAAAGGGTTTATGTGAAATATGGGGCTTACACTATGTCAGTATATTTTAGAGGGGGTATCCGAAATTATAACAGTACTTAAAATCAATATAAATAATTAGGAATAATATAAAGTACATATAAAGTAAAATGTGTGAGGGGATACATTATAAAGGATACAATATAGTAAGATTTTAGTTGAATAACATAGAGGATAGGTGGTAGAATAAGGATAAAGAAAGAAAGGAGCATAAGATAAAAAGATATAAAAATATAAGGATTATTAAAGTTATGAGAAATACAAAGTTTTTAAATATAGAAGATTAAGAATGAAATGGATATAAGAAATGATACAGAAAATTGGATATAGAATACGTGGAAAAATATCTAAATAGCCAAGTGACAACAAGAAAAAAATCAAATTAAAAATCAAATACCACAAGAATACGACGATTGAGAAAATATGCAATAGAGGAAAGTTCTTGGGGGCAAGGGGTGGACATAATTTGTAATGGGTTTTTGGGGTCCTTGTTGAGTACAAAGCAGTATCTAAATATTTTATGAAAACAAATACGCAGAAGTACGATTTCAGTTCAGATTAAGAAGGTGATCCAAGGAACCATTTTGCTGTTAGTGCTGGAGAATTTGCATTTTCTTTTAAGGATATTAGAGTCGGGACTAGAATATAATTAATGGACATTACCTCACTTTTTCGGAAGATGGGAGCTTGGAACGGCAATTTATTTTAGAGTGTCATTTTTTGTTCCGCGATTCGTATGTCAGATGTAAAAAATATGTTGGTCCTCGGTTGATGATAAATGTAATGCTGATGTCAGATTGCGAATCCCGAAAATGATCCAAACAATGTATGAATAAATTCCGGGAATAGCTTTTGCTTATATAGAAGCCGATACCAAAATAATTTTGAAATGAAATGTGAAGCAGTTTGAGGCTGAAGCAAACAACATTTGTTGGTAGGACCCGTGCTAAAAAGCACATACCTATAGAAATGCTTTATTGATTAGTATATAAGCTTCACTACAATGTGTTAAGCTTTGTATTATTCCAGTAAGTGTCCTCTTAAAGAATTGAGCTTATTCTCTTCCTTTAAATCCATCATAAAATCTCAATAGAAGATGCTTATATAAAAACGACAAACAACCACAAAATTCTCGCATAATCCTGAAGAGTCATGGAGTGGATGAAACGCGGAATATTCAGTGTAGCTTAATCGCCATATATATTTTATAACTTACTATATATATATTAATATATATATATATATATATATGTGTGTGTGTGTGTGTGTGTGTGTGTGTGTAATTTATTTTTTGTTTCTGCGATACGTTTTGAATGAATTGAATTTTAAATGAAGATGGTCCAGTAGTAGGAGTTTGTGGCTCTTTACCATTGGGTCGCGATTTCGAATTTCGCAAGATGAGTCGTAGACAACGAAACACTTGTCAATGGATAATTATACTTTAAAAACTATATATATATATATATATATATATATATATATATATATATAATTATTTTTAATATTCACATGCATATATGTTTATCCTTACGAAGAATCGTCATGTTTTAACTTAAGACTCAGTTTAGGTTTGACTCAAATCCGACGCCAATTATTACTTCTGGTTTTTTTTTCGACATTTCTAGTATTTGTTAAACCTGGTCAAATGTAAATTATAATTAATTATTAGCTGAAGTACCCGAAGGTACCAGGTTGTATATGATATATTTGAATATTTTGTCCTCGTACATTATAAAAACATAAATTAAACATAGCATAAGTGAATAATTGTGAATACATGTTTTTGTTTTGCTAAGTCTAATCTAACATTATTTATTATGCCAGGTGCTTCACTGAGCTTCAATCTATGGTAATATGTTAAAATATTCACAATAAAAACCCGTCTAGCTACAAACCCTGTCAATAATTTAACCTTTCTCATTCGGTGTACCAAAAATTTCACGAACTTTAATGATAAACATTACTTTTCGATAACTATGTCTATGGAAGACAATATCCTGGGCTGCTTTCCGGTTGGCTATAACGTGCATGTTTATACGTCCAATGTAAGCAAGTTCTTGTTGAGGTGTCTTCTTAACTAATCAAATTGTACCAAATTTCCAACAAATCATCACTGCAATATCTCATCGCCAACCTGCCACTAATTAACCTTTATGAGTGACTTTTGTGCCTTAATAAGTCGTTACTTCCAAGTAAGAAATAAGGATGAAATTACGCACGTGATGGAACAAGTTTTCTTATATTTCAGACAGGAGGTCACATACTTTAACGTTGGATAGAATGAATCAAAGCGAAATTATAAAGATAATCTTTAACTAAATAAGATATTCCGTAAATTAAAAAAGTTAAATCGATTTTCATACATTAACACTTGTAAAGTTCTAGATGTTTAAGTATGGAAGTGTAATCTATATAATAGTCATAGCGGTTAATAATATGTTATTAAAGTAGTATTAAGAGGCGTGAGAAATAAGATTTCTAACACATTACGCATAATCCATAAAGCGTTTTAGAACTTGTGTAACAATACAATACACTTCGAAATGACGCTATGATGCTGATATGTTAAAATGTTTTTATATTATCACCAAGCGACTCTCACCACACTAATCAATATTATCAACTGCTTAATTTGTACAATTGAAGGAAATCTCTAACAATATTTCATCAAAAGTTAATTCGGTCCCTAGTGTGGAGAAACAATCACGCATTGTTACAGCTAACTGGATTAACACAAATTTAGCACAACAGAATTACGTCAGCTGCGAATATTGCTCTTACACCTCTCTCTTTTTCACACACACATATGCATATATATATATATATATATATATATGTATATATATATCAAACAAACAAGCATATATATATACATATACATACACACACACACACACACATATATATATATACACGAGGGGCGTGCAATAAGTAATGCACCTGACACACTTCCCATAGGAGTAGAGCAACGAAACTTAGCACAGTCATAAGTCTTTCTGTACATAGAAATTACTCCGAGTTATGCATTTCTCCTATCGTTTAATGCAGCTCTGGAGACCGTTTTTGTAGAGCACCCGAGGTTGGTCCTCCAACCAAGACGTCACTTCAGAAATCAAGGCTGCATCATCTGGGAAACGCTTTCCTTTCAAAAACAACTTCATGTCTAGGAAGGGGTGAAAATCAGAGGGTGCAAGGTCAGGAGAGTAGGGAGGACTGGGAAGGATTTCATCACCACACGCCCGTGCTTCTGATCTGGCGACATGCGAGTTGTGAACCGGAGCGTTGTCCTGCAGGAGGAGGGTATTTTTGCTGATCTTTCCCCGCCTCTTGATTTTGATAGCTTCCCTTAATTTCCTCCAAAGTGAAGCATAAGAAGCTCCTGTAATTGTGGTACCCTTTGCCAGGAAATATGTCATCACTACTTTGTTCTGGTCCCAGAAGACTGAGCATGACCTTGCTAGCGGAGGGCTGCACCCTTGCTTTCTTTGGAGGTGGTGAGTCCAAGTGATTCCTCTGCATAGACTGGGATTTTGATCTCTGGATCATAGGGATTGACCTAGGTTCCATCATGTGTAAATCAGTCTTTTGAAAAAATTGACTCATTTTCTTGGCACATCTCCAAATTCATCCTCGAGCACTCGACGCGTTCTCACCTCTGGAATGGTTTGAGCAACCTGGAAATCCATCTGGCAAACACCTTATACATATGCAAATGGTCATGAACTAATCTTAACATCTTGGGCTATTTGGCAAATAGTAATGTGCCGATCTTCCAAAATGTCAACCTCAACTTGACGGACAGATGCCTCATCAATGGCAGAAGGGGAACGGCCAGGTCTGGGAGCTGTTTCCACAGACTTCCGGCCATGTTTGAATTCACGATGCCAGCGTTTTACAAGTTCATATGATGGGGCATTATCAGCATAAGTTTCTTTCATTTCATCAAAAGTCTCATGTGGTGTGCGTCCGGAAAAAAACAAAAAAAAACCGGATCGCTGCTCGACATTCAACAGGCTCCATTTCACACCTGACTCAGTTCAAATACCTGTAAAACAGAAACAACAATTAGTTCAGAGCTGTAATTTGGTACATAACCGTTAGAGATATAAATCATAGCACATGCAAACTTTCAGCTAGATCAGACAACGTGAAGTTGGTCAGGGGCCTTACTTATTGCACGCCCCTCGTATATATATATATATATATATATATATAAATAAATATATACATACATATACATACATATATATATATATATATGTAGGTATATGTATATATAGAACGGCCGTGTGTATAAAATAAACAATAGGTTATTTGATAAAACAGTCGTGCATTCGAAATATATGTTTCTGTTTAAAGCATAAGATGACCACGATATTCAACTTTTGCATTTAAAATTTTAATTCATGCCATTATATAAAATATAAGTTAAACAATAAAGCGTCGGATTTTTGCAGTTTAATGTCGACGACAATGTATTGTGGACTAAGTCACTGCGGGGAAGCATGTGACGCTTCCTCCTGGTGCGCTGTGATAGGTATTTGGTTGGAGTAGGCAGTTTATTGAATAATTTACAATTCCACCGATTTAAATGACAATAAAGTATAAAACATTCGCTAACCTTAATTCAACCCCAGGCTACATCGGGTTTCCCTGCGAGTATATATATATATATATATATAAATATATATATATAGAGAGAGAGAGAGAGAGAGGGAGAGAGAGAGAGAAGGAGATAGATAGATAGATAGATAGATAGATGGATAGGTATAATATCTATTACTTATTTATATTTTATTACCGATTCTGTGGTATTTAATTGTTACGCTAATCAAAGCGTTGAGGCCTTTGTTTATTTGCGACGCCATTTTGTTATCATTATTAATATTTTTATTTATTAAATATTTAAATATTTTTATTTAAATATCTATCAAATATTTTTTACGTGCATGAAATTATTATTATTATTATTATTATCATTATTATTATTATTATTATTATTATTATTATTATTATATAGTAGTAAGTGATTTGATAAGCCTGACGAATTCTCACGATAATTAAACGCGGAATTTAGCTCAACCTATGTATTGAGCACTGTTGAAGTAAATACTGAAAAGTTTACGCATAAAATTATATCTTAATATATATTAATTTATGTGATTAAATGAAGTTTTCATATCAACTTCTAAAGGGTGGAATTAATTAAAATTATATATGCATTATAAACATACGTATTAATGTTTTGATAAGCTTCTGGGTTTGACCCTTACTCCTGATCTGAAATGGAATACATACATCAAATCTGTGGTTAAGGTCGCTGGGAAAATGGTGGGATCCTTCTACCGCTCCAGAAGATATCTCACTAATGATGCAATTCTCTATCTGTATAAAAGCCAAGTACGTCCAAGGATGGAGTACTGCTACCAAATCTGGGCAGGAGCTGCTAAAACAGTCTATCCTGTGTTGCCAGAGTTCAAAACAGACTTCGTGGCTTGGTGGGGGATGCCCTTTTCTCTTCCCTGCAACATTTCTCTCACAGAAGAGACTTTGCGAGCCTGTCTCTGTTTTATCGTTATTTCATGGCAAGTGCCCGTCTGAGCTCCATTCTCTGCCCCCCCCTGGCCAATTTCCTGATGAACCACCCCCTTAAGTAATGACACCTTATCAAATCCCCAATACTAACTATTACTACGATACTATCCCAGTGATTACTGTACACACAATAACCCTTATCCCCGAGTGGCTCCTGGGCCTTGATAAGTGGTGACCCTCATGTAAAAAAAACAAGATACACACTTGTAAAGTTTATGCACAAATGTACATATCTTTTTGTATGTAGGTGCCTGATTCTCTATGTGGGTGCACGTATTAGAAAGAAAATCAGAAAAAGACAAAGAGTATGCGTGTGCGTGTGTGTTTGTGTGTTTGTGTGTGTGTGTGTGTGTGTGTGAGAGAGAGAGAGAGAGAGAGAGAGAGAGAGAGAATCTATGTTTCAAAGCAATATTTGCGAAAAGTTGTCCATTGAATTCGCTTTTCTGCGTTGAATGTTTTCCAACATTCGATTCCTATTATTTATTTCCACAATCCCCAGATGAAAATCAAAGAGCAATAACAAGTTAGAATAATATCTTAAGCAAGGAATAAACATATAAAATATTTAGATTTTTCTATTTATTTTTCTTCTCGTTTTTTTTTTTACTTCTAAGAAATGTCTTCTATTCTAGAAAAGAGAACCATTTTCGTTTCCGACGGCAATTTCTATTGTCATTGGAAAATGACCAGATCCGGGGAAACTCTTAAACTTCTGAGACTTATTTTTCATAATTGTACCAGGGGCGTTCCAAAAATAATGTCTCCTATTTTTTATCCCACCCGATCGATAAAAAGGAATTGCAGACTGCATTGTTATAATGACTGTAGTTATGCATTTATGACCGATAAGTTTCATTATTCTGTTGCAGATATTGACGTTAAAAATATCTAAAAAAAACAAACAACCCTCTGTCATAGACATACGCTTGAAACAGAACTATTAAATTCCTGGCAAAAAGTGCATTGAGAGTTGTTAACAACTCTCAATGCACTTTTTGCCAGGAATTTAATAGTTCTGTTTCAAGCGTATGTCTATGACTATGCAAAATAAATAAATTCTAAGGTACAAAACGTTCATCATGTTAATGAACCACTCTCATCTTCGCAGCCCTTCAACTTTTTGAATTAAAATTATAGAGGCTTTATTTTTGGAAGGCTCTCGTGTGATATGCTCCGAACACTCATGCACAGCCATCGTTTATCGCTGGCAAAAGTGTATTGAGAATGAAGTTAATTATGTAGAAAATAAATTGTGGAGTATAAAACTGTCACCGATTTTTATGGTCCCACTCCCGTTATCGTAGCTCTTTAACTTTTTAGTTAAAATAATAGGAGGCTTTGCTTTGGAACGACCCTCGTATGTTAGTGCTATGTTTTTTGTCTCTTGTACGACATATTAATCTATTAAAAATATAAAACTCTCTGACTGTCCGATCGCCCTTGCTTGCATCTTGTCTATCAAAAACAGTGTTGTCATAGAAATCAGGTTGTATTTATTAAAATTTACACTACTTTCCATAGGCGTACCATATTGAGTACAAATAAACTTCAGTCTTTGCTTAACTTGTTGACATAGTTTCAATCATAGAACTATGTTTTTATTTCCGTTTTGATTCTTGCTAAAGGCACACATATAAATTTTATTACTTTTAAAATCATGTCTATATATTGGGTACAATATAATATGATATAATTGACTCTATAATAAATACGAAATATGCGTAAACTAAAGTATCATATTTAAGCGTATTTTACAACCGGGTAACGCTGGGCGCCCCTGCTAGTACTTCATATTTTGTGAATGATTCAGACTATTGCTCTCATCTTATTCTGCTCAATAGACCTACGGACCTCTTAATATGCATCCTGTCGAACTCCTTTATCTTTATTAATGGCTTCGATAAGTTTTCAGAGTTTGTTTGTAGAGACATTTTAAATTGTTGTAAATTCTTGAAAATTAAATATGTTATTGCTATGCATCTTATAAGAGAAATGGACTAATTTTTATGATTTAAGGTTCGAATAAACAGCTACAGTATGAATTGGACTACACCCTACTATAGTCTGATAGTCACTAGTGCAATCTGGACCTGAGGACACTTTAGAAGAAATATATGCAATAAAAATCTTGTTTTAAACTTAGGAAATGCTACAGATATGTATAGAATGTTTCAAACTGTTTTGCGACTATTTTGTAAGAATCGAGCGTCAGATTTTGAGTGGCATAAGAGATTCAGGGAAGGTATAGAGTCTGTGAGGGATAATGAGAGAGGTGGGAGGTGCAAGGAAGTCAGAATACGAGAGTTGATTGGCCAAATAAAGGAGTTCATGGCTAAGGCGCGTCGTGTGTGTCTGTAGAGAAATATGTGCACAGTGTGATGTCAGTTTTATTCGCGGGGAACTGAAGATGTTGAAGGTTTGCACGAATACAGTAATCCACAAGCATCCCTTGTCACAGACTATTTGACTAAGATGGGCATCAAGACAGTTCCTCATTCGCCCTATAGTTCAGACCTTGCTGCCGGTGAGTCTTGGTTATTTCCTAAGCTCAAGGAAAACCTTAGGCACTGTCGTTATGAGACGATTGAGGAGATGAAGAGCTGTGATGCGGATCAATTGACATGCGCATACAAGAATATTTCCATGGGGCCTTCCAGAAGGTGTTGGAACGGTACAAGAAGTCAATTGTAGCGTCGAAGGAGACTAGAGTTTCTTATATGTACTCTCAATAAAAGTGCTAATACGAAAAAAGTCTGGAAACTTATTGAAGGCGCCTCGTAACTGGGAATTCTGTGCGAAATTTCGAACAACCTCCTTTATTTGTCCATCTGCAAATACGAAATTCGTAATTGTAATCTAAGTATCGCGTGTACTGAGAATTGCACCTTCAATATGCAAAAGCCTGTCACTTGGATTTGATGATTTTTTTTTAATTACATTTTCATCCCCCAAAAAATGTACAGTGCAAATTTCAGGTAGGGGAAGGGTATAATCTCGGACATAAATTTCCGTGATACTATGTAGGAAGTTGAGCAGCAAGATGTCTGTTAACATAATGCTTGTGTGCCAGTAGAGTTCGGGAAGCAGGGACCCAGAAGGGAATACCAACGTCTAGCAGATCGAAGGAAGAAACTATTAAAATATAAGGCTTTCTGACATCCAAGGATCTCTACTGTGTAGGGGTGGGATTGAGCTATTTGTCAGATTTGTCGGACGTATTTACGCTGATGAGGAACAAGGGTTTGAAATTTGTCGGAGCTGAGACCATTAAAATACAGGCAGGGGTGTCAATATTTCGTTGATAGAACAGAGGTAGTTGACAGCGTTGGACCTATTAGATTGGTGACTCTCTTTTGAAACCTAAGAATGAAAGATTACTTATTACGTATATCAGTTGCACTAAAAGTCTTTACGTATTCAATAAAGGATTCCGTTCGAAATTGCATATAGTTTCTCGAGTCCGTGATAAACTTTTTAATTTCGATAAGATACACCCAGTGAAATTCAGAAATGTTGTGAGAATAATCCACAGGATTATAACAATAGTCTGGATAATTCAAATCTATATATCTATAAGAGTGGAAGTGTCTCAGTGTGAGTATATTTCTCTACCAAACTACTCTGTCAATTTTCATTCTACAGACTCGATATTTAAAATAAGGGTTATTGAGATTTGGAAAAAAAATTAATCGGTTTTCGGCAAATAATTTGGCTGTCAAGAGGTCAAAGTTCAATGATTTGACATTTGAAAACGCTACCAAACTCCTCCACCAATTTTGGATCTAAACACTTGAAATTTTAGAGGTAGATTACTTTAAATTTGATTTGAGCCCAAATTAAAGGGCTAAAATTGGGGCCAAAATTTAAAAATAATTGACCCCTGCGGTCTCTACCAAATTACCCAGCCAATTTTTGGTCTAAACATTTTAAATTTTACATAAAGTGTATTCCAAGATAGGGCAAGCTTTGTAATCGATTTTTGGCCGAAAGTTTGGCTGCCAAAGAGTAAAGCTCAATATATTTGACCTATGCGGCCTCTAGCAAACTATTCAACCAATCTTGGGTGAAACCACTTGAAATTTTAGATGTAGGTTATCTGGTCATGAATCAAACTTTTTAATATATATATATATATATATATATATATATATATATATATATATATATATATATATATATATGAAGTTATGACAGTACATAAGGCCCGAACAAAGCCATGCTGGACTGTTAATAATACAATCATTATCAATCCTTATCCAAAAAATACAATCATTATCAATCCTTATCCAAAAATTTCCGAAACATAATACTTTATGCATTGGAAAGTTTCTTGAGAAAAATGTTTTGCTTTTAAATATATACAAATAATCGTAATATTAAAAGTCACGTAGCATACATTAGTGAAAGAACAATGATAGAAATAAGACTGCGAAAGAGAAAATATAATTGAAAATTTAATTAAGAAAAAAAAACTTAAATAAATATCATTTTTTAATCGATAATAAAAATAATGCGAAACATAACTGACATCTTACATTGCGAAAACAAAACCATTGCGCGGGAGTAAGTGGAGAGAGATTAAATAAAGAAAACGATCGCTTGCGCATGCCCAATGTGCTGTTATTAGCGGCTATTTCTCTCCACTGCACG
>NC_136485.1:45774854-45919854 GCF_053919585.1 Euprymna scolopes
TTGAAGGGGAAGATATTAATGTTTTTAGCCAATTTTTCGATATTTATCGTATGAAAGGTCGATCTTTAAAACGATAATGATCTTGGTAAAATCCCTCGCTCTGTCGAAAGTTTTAGGCAGGCATGCAAACATACATACATACATACATACATACATTTATATATTGGTAACTAAAATTTTTGACCCAGCCCGATATAAAAGCTTGCCCTATCTCAGAATACCTTTTATGTCAAATTTCAAATGTTTGCATCAGAAATTGTCTAAGTAATATGGTAGAGACCACAGAGGTTAATTTTTAAAAACTTTCACCCCTATTATGACCCCTTAACATTTATTGTTTTGGGCTCAAATAAAGTTATTAAGTTAGATCCATGTCCAAGGAACCTATATCTAAAATTTCAAGAGTTTAGACCCAAAATTGTTGGAGGAGTTTGGTATAGTTCTCAACAGCCAAATTTCTGGCCAAAAACCGATCACATAGATTTTTCCAAATCTCAGTACGCTGTATATCAAATGTTGTGTCTGTAGACTATAAATTGACAGAGTTATTGCGTAGGGAAATGTACACAGACACACAGAAAGACACACAGACAGACATGTTCACTTATATATATATATATATATATATATATATATATATATATATAGTGATTGTCACTTCTTGATAGAAGACCATCTTTACCTTGCTTTATTGTTGATTACTTATTCATTTTCATGTATTTTTGTAATATTTTTATTATATACACACATATACACTTATACACACATACATATATACATGTGGGGATGTGATCAAGATGCATCAATTCCTATTTTCTGTTGGAACGAAGGTGGCTCTCCAAACCAACTCTGCTCTTACACAGTCTGTTGCAAAGGTCACACGTAAGCTGAGATTGAGGGATGCCAACTGGTGCTGCTCTACTGTGGACGCTCATATCACGCTTCAGGCCTTCACTCGATTTACATACCACAGAGCAAACAGAACATCTGTGCCCTGCAATGTTTTCCCCATCAAAAAAGAGTCATTTCTATGTGAACGCTTGTGGCTAGCTAGGCCAGCTCCGGATAAAGTCATTTTATCGCATAAATCACAGGTGTGGTTCTGCATGAAATCCTCCGACAGACCTGATATATCTGACAGAATTTTCTTCCGGATATCATGCTTCATTTTTGCATGCTCATATTTTTTTCTTCTCAAAATAATCACAGCCATGATAGACCAAGGAGCGCCACGTTTTATGATCATTGGAAGCACTTTCCTAACTGAACACGTCAATACCAAGGACTTTAAGATTATTTTTGATGTTATCCTTAAAGCGTTTCCTCGGTTTATGTTGGGGACGCTTTCCTTGTGTAATTTCACCATAGAACAGGCGCTTTGGCAATCTATCGTCGTCCATCCTTGTCAGATGTCCAGCCCTCCTCATCTGGTTGCGTATAATCAACTTCTCGATACAAGGTACGTCATCTCGCATGAGAACATCCATATCAGGTATAAAAGTGGTCCAACTGATGCCCAAAATGTGTCTCAGGAATTTCTGGTGCACTCTCTCCATGACTTTTATGTAAGTTGTCCAGGCCTCAGAAGCGTAAAGCAGGGATGGTAAAATACAAGATTGATAGACACTGATCTTTGTATGAATAGTTATACCCCTGTCAGACCACACTCGCTTCTCTAAGCCACCTAAAGCCTTAGTGGCACGCTGTATCCTATAGTTGACCTCAGCATCCAGGTGTTATATTATAAACCCTTTTTAAAAATTCAAAACACAACAACTATTGGTGTAAGCAACTGTCCGTTTTTTATTTCTCCTGTTGTTCTTGCTTATGGTAGATACACAGAGAGAGAGAGAGAGAGAGAGAGAGAGAGAAAGAGAGAGAGAGAGAGAGAGAGTCGGGGAGCGACAGAGAGAATTATCGTGGCGTCCACTCGGTTTACAATCAAATCTCCAACTGCAATCTTTTTCTTCTGTCACTTTTTCCTGTCAATCTTTTCAAAAATTTTCATAACAATTACAAGGTTTGTTTATATTTGTGAGAAATATTGAATCAATTCCCGTTTAGCTTGTCAATTTCTGACATTTCATCCGCAGACGCGTGCCACATTTTAATTAATGAACATACATATATGTATATACACCTATACACATATATATACTAGCATGTCAACCCGGCTTAGACCGGGTCATTTGTGTAACACAGGGTTCCATCTCTGGTGAGAGTATTACCCAAATAGACAAATGTGTCAACCACGGCAAGTGTCTGGTTGTTGACAAAAATATTTGGTTCCACATACAAACTACCGGGTGGCGGTGTGAACATGACCATAGTCTTTTTAAGACTCATAGTAAGCCCAAAAGACGCACAGGCCCCTGAAAAAAGGTCCATGATACTTTGCATATCCCTCTCACCATGGGCCACAAGATTGGCATCATCCGCATAATGCAATTCACGAACCAGGTTCTGAAATGTCCTTGTAGAAGCATGAAAACGACGAAGATCAAAGACCCTACCTGTGGTTCTGAAACGCAAATAAACACCTAGAGAACATTCCCTAAAGGCATACGATAACATAGTTGAAAAATAAATTGAAAAAAGTGTAGGTGCTAGGATATCACCCTGCTTCACACCATTGTCAACCGAGATGGGTTCCGATAGGCATCCGTTGAAGTTCAGGCGAGCCTTCATATTAGTGTGGAGCTCCCTGAGTAATCGTAGAAATTTAGTTGGGCATCCAAACATCCCCAGAATTATCCATAGGGCACTTCTGTTCACCGTATCAAAAGCCTTAGTCAAATCTACAAAAATCTGATAAAGCGGAACACGGTGTTCAGTACATTTCTCCTGCAACTGCCGAGCAGAGAAGATCATATCCGTGGTTCCTCTGCCCGGACGAAAGCCACTTTGGCTTTCTGGAATGACGGATGAATAAATATACTTTAACAATCTAATGAGTAAAACTTTGGAAAATACCTTTCCAACTGCTTCCAACAAACTTATCCCACGATAACTTCCACAGTCGGTTCTGGGCCCCTTTTCCTTGTACAGTGATATAAGAATTGCATCAACCCAATCCTGATGGACGGGAACACCCTTCGAGACATCAGTGGTAAGATGAAGAATTTCATGAACAAGTTTATCACCCCCATGTAAGAGGACTTCCACAGGAATACCATCAAGCCCTGGAGCCCTCCCAACGTTCACTTCCTTGATTGCATCTCTAATTTCATTCTCAGATGGGAACACAGAAATTTCATGGATAAGCGTCTGTTGTGATAAGAATTCATTGATGACGTCCTCATCAACATTAGAGGGGTTGTTAAAGAAATCAGAATAATGCTCGGTCCAACGAAGGAGAATCTTTTTAGGGTCCTTTATAAGGAAAATTCCATCACTTGAAAGTAGGGGAGATGTAGATAGTGTTTAAGGACTAAAAGCTTTTTTTAAGCAAATGGTACATCCGTTTGAGGTCAAAAGCCATCTGGATTTGGTTGGCGAGTTTAGCCCACTACTGATCCTTCAATTGGCGGAGTCGGTTTTGAAGAATACCATTGTTTTCTTTAAGTGACTGTTGGAGGGACTCTCAACCTCCATGAGAGGCAGACAACATTTTATGGTGCAACTCATTTTTAGCACTTAAGAGTTGAGTAATTTCAGAATCATTATCATCAAACCAATCCTGTTGTTTGGATTTGCGGAAGCCAAGAACATCTACACTTATTTCATAGATTGTCTTTTTAAAATGCGCCCATGACCCATCAAAATCAGCAGAATTAATTACGGATCGAAGCTTTTCACGTACACTTGGATCATCTAGCCTGGACACATCAGCCCGCCTGGGAATCCCAACACCGCCCAACCTACACTTCCTCCTTATACGGATTTTCAACTTCCCGTGTACCAAAAAGTGATCTGTGGCGCATTCAGCACCACGCATAACATGCACAATACAGACGTCCCGCAAATCTGCCTTCCTGGAAATAATGTAATCAATCAAGTGACCTTGTTTTGAACGAGGATGGGTCCAGGTAAACTTATGGACCTCTTTGTGGCTGAATAAAGTGTTACAGATAGCAAGGTCAAACTGAGTGCATCAATGGAGAAAATGCAGACCATTACTGTTGACCCTACCTACACCAAGCCGGCCGAGTGAGTCCCATGTGTAATGATCCTTGCCAACCCTCGCATTTAGATCACCCATGAGTAAGATCTTCTCAGATAAAGGAATAGAGGAAATGGTACGACTGAGATCTCGGTAAAACGCCGTGATGGTGTCTTCATCATGACCCATGGTAGGGGCATACACAGATAAAATCGTCATATACCTACTGTGTTCAAGAGGAAGGCGCATCATCATAACTCTGTCACTTACACAGATTGGCTGTTCAATCCTCTTCACCAAATCAGAACGCACTACAAAGCCAATTCCACCTTCTCGTCTCAGCCCCGATGGTTTTCCTTTCCCAAAACAGGTGTATCCCGACCCCACTTCCACCAATTGATCCTCACCACTCAATTGTGTTTCAGACAATGCCGCAATATGTATGCTTTACCTAGCGAGCTCTCTTGTAACAATAGCTGTCCTACGCTACAATCTTTCACTATCCAGGACATCTAGCAAACTTCTCACATTCCAAGTAGTAACAGTTAGGTTATACCTCTCCTGATAAAATTTTGATTTTCCTTGTTTATTATTTTTCTTCAACTTTATCTTGTTTCTCCTGCAAATATAGAGCAGCCG
The DNA here is from genome assembly GCF_053919585.1 of Euprymna scolopes. Classification (NCBI taxonomy): domain Eukaryota; kingdom Metazoa; phylum Mollusca; class Cephalopoda; order Sepiida; family Sepiolidae; genus Euprymna; species Euprymna scolopes. Next base: position 45,779,596 of record NC_136485.1, read on the forward strand.
CCGACCGCAGGAAGCCTACCAGCTAATAAAAGGGTAGCTAATTTATAGGTTACCTTTTCTAGACCTTTCCCAAATTCATGGGTGAGTAGTGTATCCCTAGAAATGGCTGCTCAGCCGCCAGACCATCCACCAAAGTTGCTTCCACCCTGTAAGTGATTTAGTCGACGATGTTAGATAAATCACTGGCCGCCTATGTGCAGATTTGCACCTATGCACTTCCAGCCCGCTAAGCCTGTGTTCGTCACCACTCACCTATCGTCATAGGACATTTTTTCCTCGAATAACGATCGCGACACAACATGCTTATGCTAGACATATTGTACCTTCTCGAACCCTACCACTGGTTGCACAATGACAAACTAAAATAGTGAGATGACTGAGCGATGGAATAGTGTGCATGTTTTATTATCACGGAATTTTAACCTCTCCGGCAGCTGGACATATACACACACATACACATAAGCAAGCAAACATGCATATATATATATATGTATATATGTATATATATATATATATATATATATATATATCCCTAGTTCTCACAATATAGTAATCCTCCAGAACTTGAGAGGGAAGCTAACAGGTACTACACCTTGCCCAAGGGTGACCTGAAACTATGTAAGGCAGAGGCGTTCATCTCCCTGAGGTAGTAGGTATACTCGCATACCAATATATATATACACACACACACACACACATATATATATATATATATATATATATATATATATATATAGAGAGAGAGAGAGAGAGAGAGAGAGAGATAGATAGATATAAGAATCATAAAGCAACGTGTCTCCGTTGCATTTAATACTATTTTCTTGAATATATATATATATATATATATATATATAAACTTTATTAAACATTCCAAAGTTACAGAAGTATTTGCATTCATGTTATTTTAGTATTGCATCTTACACGTGTTTCATCACATGGCATGAATAAGACCTAGCAGTAAAGCAATATAAACGTGAATTAAGTGAATACTTCTGTGACTTTGAGATGTATAATGAAGTTATATATTATCTGCCAGTGTAAATCTATTTTTAATAAGCTTAGTTAAGTTGGCATTTTTTAATATACTATTAAATATATATATATATATATAAACTATATGTATAAACTATATATATAGCTATATATATATATGTTTGTATATATATATACATATATATTTACAAACGTACGTACATATAAACACACATCTCTCTCTCTCTCTATATATATATATATAAATATATATATATATATATATACATATGTGTGTGTGCGTAATATTTGTATATCTCCTTCATTGTAGTATATTCTTGTTTTATACTATTCGTAAATCTCAAGGTGTTCGATTAATTATTCCACCTCGGATTTATTATTTTGCTTATATCGAAATTTCCGATATAAAAATATTTATAGATAGCCGATTAGGGTTTAGAGATTGAAATAGGTTTGATCTTAAATGTAAATGATTATTTCTTTGTTAAATAAACTACGTTAGCGTATGTTTAATTCGCTAATCTTTACATGAAAATTGACATCTTTATTTGTCCGATTGTTACCTGAGCGTAATATTTTGTTAAATAAATTATTATGAAAAAAGGGAATTGATTCTTAACGTTAGTAGGAATTATCATTTAATTAATTTTTAAACTGATAACATTCATATTTTTGTGTCGAAAAATTATCGATGCTTTTTATTTCTTTAAATGATTAATTTCTATCTCTTTAATTTTGAAAAAAAAAGTTATTCATTAAAATTTAAAATGAATTACTTTCAATTAGCAGGAATAATAACCATCATATTTATGCTTTAACGGTCATTTCAATGTTTATTTAAATATATCCATCTCTATTAATTTTTTTATCAAATTGCAATCCCATTAAAATAAATCGTAAACCTATTTATTTATAATAGGTATTGGGTTCATTCTTTAACTTGGAATGTTTAGAAAGCTGAGTGTCTCATTTTTATTGTCTAAGATATTGATGTAACAGAGATCCAATTCAGTTTGTTGCATCTGTAGTTTAAAGAAAACATTCCACTTCTGTGCTGCTGTCTTTTCTCAGAATTTTAGCACACTATGAACTAATTAATTGTAATGGAATTATTAAACGGATAACACAGATGTAGCGTACCATTTACTTGTCATCGTGTTCATTTTCATCCATACTTAGTTTCCAACATATACACACTGTCTTATAAAGGCATAAAAAACTTTTGATATATAAAGACTAAAATTTATAATAACAATTACATAAACTAAGCTTTTTCTCTAGAACTGCTCGCCTGTCAAACTCTGTTTCGCTTGCTTGCTTATCAGTTGACAAATACGTTTATCTTCAAGTTCTATGTAATTAGGTGTTTGCTTAGCCTCCCCTTAAAAATCAAATTATACTAAACACCCACTACTAGCGATGACTATACTGTAATTCTGATGACTATCGTACAATCATTAACAGTTATCCTTGAGTGGCCTTAGAACCTTGATAATATTGTAAACTTCTAGTAAAAAGACAATAAACTTTTACATCACTTGCCACAGATGAAAAGACTGAAGCAAGAAGACATAGGCTTATGAATATATGAAACGTCACAATTTTCTATCTTCATATTCGTAAATGTAGTCGGAAAATAGAAAAAATAAAGTTTATTTTTTATATTTTATAACAAAAAATAATCGTGTTCGTAAGCAAAGAGAATTTTCCAGTTTCTTTAATATTACAAAGAAAAAAAAAGATGAAAGAAAGACGACACGCATCTTACTGTTAAGAATAACTTGGGTTAAGTACAGTGGAAATAGTTCCGTTATAAAACCGGAAGTCTTGCAAATATTTGGCTTGCAACTTGAAAATTGTTCGAAAAAACAAAAGGAAAATGCCAAAAATAACCTCAATTTATGAGTGAAATAAAAGATTATTACGACGTAAACAGTTTATTTAAACACGGAGAACACTGTCTACGACGTGACAGATTGACAGTTAAAGTTTGGATTAATGTCCGATTTGTGATTCAGCTTCGTTCTGTAACTTCCGGTTGATATTTTTCGGCTCCATATTAATTAATATCTCTGTTCTTTTCACACGTAATTGAAACACACTCATGTGTACACACACACACACACACACACACACACACACATATATATATATATATATATATATATATATATATATATATATATACTAACAGCAAGATCCAACATTGCCCGGAATTTAATGATGATCAACAAATGTTTCACACTCCCTTATTTTTATTGTAATAGAAGTTGGTAAAAATAGTCCATTTTTAATAAAATCAATTGATTTCCTGCTCTAGTTGGGAACCAACCACGGTGCACTGCAAGGAAGATTAACATGCTTCCCACAATGACTTAGTCTACAATATATTTCAGTTGACATTGCACTGTAGAGAATCTAATGCTGATGCTATACGATTATTTTCATTAAAGTTTAAGCTAAAAAGTCAAGTATCATGGTTAAACTGTGCTCTAAACAGAAACATTAATTTTAAACGCTCTCATATCATATTAAAGAACTTACTGTTGACATTAATTCCATCAGTTTTCCTTCTCCTAGATGCATGTCGTAACAAAGATTGAGGGTGCACCATGAAACACCTATTTCAAAATATTCACTCATCTGGTATTGACTAACTTCATCATTGCTTAACTTTGGTGACCTGGCGAGAACTGGTGTGTCAAAGGTATTGTGCCGCACGTATGTATTTAGATGTTAAGGTGTAGAGAGGGGAAAAAAGGAAATAACACACCCCGTATATATGGATTCAACTTTTCTTTTTTCTATATAGTTCCTTATTCTTAGAAAAATTGATCTCTGTGCATCGTTTTGTGTATCTGCATAAAACTTTATAAGGGGATATATTTTATATTTCGATTTTCAGTATTTACTGACGATTCCTTGCAAAGTATATAAAACGAGATTTTAATCATATAATTATATATATATATATATATATATACACACACACATATACATATATATATATATATAGCATATATAATTATATAGTATTATATTATATTTAAAAAAAAAACAATATGTATGCCGCTCCCCATTTGGTGGTACCAAGTTGGTTAAAGGGAAAATCATTTTTTGCCATTTTTTATGAATAAGCAGTATTATGTTGTTTTTTTTTTTTTTAAATAAAATTATTGCTTTCAAATGGATGTAATTAGATGCAGTTTCTTGGATTCGGATGTAAAAGTTCTCCATAAATTCTTGCAGCATATTTACCGGTATTGTGTCAATCTCGTTTGAAATGCGTTCTTTAAGAGCCGGTCCTCTTGTAGGTGTGTCTCTTTCGAAAACTTCCGTTTTAAAACAATCCCATAAGACATAGTCAAAAATACTCAAATCGGGTAAACGAGGGGCTCTAAGGAGTATTTACGTTGTGAGAAATGGCATGACCTAAAAATAAAGCATCGATGAAAATTCATGCTCCATCTTGTTGGGGAAGTGTTTGCTCATCCACTGCAAACATACAGGTTTAGGAGTGAAAAAGTTATTTATCATCTCAACATAGAGCTGAGCATTTACAGTGACTGTGGCACCAGCTTCATTTTAATAAAGATATGGACCGATATTGCTTCTTTCAGACAGAGCGCACCATCCGTTACTTTCTGAGCATGAAGCTACATTTCATGAATCAAACAAGAGTTTTCCAACGCCCGTTACCTGAAGTTTTTTTTTGTTTTTTTGTTTTACATAACCGCTATGATGAAAATGCGCTTCGTCACTCATCTAAAAGTTGTTCGATTGAGGCTCCATTTAAAAAAGTTGGTAAAGGATTTATCTTGCACTTAAAAATCTTTGTTAAAATCTATTTCTTCAATAACTTATTAATTTTTAAATCTTCCTGATTAATTAACGAACCCTGTTTTTCGAATCTCGCTAGATTAAGCAACTCTGAAACCTTTGTCAGTGGATAATTATATTTTAAAAATAATATATATGCCGCTCCACATGTGGGGGTACCAAATTGGTTAAGGGGAAAATTATTCCCAACTAGCATTTAGTGAACGTGTATTTCTGCCTGTCTGTGTGTCTGTGTACATTTTCCTTCGCAATAACTCTATTAATTTTCAGTCTACACTCGCGAAATTTAATATACCGGGTACTGAGATTTGGGAAAATCGATGTGATCGGTTTTCGGCCAGAAATTTAGCTGTTAAGGGGTCAAAGTTCAACGATTTGATCTTTGAGAACTCTACCAAACTCCTCAGACAATTTTGGATCCAAACACTTTAAATTTTAGATATAGGTTTCTTGGACATGGATCTAACTTAATAACTCGATTTGAGCCCAAAACAATAAATTTGAAGGGGTCATAATAGGGGTCAAAGTTAAAAAAATTGACCGTTTTTTTATTTGCTCAGCATACACCTCCAAACACCCGGGCAACGCCGGGCTTAAATGCTAGTATATATATATATATATATATATATATATATATATATATATATATATATATGTTTGTGTGTGTGTGTGTGCGCGCACGCGCGTCTGTGTGTGCGTCTGTGTGTGTGCTTGTTGCGTGTGGGTATATGTTTGTATATGTGTATGCATGCTTGCGTGCATAGTATCTAAACGTATAAGAGAAATCAAGGGAGGTTACAGTTTACTAAGTAGTTAACTCTATAACCCTACAACCTGGGTGTGTCAAATTCGTTCTACAGGAGTATTTTTACTATGGTTGTTTGCCAATTTACGTCATTATTTCTGTAAGGAAAACTTCTAACTAGAAAGTGACCAAGGTAACAATAGAAACATCTGATTCATTCGAAATGAGTGAAGGAAAGGCAAATCAGGTTTACATATTGGCCATTATTAACAAGCATTTGTCGAGCCGTCCTCATAAGTAATCAACGTTTATCTATTCCCTATATCCTTCTTCATAATATAGTTCGTTATTCAATTGTAGTAACTGAATCAAGAAGTGATTCGAACGGACGCTAAAATGCCAATGGATCGATTACCTTACCCTGTTTTTCTCTGTTTTCTTTGGATTTGCTATCATCTTCACTCTAAAAAGCAAGTAAATTTTCAGAAGAATATGTTAACCTTAATTTGTGTCCATACCAACAACTGGCATGCTAACGTATCATCAAAATTGCATGGTCTTCTACTTATATCTCTCATCTATTATATTATATCAGGGGATCTACTTATATCTCTCATCTATTATATTGTATTAAGTCTTCTACTTATATCTTTCATCTATTATATTGTATTAGGTCTTCTACTTATATCTCTCATCTATTATATTGTATTAGGTGATCTGCTTATATCTCTCATCTATTATATTGTATTAGGTGATCTACTTATATCTCTCATCTATTATATTGTATTAGGTCATCTGCTTATATCTCTCATCTATTATATTGTATTAGGTCATCTACTTATATCTCTCATCTATTATATTGTATTAGGTCATCTACTTATATCTCTCATCTATTATATTGTATTAGGTCATCTGCTTATATCTCTCATCTATTATATTGTATTAGGTCATCTGCTTATATCTCTCATCTATTATATTGTATTAGGTCATCTGCTTATATCTCTCATCTATTATATTGTATCAGGTCATCTGCTTATATCTCTCATCTATTATATTGTATTAGGTCATCTGCTTATATCTCTCATCTATTATATTTTATTAGGTCATCTGCTTATATCTCTCATCTATTATATTGTATTAGTTCATCTGCTTATATCTCTCATCTATTATATTGTATTAGGTCATCTGCTTATATCTCTCATCTATTATATTGTATTAGGTCATCTGCTTATATCTCTCATCTATTATATTTTATTAGGTCATCTGCTTATATCTCTCATCTATTATATTGTATTAGGTCATCTACTTATATCTCTCATCTATTATATTGTATTAGGTCATCTGCTTATACCTCTCGTCTATTATATTGTATTAGGTAATACATAATCTGTTTGAATTTGTTATATAATTTTCATTTTGCAGTTAAATGATAAACTTTGTTAAGAATCTCCCTAAAAACAAATGCATCCTTTAATATCATAAAGGATAAAAATTATCATGTATAATATAGAATTTACACATTAATTCAATGCCATTTTATTATAAAAATCGATTAATATATTGTCGATAAAATTTATTAATGTTATAAAGTTTTATGAAATTGTACCTATGGAAGGGAGTCATACCTTTTAATACTGGCTTACAGCTACAGTTGTTGTTGTTGTTTTTATTACTTATTCTTATTTGTATTTTACAATGCTTACATTTACGTAACTCGCATTAAGATAATTCCTGATTACGCCTAAAAGTATTGATGATAAGAAAAACCTTTCATATAAAATTCAAATTGTTTGATTTTTGCGATTGAAGTAGATTCACGTTGTAATAAAGTTTCATTCTATTACTATGTAGATACAATTTTAAGGCCACTGACAGTGGGGTCGCTTTTTGGAATGATTAAAAAATGTCACCTCTTTGATTAGCTAACTTTTGGATAAATAACACTAGAAAGTAAAAGCTACAATATTTTAAGAGAAATTATTATTTGCTTCATTGGAAAATTAAATAGGATCAAAGAAATTCGGGTATAATTGGAAGTCAATTATTTTTCACACTACGTTTTTATCTTTTACTTATAAGCTCTCATTCTTCGAGGTAAGTTTCTGCAGATTCAATTATCCAAACATAGTTTTGATTTTAACCAAGCAGAACTCAAAAACTTTGATCTTCTATATTCAACTTCGATAAAAAAAATCTTGAATTAACGAAAATAGATTTTCTGAAGGAATTGCAAGAAAAATACTTATATTTGTTTTCTAATAGTCATTATAACGTGTGAGTGAGATTCGATCATCTTTTATCTTATTGCTGTTTATTAACTCTATTTAGTTCCATCTAATTCATCGTATTCAGATTGTCTAGAATTACATCCTATATCATTAAGTTACCTGTTTTATGATACAGTCTCATCTTCGCTGCTTTTTATCCTGGTAAGATTCATTTGTTTATTCTGTATAACAGAATCACTCGATTCTCTTAATCCATTACTCTGGTTAATCCTATTTTCCTTGTTGTCTTATGATATGATCTTTTTTCATCTATTTTGAGTTGCACGGCATCTTATTTTCAGGCGAGAGGAAAAATGTTGTTCCGAAAAGAATGTTAGGATCAAGCTAGAGAAGCTTTGAAATGCAAAAGCTTGTAGGCGAAGAATAGAGTTTCGGTTAGTAATCAACCCAAAGATATCTTGAGACAAAGATGGCTTGAGACGAAAAACATAGTTCCTTCTAGTGTGAAGACAAAACGTTATATGCAGGAATTCTCACGTGATTCAGTATACTTTATGGTATACTTTCGATTTCTGATTGGTTGATAGCAGAGCGTGGTTCCATCTGCTTGGTCAGTTCTTATCACCCCTGCTATAAAAATAACTTTCAAATGTATTGTTACCATAATCACACATGGAATACAAAAAATACTGCAACCTTTTTATTTATGGTACTGTGACGGAATCTCCCATTGAGGAGCTTTAGAACTACGCTGAGATAGGCTATCATTTCCGGGGACGCGAGATACCCCAAGGATTTAAGATAGAGAAGATATATATATATATATATATATATAATCCTTGGGGTATCTCGCGTCCCCGGAAATGATAGCCTATCTCAGCGTAGTTCTAAAGCTCCTCAATGGGAGATTCCGTCACAGTACCATAAATAAAAATATATATATATCTTCTCTATCTTAAATCCTTGGGGTATCTGGCGTCCCCCGGGAATGATAAGTTATCTCAGCGTAGTTATAAAGCTATATATATATATATATATATATATATATATATATATATATATATTAAAATTTTCCTTAAGGCCTTATCGTCTGACCCTCTAAGAGGAAACGTCAGAATGATAAATAAAACAGAAAACCACCCATCGGAATATTGGTCAGAACACCTATTTATACTAATCAGGTGATTACCGATGGCGGACTCATGAGCTTGGGAGTGCCCGGACCAATATTCCGATGGGTGGTTTTCTGTTTTATACAGTACTAGGTCGAACTATCATCTCAATATCATTGAGGCGTTAGTCGTTAATAACTCTCGACCTAGCCTGTGTAGACAAAAGATTTTGAAACATCAGTTGGAAATATTTACCGATTTAAAACCACCTGAACAGTGAGATTATAATTTTTTTTTCTCACTAGTCTTCCAACTGAAACCAAATTCCCCTCTTTCCTCATTCGATTCTTAGTTTTTAATTTATCATTCTGACGTTTCCTCTTAGAGGGTCACACGATAAGGCCTTAGGGAAAATTTTAATTTCACCTGCCCGTTTTTTTTTTGTTTCTTTGGTATTTAAATTAAATTATGTTTCCTCTGAAATTTCTCCTTCCGTTTTGCTGTACAAAGAATTTACTTATATATATATATATATATATATATATATATATATATATATATATATATATATATATATATATATATATATTTCATGTCAAAATAGATATTGTTTTAAACCAGAGAAATATATTTTTGCAGCTAAAAGTTGATGACAGGAAATTTCACGTATAACATTGTCTGGCCTTAGTGAACTCAAGGTCGGACGTCAGAATTGGCATCTGGCCTTGGAAATCGTGAGACCTAAAATTCAGATTTCAGGTATGGGAATTGTGCCCACGCAGAGATATGGGGCTTTCGATTTCTTGACGAAATCTTATTGACTGGGGGGGGAGTTTCCACCCCATCCATATACCTTACTATATATAGGATTTCCGTGCTAAAATTAGTCAGTTGGAGAAGTAGAGATCGCTTGTTGATTTCGAGAAGAACAGACAGTATAGAGACGTGACCCCCTCCTCATCCAACCGTCTATCGCTCTCTGTGAAGAGATTTGAGACTTTGAAAAAAACTTACAAAACTGAGTGATATTTGTAAAAACATTTGTACATAATTCTGCGAAATTAAGCTTCAGTAGAATAGTCTACATGAGTTGGATTTCTTCCTGCCTGCTGCTTCGATATTCGCTTTCAGCATACCAGATTTCATGTAACAACCTCAGAGAAGACTAAACGACACGATTAGATAAAAACAGAAGTCCTAACCACCTTCTTACACAGAGGGGTGACAGTATAATTGGACAAGTTATTGCAATTTTAATTTTGTTCAAAAAATTTGAAATCCTGTGTAAAAAGTTAAATGCTACCAATTTTATTAATTACTACATGGAAACGTGTGCATAAGAAAGAACGAAGCCATTTTAACTTTAATTTTGATCATACGTATTAAAAAAAATATTTTCCATTTTGCTAAGTAAAAGTTTAAACATTTATTACGTATTTAGTTTTTTTTTTTAAATTTTGTTAGGAAAACAATATGGATGCAGTTTTATGTCTTACCAGGAACAATTATTGATTGTATTCGTAGTTCTTGTGAATTCTATGGTTTATATGGGGTTCTGTTAATAACTTTATGACGTTGATTCGCAGGTTTGATCAATCACTGCCACACTTTTCCTATGCCTTTGGTCAAAGTTTACACCACTGTCGATTGGTCTTGACTGTGTTATTGTAGTGGGTGTGGCAATAATGGTGGGTTAGCCTGACAAGTTCTTTAGCTCTACGTCAAACGGCGTGACTGTGCAGAGTTCTCATTTATAATCAACCCTACTGGGATCTCACCCCGTTAGTGAGAATTAGCCATATAACTCGAGAAAACTCGCCTTTCCCATGGTGGGTTATCCTGTCAAATTAGATAGCTCTATGCAAAACGGTGTGAGCGTGCATAGAGTTCCCCCTTAATCATACCTATTCCAGATCCGTGAAACCTCTTCTATCATTGTATGTAGTCAGTTTACTATATAATCCATAGAAAAAAATCAAACCTAATGAAAGTAACACTTGTCATGAAACTAACTAATTAAGCCCTACCACAGGAAGTAGGAAAAAAGAAAAAAAAACAAAAACAGAAAACCACGTGTAATAGATGAACAGAAAATTGAACACCAAACTCCTGCGAACTTCCAGTTTATACTGCATTACGCAGCAAGGGTATTTCATCTAAAAATGCAGATAAAGCCCTTTTAATAATTTTATATACATGTTGTTAAAAAAAAAGCAAAAATACAAAAATGAATGTCGGCTGGTCCGAAAAAAATTTGAAATAAATTTTGGCATATTGTTTTTTTTTTCTTACACACTGATAAGCCCAGCTGTGTACGAGTTATCATTTAATGAACAATTACATCCTTATATGTCAACAGTCGGGACTGAAACAATTGTACTCAATGTTTTGACCAATAAATCGAAACCTTTCCAAAAAAAAGTAAATACTCTTGTATTTATGTCTATTACCGAGCTATCTTGAAGGAACTTTTTATAGCTCGAGTATTGCACCATTGAGTTATCTAAATGAGAACTTTTAATCTATTCAAATTTGTTTCTTTCAAAATATAACGTTCATAGATTTAGATACAACAGTAGTTGCTCATTTTCGAAAAGATTTTCATTATTTGGTCACAACATTGCGTACTATTGTTTCATTTCCGTGACAATTGTCTGATGGCCCTCCGCAAATGCAGTAAGAGGCGACTCCGTGACTGACAGGGATTGTTACCCTACACTGATGGTTGCATAAGCATAAAACACTAGTATCTGTAGGTATTAATGAATTAGTATTTAATTATAATTATCAAGACCATTTAATTACTTAATTAAGGATGGATCTTAAGGATGGACACTTTCTGCGGAATTGTAACTATGACAGTCAACTAGCGTCTATGAAATGTTCACGACTTCCGTTTGTGGAAACACTCCAGCTAATCATTGTATTCGCCGGAATTCGTTTAATAGTTCTTAATTCCCTTTATTCCCATGGCATTTGTTTGATGGCCTTGAGATAGAGGTGCAACAAATTATGTTTTTTTTTAGCTGGGTTCGAATCACATGACCGGCAGGAACTGTTACGTACACTGATGATTGCATAAGCATGAAACACTAGTTTCTGTAGGTATGAATAAATATTTATTATTTATCTATGATGATAATTATATATATTTATCTATGATTATAATTATATATATATATATATATGTTACTTTCATTAGGTTTGATTTTTTTCTATGGATTATATAGTAAACTGACTACATACAATGATAGAAGATGTTTCACGGATCTGGAATAGGTATGATTAAGGGGGAACTCTATGCACGCTCACACCGTTTTGCATAGAGCTATCTAATTTGGTAGGATAACCCACCATGGGAAAGGCGAGTTTTCTCGAGTTATACGGCTAATTCCCACTAACGGGGTGAGATCCCAGTAGGGTTAACTATTAGGGTTATATATATATATATATATATATATATATATATATATATATATATATATACATACATATATATATATATATATATATATATATATATATATATATATATATATGTATATGACTTTTATAGTTCTTTCTAATTTCTATGTTGTTCTTTTACCATCGGACTTATCCCTTTTTGCATATGCTACAGGGATTTTTACTTTTAATTATGTATTATTCCGGCTTTAGATATTATTTTCGCATGACCTCATTTGTTTATTTGGGAATTTTTATACCTGTTTGCGTATTATATTGTCTGAATAGCGTTTTTTACTGCCATGTAGATTCAAAATTGCTCATTTATAAAAGGGAAATTGGATACAATACTGGCTATTCCCACTTATAAAACACGTAATATTTTTGTAAGAACAAAACTGTTGATGTGTAACTAATGGAACTTTGATATACACGTATGATATTCAAAGCAGACAATTATTCAATCACGAACTTGTAAATATATGATTGTCTTGTAAATAAGAACTGTTTAAACATGATGGAATGTATTCTTATTATCTTTGTGGAAATGAAGGCAGATGACGCCAATATTAAAAGTTAACATGTTTTTTTTCACTGATGTTAAAACGATAGCAACGACAGTTAAGCCTCATTGTCTTTAAATTTGCAACGCACAAACAATATTGAACACGTGTACACACACTAGCGTGCAAAACTCGCCAAACAATTATTCGGTTTGATTGCTTGGAACAAAAAAAATCAACAAAGCGAACATATTCAAGAATGCATAATATGTCAGAACATAATTGAGATTCGAGCTCAAACAAGAATAGGAACATGAAAATTAGTTGGGTCTCCGTTATATCTGCCTAAAACGCTTGCAGGGGCATCACATGTTGCTCTAAATGAAAACGGCGTCCACATATTAGAAAACGGAAGTGAAACTCTTTCCATCATAAATAAAATCCTGTTTTTTTGTTTGTTTTTTACTTCTTGTGCGTAGCGTCAGGCGGAATTTTCACGACTAAATATAAATATATAAACATCTTGCCGTTTCCCTGCATCAGAAATAAAAACAATAAAGCAGATTTTTTAAAAAGTGTGTTTATATTTAAAAAAAAACAAACAAATCACTCAATACTGATCTACTCTGATGATTAAATTTTATTCCGAAATATTTAAGATCAAAGTAAAACGTTATGAAAATATTGCATTGAAATATACATCTATTGTCAGTAAATATATATATATATATATATATATATATATATATATATAATCCACATACAGTACTGCTTCGTTATATCGCAACTCATCAGTGCGGCTAGACTAGATTTCTCCCAAGCCGAGGATTGAACCTAGAACCATTGCGTTGACAGCCAGCAGTTCTACCCATCAACAAACGGGAGCGGCGCCCGTAAACAACCTCCACAAATGTATATTTTAAACAAATATTCGTCCACCACTTTTGTAGTGCTCAAACCGCTTGTTTACAAACAAACAGCGAACCTAGCATTTTTCAGTCAATTAGGTATCGGGTAGAATTACTTAGGACAGTGCTCTACCCAAAGAAGGGTGCTTAAAATATTTGTAGTCATCGACATACAGTACTATTTCGTTATATCAAAACTCATCCATACGGCTAGACTAAAAAACGTTGCTAGTTCATCGTGTTCGCAAAAGACTCATCTGTGTTTTCTGAGGTGACTGCACAATCCTACACTGGCACCTGGCACCGTCTGGCAGCAAAAGTCCGTATTTTGTATCATTTCCATTGATACTCTGTGGCGCTGATTTCTGGCAACAATAAACTTCTGGCGACGAGTAGTGTCAGTAGCTTTAGCGCCAGTTTAGTCGATCACTTCCACACTTGTCCAGTGTCTTTGGTCAAAGTTTACACTGCTGTAAATTGGTCTTAACCATTTTATTGTAGCGTTTCTTGACCGACCATATACACAGGGCGACCTAAAAAACCAAAAAAATACAAAAGCTAAATGGAGGCCATCAAGAACATATACTACAGTATATGTTCTTGATGGCCTCCATTTAGAACGGAAAAAATAAGGCCAAAGACCCTAGAGTTTTGATGTGATGTTTTGAATATAATAAACTAGTTATGACCAAAGTTTCATTTCATTTGGACAAAACACTAAGAAACGGGGCCTAATTAGAGTTGGGGTGTTTTTTTGGGGGGGGGCATTCCATATATATATATATATATATATATATATATATATATATGAGGGGTGTGCAATAAGTAATGCCCCTGACTCACTTCCCATAGCAGTAGAGCAATGCAACTTGGGACAGTTATTAATCTTTCTCTGCATAGGTACCACCCAGAGTTATGAATTTCTCCTATCGTTTGATGCAGCTTTGTAAACCGTTTTTTAAAAACACCCCAAGGTTGGTCCTCCAACCACGACGTGACTTCAGAAATCAAGGCTGCATCATCTGGGACACGCTTTCCTTTTCAAAAGCAACTTCATGGCTGGGAAGAGGTGAAACTCAGAGGGTGCAAAGTCAGGAGAGTAGGGAGGATTAGGTAGTATTTCATAACCACACGCCCGTGCTTCTGATTTGGCGACATGCGAGTTGTGGACCGGAGCGTTGTCCTGCAGGAGGAGGGTACCTGTGCTGATTTTGCTCCGCCTCTTGATTTTGATAGCTTCCCTTAATTCCTCAAAAGTGAAGCATAATAGGCTCCTGTATTTGTGGTACCCTTTGCCAGAAAATCTGTCATCACTACTCCGTCCTGGTCCCAGAAGACTGTGAGCATGACCTTGCCAGCGGAGGGCTGCACCCTTGCCTTCTTTGGAGGTGGTGAGTCCAAGTGCTTCCACTGCATTGACTGGGCTTTAGTCTCTGGATCATAGTGATGGACCCAGTTTTCATCCTCTGTAATCAGTGTTTTGAAAAACTTTGACTCATCTTCTTGGTACATCTCCAAATTCACCCTCGAACACTCGACACGTTATCGCTTCTTGAATGGTGTGAGCAACCTGAGAATCCATCTGGCAGACAGCTTATGCATACGCAAATTGTCATGAATGATAGTTTCCACAGACTCTGTACGAATCTTAACATCTTGTGCTATTTGGCGAATAATAATGCGCCGATCTTCCAAAATTGCTGCCTCAACTTTACGAGCAGATGCCTCATTAATGGCAGAAGGGGGGCGACCAGGTCTGTGAGCTGTTTTCAACGACTTCCGGTCAAGTTGTAATTCACGATGCCAGTGTTTTACAAGGTCATATGATGGTGCATTATCCGCATAAGTTTCATTCATTTCATATAAAGTCTCCTGCGGTGTGTGTCCTTCCAAATACAAAAACCGGATCACTGCTCGACATTCAACAGGCTCCGTTCCACATCTGACTCAGTTCAAACACCTGTAAAACAGAAACCACAATTAGTTACGAGATGTAATTTTCCACATAACCGGCAGAGATATAAATCATTGAACGTGAAAAATTTCAGCCAGATCAGATAACTGGAAGTGGGTCATGGGCATTACTTATTGCACGCCCCTCGTGTATATATATATATATATATATATATATATATATATATATATATATAAGTAGATTGTAGTTTGCTTGAAGCATTGTTGAAGAAAATTATAAGGTAAAATTAAAAGCCAAGAACAATGCGAGATGTTTTCTTATATAGAGTAAAATTAAATGAAAACAAAAGAAATAAATTTCTCTTTTTTTGTTGTTTGTTTTTTCTTTTTCACATTAATATTAAATATAAACAATAGTATTTTTTTCCTTTTGTATTCAATGGTGGTATAAATCTCAATATATTTCAGACATATTAGTCCTTTTTCAAGAGAATACAGCGGAAGAGTGTTCAAAATTGGAAAAGCAGCTACAGAGTTTGCCACGTGATACCGTGAAATATAGAACAAAAAATGACGTTAGGAGAACGTTAAAATAAATCAGTTGGTGTTTAAAATACTTGTTACGTTTGTGAATCAAGGGAGATGACTATTCAAGCAAGGGTTGAAGGGAAGTAACTCTGTGAGATTTTATTAATCTTTTAATTATTTTAAAACAATCATTTTTTTTAATATTATTTTAATTATTGTTTTTCTTATGTTTTAAACTTATATTATAAAAGCGGAGCTCAATTCCAGTCTATTGTTTAGTGTGGGAGTATTTTTTTAAATAATTAAAGATTCGAGAATACGGAGTTTACCTACGTTTCTTGAAGAAGCAAGAATGTTGAGGTGAAAATCCGGTTCTGAATTAATGCAAGTGCGAATATGTTTATAGAACGACGAAGCAGTAGTGTTTAAATGCTCTTTAATGCGGTGGTGAAGCAATCTGGTAGTGCTTCCAATATAAGATGCACTGCATTTAGCGCATTGTAGGTCGTAAACAACGTGGTTCTTAAAGCATAAACCTGTGTGTGCTATTGGGCAATTAGAGAGTGAACAAGGGGAAGGTGTATGCGATGAATGTTTTCGGTTTAGCTGTTGTCTTAAATTAGATCCAATGTAGAGGAGTTGAATGTTGAGTCCCTCGCTGCGGATGGCTTTTCGGATTGAAGATGAGATTTTGTCACTGAGGAAGGGTAGTTTTAGAAAACAATTGTTAGAGAAGGGTCGGGTGTTGCGTTTTTTCTTTTTAAGTGGGGATAGGATCGTATTAGGGTAGCCGTTTAGTGAGAGGGTCTGTAGGAAATTGTTAGTGTGTGTATGTTTGTCGGAGATGTTAGTGCATTTGTCTTGTATGCGTGAGATTTCAATAACGCCGACCCAAACTTAAAATTTACTATAGAACACCCAGACTCTTCTGAATCTCTTCCTCTACTTGATTTTAAAATACAAATAAAAAACTGGTGCCATTTGCACTGAATTCCACAGAAAACCCGCCAGCAAATGCCTCTTCGTACATTTCAAATCTGCACTACCTCTCAAGGACAAACTAAACTACGCACATGCGGAAATCTCACGCATACAAGACAAATGCACTAACATCTCCGACAAACATACAAACACTAACAATTTCCTACAGACCCTCTCACTAAACGGCTACCCTAATACGATCCTATCCTCACTTAAAAAGAAAAAACGCAACACCCGACCCTTCTCTAACAATTGTTTTCTAAAACTACCCTTCCTCAGTGACAAAATCTCATCTTCAATCCGAAAAGCCATCCGCAGCGAGGGACTCAACATTCAACTCATCCACACTGGATCTACTTTAAGACAACAGCTCAACCGAAAACATCCATCGCATACACCTTCCCCTTGTTCACTCTCTAATTGCCAAATATCACACACAGGTTTATGCTTTAAGAACCACGTTGTTTACGACCTACAATGCGCTAAATGCAGTGCATCTTATATTGGAAGCACTACCAGATTGCTTCACCACCGCATTAAAGAGCATTTAAACACTACTGCTTCGTCGTTCTATAAACATATTCGCACTTGCATTAATTCAGAACCGGATTTTCACCTCAACATTCTTGCTTCTTCAAGAAACGTAGGTAAACTCCGTATTCTCGAATCTTTAATTATTTAAAAAAATACTCCCACACTAAACAATAGACTGGAATTGAGCTCCGCTTTTATAATATAAGTTTAAAACATAAGAAAAACAATAATTAAAATAATATTAAAAAAAATGATTGTTTTAAAATAATTAAAAGATTAATAAAATCTCACAGAGTTACTTCCCTTCAACCCTTGCTTGAATAGTCATCTCCCTTGATTCACAAACGCAACAAGTATTTTAAACACCAACTGATTTATTTTAACGTTCTCCTAACGTCATTTTTTGTCCTATATTTCACGGTATCACGTGGCAAACTCTGTAGCTGCTTTTCCAATTTTGAACACTCTTCCGCTGTATTCTCTTGAAAAAGGACTAATATGTCTGAAATATATTGAGATTTATACCACCATTGAATACAACAGGAAAAAAATTACTGTTGTTTAGAGTTAAAATGTGTGTGAAAAAGAAGAAACAAACAAAAAAAAAGAAATTTATTTCTTTTGTTTTCATTTAATTTTACTCTATATAAAAAAAAATCTCGCATTGTTCTTGGCCTTTTTTTTCTTTATAATATATATATATATATATATATATATATATATATATATATATATATATAACTTAGTGCGTTAGAAGAAGAGAGTGAGCTTAATTCTATAATATCGGGACAATATAAAGCTCAACAAGTATCATTGGAGCTGATATAGGAGAACAATAAGAATGGGAAATGAAGTCACTATCTATTGGTAACATATAGATTGGTTCATGTATTCAATAAAGGAATACAAACAATTAGTTGGGAGATAGAAGGAACTCTTTATGCCAAGGCATTTCGAAGCCTAATTATTCTCATCAAAAGAGTAGAGAAGATGCTAGGTAACATAGTGGGGATGCGATGTCTAGCGTGGGATTCATTATGAACGAAATAGATCAATTAAAATTATATATATATATATATATTATCAGAATAATTAAACTATGCAAATTAATGTTAACAAAATTGGTTGTTCAAAAACAAGGTATACATCATACAAGATTATTTTCTCATTTCTTAGGAAAAACATTTTCCAACTTTTTTCGCTTCTCTCACATAAAAAAAAGAATTGCGCTCCGATTAACATTATCTTTTGATCTTTTTGCTTTTTTTTCCTTTAACGTAAAACGCAAACTGCGTGACTACTCGGATTTTACTTCCGGTTACTCTAACCACGGAATCTGACTATGAGCTTTATTTATCAGTTCTTCCCACTAAAACTTATCAAATAAACAAACAATGTCTTTGTTACCATTTATTATTCGAACGCAACGATACCGTTATATTACTTGCATTTTACTTATAAAACAAAAACACAAAAAAATAAATAAACGCGCTAAACGTCCGATTAAGATTAAATTGTTTTGTTTTGCATTTCTTTCTTCCGTAAGACGCACACTGCGAGACTACTAAGTTTATACTTCCGGTTTTGACGACTCCAACCGATGAATCTATCATTTACTACTTCTTTCAACTAAACCATTTTTTAAAATTTAACATCTCATTTTTTACAGATTACTATTACAACGCAATCATATCGTGAAATTACTTGCATTACACTTGAAAATTAAAAACAAAAACAATACCTTAAACTGCGCGACTACTCGGTTTTTACTTCCGGTTTGGACGTATATAATCGACGATTCTAACTATGAGCAATTTTCTTTTTAATTTTATTATTTACATATTTACATCGTTTAATTACTTGCATTCAAATTGAAAAAGAAAAAATAATAAAGAACCAGATAAAGGTCCAATTAAGATCAGACAATTATGATTGCTTTTTCTTTACTAAAGATTTCGGTACATTTATGAATTCTTCTTTTCATTAACGAAATTACATTTGCTACATACTGAGTTTCCTACAAGTTTTTCGTCAAACCCTTTCTATTGAATGCACCGTTTAGTCGGCTCGAAAAACAGTCTTTAGCTGTATCTTTCAAACATACAACTGCTGGCGAAGACCGTTGATTACGACAAGGTTTTAGATAGTTTTTAACGTATTTACCCAAAGTTAACATATTCAAAAGAGTCCGCGACCATTTGTCTTCTCCAAATACGGACATAAACACTGTGTTCTTCGAGATAATTAAACATTTTACATTAAATAAAAACACTAAAATATCAAACCATTACGTACAGCAAGAGTACTACTTCTTACATTTTCGCATTTTTTGTGGGAGTCGATTGCTGTACTAAGAATATAAGAAACATGCATTTTCTCTTTTGATTAGACTTTTCCATTACACCAAATTGAGCCACAGCAACGCGTGACAGGGTAAAGCTAGTATGTAATATATTGATGTTAACATTCTGTACATGTTCAGTGTAAATTGAGACACTCTGATATTAGCGCTTTTGTTAATACTGTAGAAGTATTTATCTAAGCTCTCAGGGACACCCGGCGTAGCCCGGTCGTAAAGTACGCGTAAATATAATATTTTAATTTTTGCAGATTTCGTATATATAATTACAGAGTAAATGTTCTATCAATTTTATATATTATAAAGTTGCGGTTTCAAAAATAAAAAGTTTGAATTGAAACCGAAACCAAAACTATGAAAAAAAGATACGTATATATGTATTTTAGTTGCTTTAGCTATAATCGAAACTGAAACAAAACTTATGAAGAATTCTTGGTAAAATTATTTATTACAAGAGATGGAGGTACATAACACTTAACCGACTCGGATGTAAGCGTGACACATGAAATGAATAACACACACGCTATCGTATAATTATATAGACAAGATTATTTATAAACAATAGATTAATGGAGTGTCATCAGCTATAATCGAAACTGAAACCAAAACTTGTTAAGAATTCTTGGTAAAACTATTTATAAAAAACTTAAATTTGAGGTTTTTGAACAAACGAGGGCAGACCTTTTTTGGGCGCCACTGTACACATAGATACATATATAAAAATTAGAAATTTAAGAAATACTAGACGATATTGTATAAGTTGTTTGTCTATGAAACATGACGCAATCTGGAATGATCACCCCTCCATAAGAAGCAACCAGTTGTAATCTCCGCTGATATTTATATGTGTCACAGACGTTTGCGCATACATTGGCATTTTGTGTTGAGCTCAGCAACGAGTTGAAGGGAACATTTTCCTAATTCACGCTACCACTACAGATATAAGGTATTTTTACACAAATATTTGTTTGAAGCCTTGTGTGAAAAAAAGTGGTGTTTGAAGACTATGACGAGAGTAAATATTTACTTACCTTTTAAAATATGAAACAAACTTTCAGATCAGCCGAGGATTGTTTAAGCGATTTCTTTTTCGTTACTTATTATTATTCCTTTCGTTAACGTGGAATATTATACGAAATAGGATGCCATATTGTTTTAGATCGTTATGAAATTAAAGAGCAACGTGCTTGCATTTAAGAGTAAAAAAAAGAACTCTCTTTTAACATCCTAACAAACTACTAAAAAGATAGATTTTTACATCTCCAAAAGGAAAGTATAATTATTAACGAAAAGAAATCATTTGCAAAAGCCTTGACCGAGACGAAATCTTAATACGTATTTTTAACATAAATAAATATTTAAAAAAATAAAAATTATATTGATATAAGTAGAATTATTAGTCCTCGCGCGAAAGAGCAGGACACAAAATGTTTTAAATAATAATAATAATAGAACATAATAGCTATAACAAAAACTTTCGTTGGCGAGGACTACTATTGACCGTAACCAGTTATACAGTCCTTTCGAAATTTTCATCTCTATTTTTCTCGTTATGTACTGAATTTTTGTTAATGAAATCTATATGAAATATGTTCCTTATTAAATATTAAAGATTTTCTATTCTGAAAGAAGTTTAAAAAAATTTAATCTAAAAGTTTATTTTAAAGTTTTTGTTTAAAAAATTCAGATTTTCTCATTATTCAGACCTGTATTACAAAGAGGGGTTGCAAAAAATGAGTTATGGTGTGAGGAGAAATACAAACTGAAACAGAGAGAATATTCAGACCTGTAATAATACAAAGAGGGGTTGCAAAAGTGAGTTGTGGTGTGAGCAGAAATACAAAATGAAATAGAGAGAAGGAGAGTTTTGAAATATAATCTTAAAAAGATAAGATACAAGTTAGAAAAGCATTTCATTCAAGGTATGAAAATTGCTAAACAAAATATTTTTGCTATAGGCTATGTACATTTTGTTGCAATTTAAAAAGTTTCTCTTTCATCTAGCAATTAATGATATAGATATAAAATTTTCAATTATTTTTTTTAAAGTGCAACATAATGTACATTACATAAAATAAATCCAAGGTAATTTTTGATTGAATTTAAATTAAATTTACTTTGTAAAATTTATAGAAGTGCAATTTGAAGATAAATGGATTTCAAATTGAATCTTGTACCTTTATTTTTAAAGCCTATAGTAAACACATTTTGATTAACAATTTTCATGCTTGGATAAATGCTTTTCTAACTTGTACATTATTAAGCACTGCTATATAACGTTGGCGGATATTCTTTGAATTTGATCCTCTTGGATGACTATGTATATATATATATGTATCATATATATATATATATATATATATATATATGATACTGTCGTAGTAGTTTTCTAGATATAAATCCATTGAAATGCTCAATGACAAACAAATAGTAATTATAGTTTATTTATTTTTCACAAACATTATTGATTGCACATGTGCATAAGCATTTCTGCTGCAACTATTTCAGGGAACAAGTTCTTCAAGCCAGACATTTTCGTCTGAAACGTGCATGTGTGTGTTAGCAGGTGCAGTTGTGGAAAAATATTTTTTCTATCAGTTAATTTGTATGCTTTCCACTACGATTTGAAGCATTTGCAGTTATGTGTCTGGCATTCACGCTTAATTCAGTTTTAGGAATCAAATACTTTTAAATGAAATCCATTATTTTGATGGCATCTGTATTGTTTCGTAGGGAAGCAATATTTTCGTTTCTTTTTGAAGTTGAGATAAATATGCATCTGCTGAAAAGAGATCGAAAAGATTAGTAACATATTGGAAACAGCATCTGAGGTACTCAATAGATAAAACAGGAAGCGATAAGAGAACAAAGCTCCAAACCAAATTTTATGCGCACCGATGGCAATAAATAATACATCAATTGTCATATATTGCCACTTGCTCTTTGCCCTATACACATTTGAAATAAATCACATGTATATTTTGTCAATTCTTTTAGGTATTTATTTCAACTTTTAAAACATTAATCATTTATATTGCTTTTATATGCGAGGCATGAATTAAAACACATCGCTTGAAACACAACGATCAACAATATGATTATCACAGATATTGATGACTTAAATTTTACATTTTCACTAGCAGTTCAGCCTGGCGTTGTCCGGGTGTGTGGGGTGTATGTTAAGCAAAAAAACAGCGGTAGTAGGAAGGTAGTACTGCGAAGGAGGAAAAGAACGGGGTGAAAACGTGA
The DNA here is from genome assembly GCF_053919585.1 of Euprymna scolopes. Classification (NCBI taxonomy): domain Eukaryota; kingdom Metazoa; phylum Mollusca; class Cephalopoda; order Sepiida; family Sepiolidae; genus Euprymna; species Euprymna scolopes. The sequence goes on from NC_136485.1 coordinate 45,802,934, forward strand.
CGTCTTTGCTCTTACGACCGCCGCAAAACGGAAAGTGACGTAGGTTTAAATTAAGGCAAGATATTCGAAAAGAGGGAATGACTTTCGAAAATATCGGCGAAAAAAGCGATTCCTCCCTATAGAAAAGTGCCCAGTTGAAGTTGAAATATTAATGTTTTTAGCCAATTTTTGGATATTTATCGTCTGAACGGTCGAGCTTAAGAACGATACTGATCTTGTGAAAATTCATCGCCTCTGTCTAAAGGTTTAGGCAGACATTAAATCATATATAAATACATTTATATATCGGTAGTTCAAATATTCGACACGAACCGATTAAAAAGCTTGCCCTATCTCTAATTATTATATTTCAAAAGTTTAGACAAGAAATTGTATGAGAAATTTGATAGAGACTGCAGCAGTCAATTTTTTTCAACTTTGACCTCTACTATCACCCCTTAAAATTTATTGTTTGGGAGTAAAATCGGGTTATTAAGTTAGATCTATGTCCAAGGAAACTATATTTAGAATTTCAAGTGTTGAGACCCAAAGTTATCGGATCAGTTTGGTAGAGTTATCAAAGGTCAAATCGTTGAATTATGACGCTAAACAGCTAAATATTTGGCCGAATACCAAAGACAAAGATTTTCCAAAATCTCAGTACGCTGTATATCAAATTTCGAGTCTGTAGACTAAAAATTGACATATATATTGTGTACGGAAATGTACACACAAACAGACACACAAACAAACAGACAGACACTTTCAATTTTATAGATATACTAGCATGGGTGCCCGGCGTTGCCCGGGGGTATGGAGGTTTATGCTGAGCAAAAAAAGAGGTCAATTTTGTTAACTTTGACCCATATTATAACCCCTTAGAATTTACTGTTTTAGGCTCAAAAAGAATTATTAAGTTAGATCCATGTCCAAGGAACCTGTATCTAAATTTCAAATGCTTAGACCCCAAATTGTCGGAGGAGTTTTGTAGAGTTCTCAAAGGTCAAATCGTTGAACCTTGACCCCTTAACAGCCCAATTTCTGTCCGAAAACCGATCACAAAGACTTTCCCAAATCACAGTACCCTGTATATCAAATGTCGAGGCTGTAGACTTCAAATTGACAGAGTTTATTGCGTATGAAAATTTACACAGACACACAGACACACAGGCATGTTCCCTTTTATAGACATACTAGCATTTCAGCCCGGCGTTGTCCGGGTGTTTGGAGGTGTATGTTGAGCAAAGAAAACAAAAAAAAGCGGTCAATTTTTTTTAACTTTGACCCCTATTATGACCCCTTAACATTTCTTATTTTGAGCTGAAATCAAGTTATTAAGTTAGATCGATGTCCACGGAATTTATGTGTGAACGTGTTTGTGTATCTGTGTGCCTGTGTGTCTGTCTGCGTTTCTGTCCTAGATATGACCTAAAACTATATCCGATGGTGAGGCCCCAGCTTGCGAGCCTTGGGGAGTGTGGAGGCACCCTTTAATTGCCATTGCTCCCAGGCCCACTCTGACTCGGAGTGATAGTACCTGTTAGGGTCCCAACTATGGTTTGAAAATAATCCGACTTAAAAAACAAATATACTCCATTAAAAAATCGTTCCTCAAAATAACTAGATTCGGCATTAAATAACCTGAAGCAAAAACAACCAACAACTAAATCTCAGTACCCTGTATATCAAATTTCGAGTCTGTAGACTAAAAATCGACAGAGTTATAAGCTCAGTTGCTTCTTGCAGTGTTGTTACATCTAGGGCTTTAATCTCCTCCTCCGCATAGAAGGTCATAAACTAAAATTCATAAAAATTTGACAAGTAGAAGAGCGACTCTTCTATATCCATTCTGGTCATTCTTGACCATTTTTTCGATCGTTAGTTGGATACAGTTGAGAAGTATGGCGTTGTAGATTTTCACTGCAATTGAAATGAGTTTATCTGTAGTTGCTTGGTACGCTGAAGTCACCTTTCTTGGGGAAGGGAAGTATGCACCCTTCTCACAATACATGAACAACCTCTTGATTAGATAAAGCATTGCATGAATAAAGACGGAAGTCATTGAAGCCACTTGTTTTCCTGATTTCTGAATGCATGCCATCGAAACCTGCAGCTGTACGATTCTTGATCTTCTTTAGTGCAACTAGAAGTTCCTCTATTGTAAAATATTCTTTCTCAATATCAATTACCATTTCAACAATCGGCTGGAAATGTTGCCACTACTGGTTCGTTTCCAAGTATCTTTTTTAAAGTGCCCATTCCATTTCGAACGTGCATTTTCCAGGGGTGCCTTTTACGAGGTTTTGACCGAATATATCTCATCTACTACTTGCCAAGCCAGATATGATTGTTATCTGTAACATTCTGGATTCGATCTATTTGTTATTGAACATACTTCTGTTTTTTCTGAGAAGTATATCTTATTAAGCTCTCGAAAAACCGCTCCCTTGGCTTTGTATTCTGACGAAGGGAGAACTTGTGATCCTTCCTGCAAATGTTTTTCAACTCTTCACGTTTTGATTGTATCTCGTCCCATGCGACTTTCCGCTTTATCTCGGACTTTAGGGACATACAACCATTTTTTGCTGTTTGGTGCGATCCGACAAAGTTTTCATATGTTATTAGGAGTTGGTTTCTTCTGCTGTGCTTATAAAGCATCAAATCTGTTACACAGTTCATTTATGAATCCCTATTAGATCTGATTGCTGTGTGACAGTATTGACCAGTTGTAGTGTTATCTAAATAAACTTTTAGTTTTGTCCGCCCGTAGACATAATTTTAACTTAGAGATTACAATCCTATGATCAATGGACACACACTAGAAACTGCTGAAAGCTTTACAGTGTTGACACCTCTTGATACATTCCTTGTTCAGAAAAAGATATTCAAGTTGTGTCTTGTCTCTATTTGGGCAATGATGGGTCCAGAGATTATCGGGTCTTTTCTGAAAACGGGTATTAATGCAGTGTAGGTTACTTTTAAAGAGAGAAGTTTGAAGATGTCCTCCGTTTTGGTTCGTGGGGGCATGGAAGGAGAACTAATGCTTTTTATTGTCACATTTTATGCGTGCATTCATGTCACTTTTGATAACAAATTATTTCTGATAGATCGTCGCAGAAATTCAAAAACTCTTACACGCCACTTCCGTTGGTAGGACTGTAGCAACAAATCACAGTAGCAATAATTATCCTTTGTGTTATTTTCTCTGTCTGTTCGACAATTTCAATGCTCAATAACTAAGCAGAAGTCCTATTGCACCGATGGTACTATTCATCGAATTTTTTCCACGCTACAAGTGTCTAGTTATTACTTATTCCATGGTAGTTTATTTCCATATGGTCGCGGAACAGAACGGCTCTTGAATACAGACAATAGCGATATAATAGTTTTGCATGAAGCAACAGGTTTTTATATTTGAGATGTGAGTGGAAGCATTCGTACATTAAAAGTATATATTTTGATGACAGAATTACTCTTAGCTAGCTAGGTTTTGAAAGTACATAATTGTTACAGAAAGTCTTATCTCCCATGTTAAGAATATGTGTCTACATGATAACCGTTGTTAACTAATAAGTCCATAAAAGTAGCACACATATGGAGAAAAATATGCAACATGTATTATATGCTATATAATTTTGGTAACCAAAATATTATGTTTATAAATGATACCACATCTATCATAATTTAATAAAGTTACCGTAAGCTGGGGTGACTTTGGCCACACGGGTGACTTTGAGTCATTAAAAAAATAAAAAATAAAGATAATGATGCGTAAATAATATATGATCTCTGCATTTTAAACAATATCTGGGTCCTATACGATTTTATAATTTTACAGACACATTGTGGTGCAGCAGCAAGTATTTACTGCGGAGCTATCTCCAATTCAATCATTAAATCATTTCTCTTCGATAGGTTCATAAGAGTACTGGTAGATGGGCAGAAATTAGAAGCCCACAGTATTAATGTAGGAGTCCCTCAGGGGTCCACTCTGGGCCCAACTCTCTTCCTGATCTACATCAATGATCTCCCAAAACACATACTTAAATCATTCGTTGACATCTATGCTGATGACACGACCATCTATGGCAACACATCAAAGGCCGTAAATCCAAAGTTCTCTCTAATTCTCTTTTCTCTGATCTTGAGCGTGTGGTACAGTGGGGGAAGACGTGGCCGGACACTTTTAATGCATCTAAAACCAAGCTCTGATCCCAATCTGGCATCAATTGAAGTGGATGGCTCTCGTCTTGGGGAGGCACCATGTTTTGACAAGCTTCTGGGTTTGACCTTTACTCCTGATCGGAAATGGAACACATACATCAGGTATGTTGCTCCAGAAGATATGTCACTATTGATGCAATTCTCTATCTGTATAAAAGCCAAGTACGTCCAAGGACGGAGTACTGCTGCCACATCTGGACAAGAGCTGCTAAAAACAGCCTGTCCTGCCTTGACAGAGTACAAAATAGGCTTCGTGGTTTAGTGGGGGATGCCCTTTTCTCTTCCCTGCAACCTCTCTCCCACAGAAGAGACGTTGCGAGCCTGTCTTTGTTTTATCATTATTCCCATGGCAGGTGCTCGTCTGAGCTCCAATCTCTCGCCCCCCTCGCCAATCTTTCACTAGAAACACCCGTCTGGCTGAAACTACTGTCAATAATTTTCCACATTCTTTATCTGTGCCTAAATCCAAACGTAGATTCCATGAGCAAAGCTTGTTTCTTATAACTGCACGCCAGTGGAACTCTCTGCCGCTTGCCTGTTTTCCACCTGACTACAACTTGGATGTCTTCAAGTCCAACATAAACAAACTCCTGACAAACCGCCCCTCAATAAAGATACTCTATCAAACCTCCAACACCGATGATTACTACAATACTATCTCATTAATTACTGTAATTACTGTAATAACCCTTATCCCTGAGTGTCTTTCATGCCCCCATGTAAACAAAAATCAAAATGGCCGCTTGACTGCATAATGTTTTTTGCTGAAATTTTTATCTTCAAACCTCTGTGAGTACAAAGAATATTTCTCATTGTTTTGTAAAAAATTTAGTTATATTAATAGGCAAGACGGATAAACACTATGAAAATAAGTTAATTAATATAAGACACACTATTAGTAAGATTGGGTGGGTTACGAAAGTCATCTCACAGTGTACGGATATGTGTGAAGTAACTTTAGTCACCGCAGTTTTGCAAAAAAATTAAAATTAGATATTTTATTTTGACAAGTTATTTAACTCTTTAACAATTATTTTCTGTTAAATTATTTGCCTTTTAAAAATGACAGTAGTGGTTAACCAATGGTTATTTCTATGTTTTAGCCAACAAAATGTCAAGATCGTATCGATCAGTACAAGGAGAACATCTCTACAACTCAACTCCACCTGAAGTTTTTGAGAAATCTGTTGCAAACTTGCAAGATGGCAAAAGTCAGAGGAAGTTGTGCAAATACTATGTAATACAAAGGTCATCTCTTCAAAACTAGAAGTGTCATCTGGTGGCAGACTGGGTAGAGTGCCAGGTGGTCAGGCATGGCTAAGGCCCGATGAAGAAACATCCATTACTGAATATTTAGTCGTGCTGTCATGTTGGGGGTTCCCTTTTGATAACATTGACCTTAGAATGACAGTAAAACGGTATCTTGACAAGCAGGACAAGACTGTCGGACGTTTCAAGGATACGCTTTTATGTGAGGATTGATGTTACAGTTTCATGAGAAGACACAAGATCAAAATCAAAATCGTCTTTGTATAAATATTTCAAGGAAGAGGACAGAAATCAGCAGATAAACTGTGCTAAATTATGTTGACAATCTAAAGATAAGTCTACAAGGAATTCCACCAACCAACATCACCAATTATGATGAAACAAACCTGACTGATGATCCTGGTAGAAAAAAGCTTATATTCAAGATCGGTGTTCGGTATCCAGAAAGAATTGTGAACAATACAAAAATTTCTGCAAGCCCTATGCCAGTAGGAACAGCAACAGGACAGACACTGCCAGTATACATTGTGTACAAAGCAAAATATTTCTGGTCAACAGGGACTGAAGGTGGGCCAGACAAGGTCCGCTATAATCGTTTTTAAATCGTTCGAGCACATCACTTTCAAAAATTGGTTTGACTCGGTGGTACTTCCATACTGTAGGAAGCTACTAGGAAAAAGGTCCTCATTGGTGACAACTTGTCATTGCACTTCAGTGAAGACACTCGAAAGCAATTTGAAAAGATGACATGTAAATCTGCCTCTCACCAAATGCAACATATTTTTGTCAGCCACTGACTGTTGCGTTCTTTGCACAAATGAAGGCGGCATAGAGACGGCTTCTCTCCGGGGTTAAGAATGTAGCCAAAAAATCTCAAAGCACTATCTCAAAGCATTATCTAAAAAAACTTGTTCCCAGAACTCATGGAAATGTGTCAATGTCATGGAAAATAACTAACAATCTAAAAAGACCTTCTTACGGCAGACTTCAACAAATGTGCAGCATTTCCTCTTGATGAGCGTCAAATTCTGAAACGCCTTCCACAAATTCCATCTGATCCGTCGGAGTAAATCAGTGAGATCTTTATTTCGGAGCTCAAAATATTTCAGCATAGAGAAAAATTGGAACAACCAATGCCAAGCAAAAAAAGGAGAGAGAGAAAGAACATTTAAACATAATGTGCAGTAAGACCGGGAATTAGCATGGATTCTGCTCAAGACGCCACCTGTGACAGTGAATCTCCATCCCCAGGTCTTTAGGGAGTTCAAATAGTGTCAGATCCAAATCCCCCAGCTGCTGATCCAATATCTGAGATGCTTGCTTCATCTTCAGATGCTGACACAGATACTGCTAGCAAGAGAAAACGGATTGAAACTATTCAATCATGCTACACCAAAAGACAAACAGAACATTTTCGACCTTTTTGAGTGAAAAATATTCCGTACCGTATCAGTATATACCACATGTCAAATGAGCGCGGATTCAATAAAGCTTGTCTTTTTTTAAATAAAATATGGAGTGTCCTAGTTATTTCAAAATATATACTAAAATCAATTGTTTTTATGTTGGATAGGCCAACGTCATCACAAGCCGAGGTGATTATAACTACCTAGAATACTGCCGGCAATTACTAAACATGCAATAGTTTACAAAATGTTATTTATTCTACGTGTTCCTGTCCACTTTCTTCATAATTCAGCACCAACAGAGATGTTTAGTGTACCTTATTTTAAAAGATTACAAGCATAGTGTGCCTTATTTTGACAAAAGTTACCTCACATTACGGTAATTCTTGACGCATTTATGTTTTTTATGTTGTAATAAGTTTGCGTAAAATTCCGGACCATCAATGACGATGACAACGACGATGACGGTTGCCTCAACATCTAGAATGACAATTAGGAATAAAAATAAAAAGTTATTTTTTCTTTAAGAATAAACGTTTTAATATCCGATTTCTTTCTCGTAGCAGAAACATGCGTACTAATAGTCCGGGTTGAAGTTATTGTTTTTGTAAACGCTATATTGTTCTGGATAAGCTTTTCTGGCTGTTCGTTTACACTGTTTACTTTTTTACTGTTTACTTCATTCCATGAAGCCGATACTCCCATAAGCCGATAAACATATTAGGATAACGAACCAAACTGAGTGAAACTTAATAATGAATTATAAAGGGAGGTATTCATATTTACATAAGGTATTCGAAAGAACAAATGTATGGAATAAAAATAAAATAAAAAGTGCGGTTGTGAAAAACTGTAGCAATCGTTGATAACATTTCTCGTTGATAAGAGTGATACAAAAATACTGAATGAGTTAGTATCCTGCTACATCCTATATATAGGGCATGTTTGAAAAAGTGGCTTTATTTGGAAATACTACAGGAATTTCAGATAACGCATACAATCAACATATACTATCAGCAAAAAGTACATATTGGCAGGTAGTGTTACCAGATAAAATTTATATGCGGAGCTTGTGTTTGCATTGCTATAATATTACAATCCAGACTGGAAAAATCGTTTTTATCTTAATAATTATGTAGGTAATACACACACACGCGCATATTGTGGTAATTTTTACTTACCGGAACTCGATGTGGAGAGGTGAAGCAATGGAATTCTGTGTGTCAGTCGTTCAAGCAAAAGGGTTGAAAGTGCTTGGTCGACTGATTTTATAACAGTGTTTGTTTTTTTGTTTTTTTTGTCCACTTGCGTTGATCGGACTTAACATTTGCATAAAATCGACGAGTAGGTATAAAAACACTATCGGCGATATTGGTTGGTTGGTCTTTTTGTTTTAGTCCAGCGGCCCGTTTCATAGTTATTGTTACAAAGACGATCTGTCGTTGTAAGAACGAGGCAATTCGTTGCAACTCCTGTTGACCAAGAAAAGGCGTAAAGGGTTCACCACGCAAGGTAAGAGTTTCATTGTTTTTTCCTTCTACATCGAGTTCTGGTTTATCCCGTTGAGTTGAAGAAACGCCTCCCCCTCCCCCTTTTAGTCGGTTAAAATCCGACAATATATATATATAATATTATCAGGCCGCTCGGCCTTGCGCTGTCGTAAAATATGCTTACATATGATATTTAGATTAATGAATATTTCGTGTTTTTTATTATACTAACTTGAGAGCCCGGCGTTGTCCGGGTAGTTGGAGGTGTGTGTTGAGAAAAAAAGTGGTAGTAGGCAGACAGGCTCGAACCCGTACCGCGAAGGAGGAAAAGAACATGAAAAAGAAAACGAGACATATTTGCCGTTGCATCGATCGTACAAACCAGAAGTGGCTAAGGTTTAAATTAAGGCTAGTCAACAGAAAACAGGGGATGACTTTCGAAAATACCTGCAAAAAAATCGACCGCTCCATGTAGAAAATTGCCCAGTTGAGGGCGAAGGAATTAATGCTTATAGGCAATTTTTCTACATTTGTCGCTGGAAGGGTTGATACCTATCTGGTGAAAATCCGTCGCCTTTGTCGAAAGTTTTAGGCATACATACATACATACATACATACATACATTTAAACAGACAGGTGAGATTTATATTATAGATTATATTGGACCCAATATATAGTAATGATTTAACAAGTTAAAAAAAAATATATTTTTGCGCCAACATCGAAGATCTAAACCAAAATGTTTAGCTTACGATTTATACTTTTCCCTTTGACATTAATATTTGACGTATAAAGACATGCTGTAAGGCTAAAAATTAACACATGAACTAATAGCTATTATGTTACGCATGCATATTCGCAATGCCGTCGTTCGGCCTTCACCTAACAAGTTCCATATTTTTTTTTTATTTTTACACTTTTGCACCGATTTTTCCCGGCTAAAACTCAAATATAATGTTTCTTATGGGTTCGAATACTCTATGTATAAAGCTTCATGTCTGTACACCGAAAACTAACAAAGGATTTAATAGGCAACTTTTTAAAACTAATATATATATATATTCATATATATTATATATATATATATATACATACATATATATATACACACGCATACATAAATATATATATACAGAAAGTGATTTGTATTAAGTATAAACTTTTACCGCAAATATTACGCCAGTATAAATCATGTAGAATGTCTGCATGAATAACAAAAGATGATCATCCCATAAGATAACCGAAAAAACTGATAGGGAATTATTAAAATTAATGTTTAAAAGAATATGCAAATTAGCTAGCGCTTTTGCAGATGAATGCAATTATACGACACATATATCAGAAAGTTGTATTTTTTATGTTAACAGGAAAAAGGATTTTTATTATAAGTATCAGTACTCACGAAAAAATTATATATATATATATAAGTGAAATTGTCCGTCTGTGTAAATTTCCCTACCAAACTACTCTGTCAATTTTTAGTCTACAGACTCGAAATTTAACATAAGGGGTATAGAGTTATAGGAAAATCTTTTTAATCTGCTTTCAGCCAGAAATTTTGCTGTCAAAGAGTTAAAGTTCAACGATTTATTCTTTGAAAACTCTCCCAAACCCCTCCAGCAATAAAGACCTAAAATTGTAGATGTAGGTTATTTGGACATAAATCAAATTTTTTCATTTGATTTGAACCAAAACAATAATATTAAAAGGTCAAAATTAGGGTTAAAGTTAAAGAAAAATTGACCTCTGCGGTTTCTACGAAATAACTCAGCCAATTTATTATCAAACTATTTGAAATTTAACATAAAGTGTATTCAGACATAGGGCAAGTTTTTTAATCGTTTTTGGCCAAAAATTTGGCGTCCAATGGGTCAAAGTTCAAAAGACTTGTCCTTTCCGGTCTCTAGCAAACTATTCAGCTAATTTTGTGTCTAAACATTTGAAATTTTACATAAAGAGTATTCAGACATGCAGCAAGCTTTTTAATCAGTTTTGGAGCAAAAATTGTGCTGTAAAGCGGTCAACGTTTAAAGAGTTGACCTTTGCGGACTTTACCAAACTCCTCCACCAATTTTGGGTCTAAACACATGAAATTTAAGATGTAGGTTATCTAGACATGAGTAAATTTTTTTAATATATACATACATATGCACATACAGTTATGAACAGTACATAGGGCACGAGCAAAGCCGGGCTGAACAGCTAGTACATATATATATATATATGTATATATATATATATATATATATATTATTCACTATGTCCACATAAATTATATGAGATGTAACATTCTATTAATCGTATTTCAGTATTTACTTCAACAGTTTTCAATACAGTTGGTGGAAAGTTATAAAAGTATATGGCGATTTAGCTACCCAGAATATTCCGCGTTTCATACCCATGAGGAAATGTCGGGGTAACATGCATTCCGTCTCGTTTTATCTAGATTCACGTATTGTTTAGTTTAGCTGGCTAATCAAACAGATTCGTTTTTATTCCCGCCTGTGTGTTAACGTGTCCAATGGCTGATCTTCACTGAGACAAAAGTTGTCTGACATGGCCTTCCTATTCTTTTTTCCATAGTGTGACATACCTTTTATATTTTGTCAATATATTCAGTTAATGTTTAGGCATATTGTGACACGTGCGTGCTTTGCAAAACTTATTATATAATAGAAATTTTAATTATACGTTCATATGTATAATCACAAAGTAAAGTTTATTATGTGTATATCTGTCCGCCTTTTCACTTCTACAGTTTAATAAGTCCTGTGATCCTTAAAATTTAGTTTCAGATTCCTCATATAGACATAACTTACACGAGTCGTCTAAATTTCTACATGTACTGGACTGACATGTTAGTTTTTACTTGAATATTGGCGAGTATACACTTTATTTGAGCGTCCAGTAATGGGCAGCTAGTGCTGTTTTTATTCTGTATTTTTTTTGTAATTTATGTGAATTGGTGGTCGTTTTAAATTCTAAGGAGGACATACCTACATAATTCTGTTAGTTATTTGGGATTTTCCTTGGTAAATTTATTTTTAAAGTTAAACTTATTTTTTAAGTTAAAGCTTTTAAAGTTTGGGTTATTTCTTTCCCTAATGATTATATTTTTATAGTGTTATCGTTATTGCTGTCATACTGGTCACTTTCTCCATTTGCATTTTGTTATTATTTTTCTCTTCCCTTTCCCATTTAGAATTTTTTTATTATGTGCTTTTATTATATTATCGTCTCTTAGTTTTTTCAGCGACTATAGGACAGTTTTGTGTTATTTTTATTGAACACTTTGTAAACAGGATTAGTTGCGAGGAAGTGTTTTTCGGTGGGTATTAGCAATTTCTTGTCAAATTAAGTTTTAAACATCTGATTATAGGGTGGCGTATACCAGATTACATTCTTTTGCTTTATATTTTTAATTTTAAAAAAATTTGTGTCCTGTTTTTTTTTAATATTTAATTACAATATTATGGCATTCATTATTTTTAGAGCTGCGTTGTAAATGTTCCTTGATTTATTAAATATGTTTTTAGTTCTAGATATATTGCTAATCTTACGCCCGATAAAATTGGGATTCTGCTTAATGATTGATGAGGGATTATTGGATTTGGGGGTTACATATATCGTATTGACGTCATTCTTTTAAACACAGATACTGCTAGCAAGAGAAAACGGATTGAAACTATTCAATCATGCTACACCAAAAGACAAACAGAACATTTTCGACCTTTTTGAGTGAAAAATATTCCGTACCGTATCAGTATATACCACATGTCAAATGAGCGCGGATTCAATAAAGCTTGTCTTTTTTTAAATAAAATATGGAGTGTCCTAGTTATTTCAAAATATATACTAAAATCAATTGTTTTTATGTTGGATAGGCCAACGTCATCACAAGCCGAGGTGATTATAACTACCTAGAATACTGCCGGCAATTACTAAACATGCAATAGTTTACAAAATGTTATTTATTCTACGTGTTCCTGTCCACTTTCTTCATAATTCAGCACCAACAGAGATGTTTAGTGTACCTTATTTTAAAAGATTACAAGCATAGTGTGCCTTATTTTGACAAAAGTTACCTCACATTACGGTAATTCTTGACGCATTTATGTTTTTTATGTTGTAATAAGTTTGCGTAAAATTCCGGACCATCAATGACGATGACAACGACGATGACGGTTGCCTCAACATCTAGAATGACAATTAGGAATAAAAATAAAAAGTTATTTTTTCTTTAAGAATAAACGTTTTAATATCCGATTTCTTTCTCGTAGCAGAAACATGCGTACTAATAGTCCGGGTTGAAGTTATTGTTTTTGTAAACGCTATATTGTTCTGGATAAGCTTTTCTGGCTGTTCGTTTACACTGTTTACTTTTTTACTGTTTACTTCATTCCATGAAGCCGATACTCCCATAAGCCGATAAACATATTAGGATAACGAACCAAACTGAGTGAAACTTAATAATGAATTATAAAGGGAGGTATTCATATTTACATAAGGTATTCGAAAGAACAAATGTATGGAATAAAAATAAAATAAAAAGTGCGGTTGTGAAAAACTGTAGCAATCGTTGATAACATTTCTCGTTGATAAGAGTGATACAAAAATACTGAATGAGTTAGTATCCTGCTACATCCTATATATAGGGCATGTTTGAAAAAGTGGCTTTATTTGGAAATACTACAGGAATTTCAGATAACGCATACAATCAACATATACTATCAGCAAAAAGTACATATTGGCAGGTAGTGTTACCAGATAAAATTTATATGCGGAGCTTGTGTTTGCATTGCTATAATATTACAATCCAGACTGGAAAAATCGTTTTTATCTTAATAATTATGTAGGTAATACACACACACGCGCATATTGTGGTAATTTTTACTTACCGGAACTCGATGTGGAGAGGTGAAGCAATGGAATTCTGTGTGTCAGTCGTTCAAGCAAAAGGGTTGAAAGTGCTTGGTCGACTGATTTTATAACAGTGTTTGTTTTTTTGTTTTTTTTGTCCACTTGCGTTGATCGGACTTAACATTTGCATAAAATCGACGAGTAGGTATAAAAACACTATCGGCGATATTGGTTGGTTGGTCTTTTTGTTTTAGTCCAGCGGCCCGTTTCATAGTTATTGTTACAAAGACGATCTGTCGTTGTAAGAACGAGGCAATTCGTTGCAACTCCTGTTGACCAAGAAAAGGCGTAAAGGGTTCACCACGCAAGGTAAGAGTTTCATTGTTTTTTCCTTCTACATCGAGTTCTGGTTTATCCCGTTGAGTTGAAGAAACGCCTCCCCCTCCCCCTTTTAGTCGGTTAAAATCCGACAATATATATATATAATATTATCAGGCCGCTCGGCCTTGCGCTGTCGTAAAATATGCTTACATATGATATTTAGATTAATGAATATTTCGTGTTTTTTATTATACTAACTTGAGAGCCCGGCGTTGTCCGGGTAGTTGGAGGTGTGTGTTGAGAAAAAAAGTGGTAGTAGGCAGACAGGCTCGAACCCGTACCGCGAAGGAGGAAAAGAACATGAAAAAGAAAACGAGACATATTTGCCGTTGCATCGATCGTACAAACCAGAAGTGGCTAAGGTTTAAATTAAGGCTAGTCAACAGAAAACAGGGGATGACTTTCGAAAATACCTGCAAAAAAATCGACCGCTCCATGTAGAAAATTGCCCAGTTGAGGGCGAAGGAATTAATGCTTATAGGCAATTTTTCTACATTTGTCGCTGGAAGGGTTGATACCTATCTGGTGAAAATCCGTCGCCTTTGTCGAAAGTTTTAGGCATACATACATACATACATACATACATACATTTAAACAGACAGGTGAGATTTATATTATAGATTATATTGGACCCAATATATAGTAATGATTTAACAAGTTAAAAAAAAATATATTTTTGCGCCAACATCGAAGATCTAAACCAAAATGTTTAGCTTACGATTTATACTTTTCCCTTTGACATTAATATTTGACGTATAAAGACATGCTGTAAGGCTAAAAATTAACACATGAACTAATAGCTATTATGTTACGCATGCATATTCGCAATGCCGTCGTTCGGCCTTCACCTAACAAGTTCCATATTTTTTTTTTATTTTTACACTTTTGCACCGATTTTTCCCGGCTAAAACTCAAATATAATGTTTCTTATGGGTTCGAATACTCTATGTATAAAGCTTCATGTCTGTACACCGAAAACTAACAAAGGATTTAATAGGCAACTTTTTAAAACTAATATATATATATATTCATATATATTATATATATATATATATACATACATATATATATACACACGCATACATAAATATATATATACAGAAAGTGATTTGTATTAAGTATAAACTTTTACCGCAAATATTACGCCAGTATAAATCATGTAGAATGTCTGCATGAATAACAAAAGATGATCATCCCATAAGATAACCGAAAAAACTGATAGGGAATTATTAAAATTAATGTTTAAAAGAATATGCAAATTAGCTAGCGCTTTTGCAGATGAATGCAATTATACGACACATATATCAGAAAGTTGTATTTTTTATGTTAACAGGAAAAAGGATTTTTATTATAAGTATCAGTACTCACGAAAAAATTATATATATATATATAAGTGAAATTGTCCGTCTGTGTAAATTTCCCTACCAAACTACTCTGTCAATTTTTAGTCTACAGACTCGAAATTTAACATAAGGGGTATAGAGTTATAGGAAAATCTTTTTAATCTGCTTTCAGCCAGAAATTTTGCTGTCAAAGAGTTAAAGTTCAACGATTTATTCTTTGAAAACTCTCCCAAACCCCTCCAGCAATAAAGACCTAAAATTGTAGATGTAGGTTATTTGGACATAAATCAAATTTTTTCATTTGATTTGAACCAAAACAATAATATTAAAAGGTCAAAATTAGGGTTAAAGTTAAAGAAAAATTGACCTCTGCGGTTTCTACGAAATAACTCAGCCAATTTATTATCAAACTATTTGAAATTTAACATAAAGTGTATTCAGACATAGGGCAAGTTTTTTAATCGTTTTTGGCCAAAAATTTGGCGTCCAATGGGTCAAAGTTCAAAAGACTTGTCCTTTCCGGTCTCTAGCAAACTATTCAGCTAATTTTGTGTCTAAACATTTGAAATTTTACATAAAGAGTATTCAGACATGCAGCAAGCTTTTTAATCAGTTTTGGAGCAAAAATTGTGCTGTAAAGCGGTCAACGTTTAAAGAGTTGACCTTTGCGGACTTTACCAAACTCCTCCACCAATTTTGGGTCTAAACACATGAAATTTAAGATGTAGGTTATCTAGACATGAGTAAATTTTTTTAATATATACATACATATGCACATACAGTTATGAACAGTACATAGGGCACGAGCAAAGCCGGGCTGAACAGCTAGTACATATATATATATATATGTATATATATATATATATATATATATTATTCACTATGTCCACATAAATTATATGAGATGTAACATTCTATTAATCGTATTTCAGTATTTACTTCAACAGTTTTCAATACAGTTGGTGGAAAGTTATAAAAGTATATGGCGATTTAGCTACCCAGAATATTCCGCGTTTCATACCCATGAGGAAATGTCGGGGTAACATGCATTCCGTCTCGTTTTATCTAGATTCACGTATTGTTTAGTTTAGCTGGCTAATCAAACAGATTCGTTTTTATTCCCGCCTGTGTGTTAACGTGTCCAATGGCTGATCTTCACTGAGACAAAAGTTGTCTGACATGGCCTTCCTATTTTTTTTTCCATAGTGTGACATACCTTTTATATTTTGTCAATATATTCAGTTAATGTTTAGGCATATTGTGACACGTGCGTGCTTTGCAAAACTTATTATATAATAGAAATTTTAATTATACGTTCATATGTATAATCACAAAGTAAAGTTTATTATGTGTATATCTGTCCGCCTTTTCACTTCTACAGTTTAATAAGTCCTGTGATCCTTAAAATTTAGTTTCAGATTCCTCATATAGACATAACTTACACGAGTCGTCTAAATTTCTACATGTACTGGACTGACATGTTAGTTTTTACTTGAATATTGGCGAGTATACACTTTATTTGAGCGTCCAGTAATGGGCAGCTAGTGCTGTTTTTATTCTGTATTTTTTTTGTAATTTATGTGAATTGGTGGTCGTTTTAAATTCTAAGGAGGACATACCTACATAATTCTGTTAGTTATTTGGGATTTTCCTTGGTAAATTTATTTTTAAAGTTAAACTTATTTTTTAAGTTAAAGCTTTTAAAGTTTGGGTTATTTCTTTCCCTAATGATTATATTTTTATAGTGTTATCGTTATTGCTGTCATACTGGTCACTTTCTCCATTTGCATTTTGTTATTATTTTTCTCTTCCCTTTCCCATTTAGAATTTTTTTATTATGTGCTTTTATTATATTATCGTCTCTTAGTTTTTTCAGCGACTATAGGACAGTTTTGTGTTATTTTTATTGAACACTTTGTAAACAGGATTAGTTGCGAGGAAGTGTTTTTCGGTGGGTATTAGCAATTTCTTGTCAAATTAAGTTTTAAACATCTGATTATAGGGTGGCGTATACCAGATTACATTCTTTTGCTTTATATTTTTAATTTTAAAAAAATTTGTGTCCTGTTTTTTTTTAATATTTAATTACAATATTATGGCATTCATTATTTTTAGAGCTGCGTTGTAAATGTTCCTTGATTTATTAAATATGTTTTTAGTTCTAGATATATTGCTAATCTTACGCCCGATAAAATTGGGATTCTGCTTAATGATTGATGAGGGATTATTGGATTTGGGGGTTACATATATCGTATTGACGTCATTCTTTTAAATATGGTTAGTAAATTATTTCTCTTTATAATTTTGGGTGGTGTCTAAGAAGTGAGTTATTCTACTTCGGTTAACACGACTACAATCAGGTCTATTTTTTCCATTATATTGTGCATTATTTGCATAAAATTCTCTCGATTCATATTGTTAGAATCTATTATTATAACTAAGCTCCATATAAGCCAATATCTGTATAATCTACATTAATATAAGGTTGAGGCTTCGTCGCACTTACATTGATATTAAAAGCCTACTTTCTCATTTAAAATTATTAAACTGTCATTATTAACGTATTCAATTAATATTGGACTTTAATACGGCCATGCTCTACACAGCTTGAAAGCATACCGGCGGAACAGAGTTCTCCAGGCTGGCAGTTTTTAAAAAACAATATGTGTTCATGGAATCTGCGTGACGATGAGGGTATAGATAGAGAGTAGGGAAAATTGTTAGTGGCAATTTTAGCTTCTTGTGAAGGTTGGCGTAGGAAGTCCATAGATTGAAGCTCAGTAAAGATAAAGAAAAAACATGCTCGCAACATTCCTCTGTGGAAAAGAGGTTGCAGGGAGGAGAAAAGGGCATCGCCTACTAAACTTTGTAATGTAAAATAGACTAACCCCCTACCCAAATGTTTCAACAGTATTCCATTTTAAGAGGTATTTGTCTCTTATACAAGTAGAAGATGGCGTCGGGAGTGGGAAATCATCTAGAGCGGTAGAATAATGCAACCATTTTTTCAGCGCTATTGGCAATAGATTTGATGTAAATCTTCCATTTTGGTTAAGGGTGAACGAAACTCCTAGAAGTTGGTCGAAGCAGGGCACTTTATTGAGAGGGCAGTTATTCATGGCAATTTGGGAAAAGTCGGGACCAAGACCTTCGTGGTAAAAAGATAGGAGCTTCATTTTGAATGCGTTAAAATTAACCATTTACTTTTTCCCTATTAAACAACGTGCTCCAGACCAGAAGAGAGAGACACAAACAGCGAGATTTTTGTTGTTGTTGTTGTTGGTCTTTGAAATGTTACTATAAATGGCAGTGTTCTCCGCATACACACACACACAGATATATATATATATATATATATATATATATATATATATATATATATATATATATATATATATATAACGGCGAATGAACTGGGAATGTGGTTTAGGAAATCATTGATGAAGATAACGAAGAAGTTGGACCAAGGATAGATCCTTGGATAACACCAGCGTTGATACTTTGAGCTTTGGATTCTGCGCATCAACGAATACTTGTATAAACCTTTCGGCGAGAAAGGATTTGATAGTTGAGAAAGCATTTTCAGATATTCCATTGCTGGATATCTTGTGGAGTAGAGTTTTATGCCAAATTATATCAAATGCCTTTGATATGTTGAGAGTTATCAATAGATCCGGTGTATACTTCGAATGACGAAAATTATATAAATTGTCACTGTAGGGTTTTTTTCCGATATGATTGACAATTTCTCTATTTAGCTCGGATTCAAGCAACTTACTTATGGCTAACACTGTGATAACGGAATATTCTTTTCATTCTTTTGAATCTCGGGTATATATCCGACACAGTTAGCCACATTTAATCAATTGAGAACCATATCCACATATATAAAAAGATATTAGATATCAACGGATATATACTCAAGAGTCCAAACAATGAAAAGAATATACTGTTGTCATATCCCTACTTATGACGCAGAGAGGACTAAGTGGTTTGTACTGAGATGCAGAAGACCGATCACCAGTTTTTTTAAATACTGGACGACTAACGAGGGTATCAAATGTATTTGAAAGCAATTATCATTTTGGCATCGATTCAACAGCAAGAATAGGTGCTAGTTATGTTTGCAGCTTTTTGGGTACTTTAGTTGAAATATTGTCAGCACATGCTGTTTTGCTAGCAAATTTCTTGTGGTAATATATTGAACAGATATGTGAATGTCGCTCGGTATATTTTCGGTCTTCATAAACATTCTGGAGGTTAGTGGTCTAGATCGCAAAGGGTTGAGTTTTATGTAAAGTTCTTGGCAAAGAGCTTAGCTTTGTTAGGTGCTAACGAAATCACCTCGGGCTCATTGGTAATGGTTGAGCTAGAGGACGCGCATCTATTCAGAATCTTGTTTGTTATTCGTCAACACTCATGGGATCTAAACCTCTGTTCTTCTACTTTGGACTTGATTGGCTGAGCATATGATTCTCTCGCATTTTCTATAATCCTTGTGCACTGATTGTTTGCAGTCATTAGTATCGAAACATGTATTACGCGGCAGCACATGCAGGAGAGTATAATGGCTGGATGTTCAGTTTCTATGGGAATTTCTTTTTTTTATTGTGATATATCAGAATATCTTAACGGAGACAGACATGAAGATGAGCTGTTCAGAATATGCTATGAAAGGATCTACAAGACTTGCGAATTGTCCGTCAGCATTGAGTACGCCGATAGGTTCGTTTACAATCTGTGTTCGGCCACCAACAACGGAGAAATCATGGCAAAACCTTTCTTCATCTGTTTTGTTTGAGTTGAGTAGCTATTTAACACTGTGAACATTGAAATCTTTACAGACATGGATGTTGGCTAAGGGACGGTCATACAGGGTATAATCTACTGACTTATTGATAAAGATATCTACTCCATCATTGTGCGAACGGTAAAGGGCAAATATAAATGCTGTGCTGTGAGTAAGTACTACTCTAAAGCACATGTATGGACGTTTGAAGTCTTATTTGGGGATGTCCCTACCACAGGGAAGCTATCTCTAATGTAAGCACATATTGCATGCTCATGGCGATCTTGAGGGTCAGATTTAGGCGTAAAGTTAGGATTTCTTTTGATGACAAAATCAGATAAGGAAGCTGTTTAGTTAATACCATTTTCACGCAAGAACAACAAGTCAGGTTTGATCTCCAGTGAATAAATTTCTTCATCTGTGAATTGGTGTAAGAAAAGGAGACCTTGTGCTAGGCCTTTGCGTTGGAAGTTGGGGATCTGGGATATCTCTTGTTTTGTTTGTTGTAATGTTTCATAGTAATATTGTGAAAGAGACTAGCGGTCAGTAATCATTGCGCTTTCCCAAGTAAAAATATTTTAATCTCGAATACTTTCTAGAATCAAATGTTTACAACCGGGAACACCTTAAAGATGCAGATAACAATAATAAGTGCAGTGCATCTGATTTGCCAAGATTCACTTAAGTACATTATTTCCCCTTTTCTATTAAAAAAGTAAAATATGTATTTGGAAATAGGCGTGCATTTTTGCCGTACAAATACGGGAATTTAAGCAATGATAATTACAATGCATAACAAAGAATAACAAACAAAAGGAACTAGAAAAAAATCAACATTGTTTTAAAAAAATTATGCCACTTTCAATTAATTTTTAATAATACGTGTACCTGAATATTCTATGAAAAATTGATACGTTTGTTAATACATTCGTAACAAAAGCAACAAAAAGTACTTGGCAATACATACGCACGCACACGCACACGCACACGCACACGCGCACACACACACGTATATATAAATAAATAAATATATATATATATATATATATATGGTTACTTAATTTAATCACATAAATTAATATACGAAAGTATAAATGTATGCGTAAACTTTAAGTATTTACTTAAACAGTACGTAGGTAAAGCTAGGTAGTTAGTTATAAAATATATATGGCAATAAAGCTACACCGAATATTCCGCGTTTCATCCACACTAGGATTCATCAGGCTTATGCGAGGATTTTGTGGTTGTCTCGCGTTTTTATATACGCATCTTCTATTGTGTTTTTATTAGCCAATCAGCTTTGTAGTTTGCACTGCACCCTTCCTAATCAGCCAATGAGCAGGCACTTACAGGGCAAAGGCCCAGTTGAATTCCGGTTCACCCGTTCCTTTGTGTGTGCTGTTTTGGTGGGGAGCATAGGTATCTAGTGTCCTATTTTAAATCTAGGTTAAATGTGTTTTTTTATGTTAGTTTATATATATATATATATATATAATACAAATTACAATTAAATTTACCAAAATGATCCAAGATGGTAAAACTAAAGTATATTATAAATATTAAAGAATTACTATTTATAAAGTAATCTCAACCAGATGTAAAAGCTCGATAAAATCAAATAAGAGATAGAGTTTATAATAAGAACAAAAAGTTAATAAAACATGTTAAAAAACATTTTTCAAAGAGTTAAAAACATATTTAATCTGAAAAGGAAACACTTAATAAGTGAATAGTCCTTAATCCGTGGGTTTCGAAGAAATACTTTCCTTCTCATCAGATGGTAGGAATTAGCAAAATGCTGGATCGGATTTTGCCTACAAAAGTATTTGATGAAACTGCAAGTAAGTCAAAGATCTTACTTGATAACAAAAAGTGAAGCAGAGGGAATATGGTGATGAACAAGTTGATTTCACGTGGATGGATAGTCTGCTGAAAGGTAAAGTATCCAATGACGGTAAAATCCAAGATTGGATACTTTACCTTTCATATTTGTCTTTTAATTGAAATATTCTAGTGTTCACGTCAATTTAAACAAATAACTTCAAATTGAGGAGACAAAAAGAAAGTCCGCAGCAATAAATTCGCTTTAAACCAGGTTAAATTATAGCCCCTAAATCAATTTAAAATATCCACCAACAGGCAACAAAGCATCTCTAATCGTAATTGTGCTTGTTCCAGGTTATATCGCCCCTAAATCAGTATAAAATATCCACTAAAAGCAACAAAGTATCTCTAATCGTAATTGTTGTTGTTACAGGTTATACAACGTAACATTTAGTCCATATGCCACGACTTTCTCTTAGAGATCGTCAAAAGCTCATTAATCTCCACTTTTCTGGTTTATCCAATCGAGAAATAGGCCGCAGATTAAAATGTGATAAGAAAACGGTACGAAAAACTGTGCAAAAGCGCCAAAACACCGGCAGTGCTCGTGATGCCTCTAAATCCGATCGTACTAGTGTTACTTCTAACAGGGAATACAACGCTATCAAGATCCTCAGCCTAAGAAACAGATTTGAAACGGCTCCCCAAATCCAACAACAGTGATATCTTGTTGAAAAGTGCTCTCTTTCTACTGTCAAGAACAGATTAAAGGAATTTAATTTGCGAGGATGTGTTGCAAGACGCAAACCAATGATTTCTGTAAAGAACAAAAAGCGTCGTTTAGACTTTCTCACACGCGCCGTCTAAACTTCGTCAGATGCAATGAAGATCATGACTCTTCATATTGGTCAAACGTGCTTTTAGCAACGATAGCAGGTTCAATAGGCTAGCCAGTGATGGGCGTCGGTGGAAAGACGGATAATTTAATCCTACGTGCTCAGTTTCAACGCTGCAAGGTGGTGGACCTTCAGTTTTAGTGTGGGACATTAATAGTACCAATGGTTCAGGGCTTATAGTTCGCTTGCAAGGTCGAATTAATTCGACCAAGTACATTAATATGTTGACTGAGCTTTTTCTACTCTACTTTGGTCGGAATTTGGATGATAATCCCATCTTCATGCTCCCATTCACACAACTGGCAATGTCAAGAGGTTCCTGAAAGAGCATGATATTCCGTGTTTGGATTGGCCTGCACAATCTGCAGACCTCAATCGTATGGCATTACATCAAGCAATAGTTGCTCAATGATAAAATTACAAATTTGGAAGAACTTTGGACAAAAATTAAAGAAAAGTGGGATGCCTTTTCCCGGAGTATTGCTGCAGTCTAATTCAAGGAATTTCTAAAAGATTGCAGGCTCTCATACTGCAGAAGGGCTATGCTGTTGTATTTGTGTTGCATTAATGTCCTAAAGTTACATTTAAATATCATTGTGCGGACTTTCTTTTTGCCTGCTCAATTTGAGGTTATTTTTTTAAATTGACGTGAACACTAGAATATTTCAATTGAAATCAAATATTAACAGGTAAAATGATAGGATAATAAAAGGCGAATCAAATGAGGTATAATTTGTTTAAACAGTTACATTAAATTTAACTTAAATTTGCAGTTTTTGAAAAAATTACAAGTGCAGACTTTCTTATATATATATATATATATATATAACTCTGTAGACCGTCTGACCGAGATTGTACACACAAACATACACACACACATACACACACATATATGTGTATGTGTATGTAAAAAGCTGACTTTTATTTTAAATTAAGATTTGCTATAGTATATGTTTTCATGTCTGATCATTTCGCTTTCTTAAAATCTATGAGAAAGTTAAAATGGCGAATGTGTTGCAATGGTTGCTCATTCAAAATCAGTTAGCTCGTGAATAGAAATGTCTTTTCATAGAGAAATAATGACAACAATGAGCTACTTCTGAGATTTTAGGTCACATATGGGCATTTTTCCTTGCTCACCGTTGACGAAATAAAAGAAAGCTGCGATAAATTATTAAGGCGAAACTGGAATAATGAATAAAGCAGTGTTCACATATTCGCGAAAAAGGAAATACTCTTTCATCGACTTCCGACTTACGAACACGATTTCCTCTTCCGGCTAATCGAAAGTGTTTTGTTTCTTTTGTGGTGTAACTTGCACTCTTTCTTATTCTTACAATATATCAAATAAAACATGTTTTAACTTTTTTTAGATAACAGACATTTAGGTTTTTACTTATTTGAACCTGGGTAGCAAATGACGAAAAGTGATGTCATAATCGATGACACTTTGTGCTTATTATTGCAAGTTTGAGACTAAATCACGATCAAACATTTTTAATTTTAAAAATAAAAAAAAACATAAAGAATATAAAAAAATTCTTCATAGCTCACCATGATTTTAAAAATGTATAAATTATCGATTTAGTTAAGTATGTTTCTATATACTTGCCTCCCCACAGAGGGCAGAATTAGATACATGGCCAGTTTTTAATGTTGGGGAAATCTAACTCCCTGAAAAGGGGCACACTAGACAGGATCAAAAATAAAAATAGCCTCAATCTAAGAATGATTTCTCCTACACTGGTTGAAGACAGTAAAAGTAAATTGTAGCAGCAGAATAGATACTACACTGTGATCTTCTTTATATAGTTAATTGCATGAAATTTACAAATTAAGTTATAACACAAAAATGAATAATAACATAAAAGAAACTTAGGCATGAAACCCATAAGACATTTAAGGGAGAGGTGCAGAGTCTTTCTACAAGGTCTACAAAACATTGAAGAATACTCTTGGCTGACACCATTCACCATTATACCGCATTCACACCGTGAAGTTAAACCTATTTAATAAATTCACCTGGCATTTTGATAAAAATTATGTATGCACGCGCGTGTGTATCTGTGAGTGTCTACAATATATATTTTTAAAATTTTTCTTTTAATTATTTTTAACAAAAACAGAAAAAAGTTCATTGAAACAATTCTTTGAATTTGATATTGCAAAAAGTTTAATGTTGTAACAAGTTCCTAGTGGAGAGTGGAGAAGAAAAGAAAGGATTAGACTACATAAAATGCCATTTAGGAGGTGTTAGTGTAGTCACTCCCCATCGTAAGCTAAGTATTAGATTGCTCACCGTTTTCCGGGAACTTAAAACAAGCAGGATGGCCTCTAGTTGGGAAATAGGTGATTTACTAGAAGATGTGGGTAGAAAAAATTAGGGAGTAAAATGAGGTAGGAAGGTGACCTGCGAGTGGGGGAAGACCGTGAGGGAAAAGAAAGGTATGTATGGATTCGGCAAATTCGGAGGTTCTCTAGTACCAAAACAAAACAGGGATAGGATCTCATTTGTACTATCAGCCAAGAGTCTTTTTAAGGACTATACTATTTTACGTGATGGGTTCCGAAGTACCCAGGACCGCGTGTACCATGCTTTATGGAAGAAGCATGAATTCAAACCTGGTTATACTATGGTGTTGGCCTGAAGATCAAGGAAGTTGCATGTTAGGTATATTTATGTACGGCATGAAATTGATTGTTCGGCATGTTTATGTATGGAAGAAAATAACACTGGAATCTTAGGAACGTCTTCACTATTACCGTAATTATAGGAGAAACCGGACCCCTGAAAAAATTTCCAAAACTATCCGCCGAATATGCCCAGTGAACCAAGTGCTAGATAAATAGAAACATTTGCATATATATATCCATATGTGTGTGCGTGTTTCTCCCTATATATAAAAAAATAACACAAAGTTTTTTTATGTAGTGCAACGTTGCAAAAATACAGCTAGAAATCTTTCTAATAATTCAGCGCTTAACAAGGAATAGATCATTAATTCTTCCGTTAATTTCAAGATGTTAGGTTTTATTGCCATCATATGCGTACAATTGACTCAGCCCCAAATTGATATATAGATATAATATACACATTAACATAAAGGGTATTCAGACATACAGCAATCTTTTTAATCCGTTTTTAAGCAGCAATTTGGGTGGTAAGAAGTCAAAGTAGAAGGAGTTGACTTTTGTAGATTCTACCAAAAACC
Organism: Euprymna scolopes; assembly: GCF_053919585.1. Lineage (NCBI taxonomy): Eukaryota > Metazoa > Mollusca > Cephalopoda > Sepiida > Sepiolidae > Euprymna > Euprymna scolopes. Next base: position 45,828,607 of record NC_136485.1, read on the forward strand.
TCCGCCAATTTTGAGTCTAAACAATTGAAGTTTTAGATGTAGGTTACTTGGACATGAGTCAAACATTTAAATTTAATTTGAGCCCAAAACAATAAAAGTCAAGGGGTCAAAATTGGGTCAAAGTTTTTAAAAAATTGACGTCTGCGGTCTCTACCAACTTTCTCCAAGGTGGTTAAAGGGGCCTATTAAGTGGAAAGGTATTACCATACATATTCACACTTTTTAATATATACATAAGCACATAAAGTTATGAATAGTACATAGGGCCCGAGCAAAGCCGGGCGGAACTGCTAGTATATATATATAGAAATTGTCTGTGTGTGTAGATTTCCTCATCCAACTACTCTGTAAATTTTCAGTCTACAGACTCGAGGTTTGAATTAAGGAGTTTTAAGATTTGAGAACATCTTTTTACTCGGTTTTCGGCCAGAAATTTGGCTGTCAAGAAGTCATCTTAAACAATTTTACCTTGTAAAACTCTACCGAACTCCTGGGCAAATTTTGGGTCGAAACACTTGAAATTTTAAATATAGATTACTTGGACATGGATCAAACTTTGTGATTTGATTTGAGCCCAAACAATAAATGTTAATGGGTGAACACTTGGATCAAAGTTTAAACAAAGTGTTTCAGTGGAGTCACAATATCAAGACTACACTTCTTCAGACGAAAAGAGAATTAATATTGAAACTACTGTCAGATTACATTGGTTTTTTTATGATATGCTGGTTGCGATCTATATTCCAGTGGAACTTCGGCGATACTTTGTGAATTGGGAAGTAGGTTTATTTTTGGGTGTGGTTAGGATACAATATATACCAGCTCTGTCTTGAATTGAGCGGTCTTTAATAATCAAGTGAGTTTCATTGGATTTACATGTAGAAAACCAATCGATATAACCGATATATATATATATATATATATATATATATATATATATATATATATATATATATATATATAATAAAGGAAAGTATTTCTGCCTACCCTCTGATGAGAAGGAAAGTATGTCTTCGAAACTCCGCGGATTAAGGACTATCCACTTATCAAGTGTTTCCTTTTCACATTAAATATGTTTTTAACTCTTTTTCAAAGTGTTTTTGAACATGTTTCATTAACTGTTTGTTCTGATATATATATATATATATATATATATATATATATATATATATTATTTTGGAAATATAATTATCTACTGACACGTGTTTCGTCGTCTATGACTCATCAGAGTGGCTGAATCTAGCGAGATTCTAAATTGGGACACCACGGTAATGAGCCTAAACCCCTTACCGTTCATCCATATCGCATAACTGTTTGGATATATCGCGATTTACTTAGATGTTATTTGTTTTTGTTTTTGCGATACGTTTTGAATGAATTCAATTATTTACGAAAGTACATTTTTACCTAAATGCGAGTTGAGAATAATTTTCTCTTTAACCAATTTGGTACCCCCACATGGGGATCGGCATATATATTATTTTTAAAATATAATTATCCACTGACACATGTTTCGTCGTCTACGACTCATCAGAGTCGCTGAATCTAGCGAGATTCGTAATCGAGACCCCACGGTAGGTCAACATTAGCGAAAACGTGTCAGTGTACCTTCCTGTGATTGAATGCTTTGTCTGACTCTACTTTAAACGCCCACTAAGTACTGAATGTTCTTCTATTCACGTGTTAGTTGCCGGTGCCCTGGAGAAAAGACACTAACTTGCGAAGTGTGATACAATGTTGGAATGCTGTGTAGGGTAAGACAGGCGCCTCTTAAGGTGGCCAATTAAACATTGCCTCGCCAGTTCCGTCGGTAGTCCCTGGTGCGGACGCCTCAAGCAGTAAGCAATTTACTTCAGCCGAAAGACTCGAGAGAGAGAGAGAGAGAGAGAGAGAGAGAGAGAGAGAGAGAGAGAGGAGGACATTTTAGAACTGCACAGGACCAAATCCTGTCATATATAGTAAAAAAAGACAATGTTATTTTTCATTACTGACCTAAGGGTTTCGCGAGTTCTACTAGCCTGAATCCCACTGATCATACGAAAAAACGCAATCAAACGAGGGCCATGAACTCCAGAATTCTCTGCTGTCACTGGATTACCAACGTTCCAGACCAATCAACGTTTCTTAATAATTCAGATTTACTTAGGCATTTCTTAATTATAGACTAACGTTTAAAGTTTTATTTTAGAATAAAAATCATGTAATTAATTTTGATCCAAATTGAGATAATGATTCTATATAAAAGATTGAACAACATTATAATTGGATTTTTAACCCGGCATGACCATCTCTTACAAAACTATATTTCTTTTTCTATAGCCCCTCTTCTGCGAAACATCTCCGTTCTAGATACTGTTTGCAGGGAAAACAAAATTTATTATTTAGAAACAATCCAAGTTTTCTGACGAATGTTTGACGATACCTACCAGAATACACGGCGTTTTCACATCCATTATGGAATTGTTTCTCATTACACTTCTATTGCATTTCATTTGTCCGCTTAGAAAACCTTCAGCTATTGCTGTTACAAGTCTAAATAATTAATCGTGCAATAAGCACTAGAGGGTTTGTTTTGCCTTCTTTCTGTGTAAATTTTGCATTTAATTCACTCATCGACATATTAGCAAGGAGTACTTGAGAAAAGTTTAATGTCAAGTAATTCAATATGGATCCTAATTAGTCTTTTAGACGGTGCGGCTGTTGCGGAAGGTTACATTCGGTAAGCGACGATTAAATATATCCGCGACTTGGTCAGGTAAGCGAATAAGGCCTTGAAGCGTTCTATCACTGAAAACAGAGGTTTAATAATTCAATGTCCAATCTAATAAACACTAGACGTATCTGCTTGATATACGTCTATTCACTCAACACTTTTATCGATGCAAATGATATTAAAATGCAAGTGTAACGGAGTTATTGTCGAATGGATAGATATAAGTGCGCGAATGGCATAAAAAATGTTTGTATACAACCTAAATGTGACAGACCAATCTACTTAATGTCTACTTCAATAAAGTGATACTTATGCAGAGAACGACTAGATTTTCCATGAATTGTACTTGGGCATATTCTGTCAACTTACGTAAATAGCCGAATATGAAGAAACGAACAGCTAATACAACAGTCAACAGTTAATAAATTGAAAGAAGTGTCCCCTCGATATGACGACTGTTCGAATATTACAGCGTGAATGTATCATCGGTTCGAAACATTGGAAAACATTTCTACGAGACATTTGCAAAGAGTATTTTCTCAGGAATTCTCAGCAAGTAACCGAAAATGTTAAAGAATTAGTCGACCCTCAACCTTAACACAGGAAAAAAAAAAAAACAAAACGAAGTAGACATTAAAAATAGTTTTTCTACCTCATCCCAAGAAAAACACTCTCTTGGAAATGATGTAAAAAAAAAAAAATAATAATATTTCTGATGGAAAAAAATAGCAAAAAGTTGATCAACACTTAGCATATTTCTGTGGTTTACGTAATATGCCGGAACAACCTCCACAAAAGAAAAAAAAATGGTTATTCTTTGCATAAGTACCCGTAAATTAATAGCAAATATTGTTTCATGTGCAATGATGAGCTTAAAAATAGAATATTCTATATAATGACAAATAATACGGACAGAATATTACTATTGCTATTGCCGAAGCTGAGTCTGGTTGACGCAAGTCGCAGACAACCGCACACACACGCGCACACACACGCACATGCACACACGGATGCGCACACACACATGCACACACTCGCACACACAAACACGCACACGCACACACACACACACACGCCTGCACACGCACACACATGGAGACACGCAGACACACAGAGACACACGCACACACAAATAACTTACACACACGGACGCACACACATACGGACGCACGCACACACGCATAAACACACGCATACAGACCCACTTACACACACAAACTCGAAAAAATAACACACACGTACACACGCACACACGCACACACACAAGACACGCACACACAAAAAACACACACGCAAACACAAAAACACACACATGCGCGCACACACACACACACGGACGCACGCACACACACGTACATACAAAGACGCATACACACGCCCAAACACACCCACACGCAAGCACACGGACGTACACACGTATACACACGGATGTACACAAGCAGACACACACGCATACACGCACACACTATGCAAATAGTCTGGAATAGACAATTTAAAGGGTTCAAAATCTTACATAAGGAGATTTTCAACTATATAAACTCTCAATTTCTGGTTGTGATCAAATGTTTGAGCTAAGCAATATGGGTCACGTTATAGTTATGTTTCCATAAAATCCGGGTCTCGGCTATATTATTCGTTTAATTCGTTTAATTTTTTTTTATTTAGCGTATAATAAAATAATTTTAATCGATAGTACTTTTAAAAAGAAAATGATTTATTTAGCTTAAAAAAGATGAAATAATAGCTTCGATCTATGTAAAGATAAAAGATTTAGCACTGTAGCGTAACTGTATAAGATCAATTAACGTCTACGGTATATTTAATGTGAAAATATGAAAAAAATTCTTGACTCTGTGTCGCAGTTGGTTATTATGTTAGTATTCGATTTATTTTATTTAAAACGATTACCTATTGTAGAGAATGACGCTATATTTGAAAACTTGTAATTTTCATAAATCAATAAAATCAAAGTAAAACTTAGTTGACTCAATTATTTAAGCTTCATGGTTATCAGTTTTCATAATATGGCATACCTAAGTATTTTCCATCTCTATATTTTCCTTTTGTGTTATTTTTATTTTTTAGTAATTGCCTTATTTTCGTATTTCTACTTTTTAAATGATGTTTCAAGAAATTACATATTTTAATATAAATTTATTCTTTTGTGTGTTTTTTTATTTCAATAATTATTTTTCTCTGCTAATTTATTTATTTAATTGATTTATTTCCAATTCAAATTTTAGATTCTTCTTATATGCTCGATTATTTTATACGATAGTTTTGTACAAACTTTGTTTACATGCTACGATCTACTGATTAATTCATGGTTAACATTTTATTTGCTAAAAAGGAGCTATTGTTAAAAGTAAATTTAAATATTTGTTATTAAAATTTATCTTCATCCCATACTAGTTATACCAATAATTTTCATTTTAAATTTATCTAAGTATTTTATATTATTTTTTATCTTTTCTTTTACTGTTCAAAGGATATAACTCTATTTGACCAATTTTAACCAATTTAGCAATTCATCGAAATTCCATTCATTAGAATATTATTATTTAGACTTTAGTATTTATTAATCACCTTTGTTAAATTTTAAACTTGTAATTCTAACATTTTCTTCTTCTAACACCCTCTGTATAACTGCTCACTTAGTTTTCTACAACTTTATAATTTGATTAAATTTATTAAAGTCTATACTAATCATCGTGTTATCGTAATTACCCGAGTGTTAGTTTTTTACTCATAACTATTATTAGAATTAAAATTACTTGTAGTTCTCTTATTTAGGTTTTAATCATTTTAGTTTCTATGTGTTATGTTAATGATCAAATACTTCATTTATTTATTTATTGCACCATTTTAAATTTAAATTTAAGCATTCTCTTTCCACAGTTACATTTTACTCTCAAAATTCTCAGTATTTTTGCAGTTTTTACATTAATTTAAACTAAGTTTCGGACATGGTAAAAAAAATTATTTCTATGAAGACAGTTTTGTATAACATCTAACTTTTTGTTTAACATTTCCTCTTTAGAATTCACTATGTGGTATGCCTCAAGTAAACATAGATTACATTCTCTTGGCTATTGAGTGCAAATATTTCTTATATGTTATATCTCCCCTCTTTGGTTTTTATACATAAAGTAACTATTACAAGGTATTCGGATTATTAGATACTAGAGATATTCATAATCCTACCCTATTTCCAAAGGAGGGAAGATATAACATATGAGAAATATTTGGAATCAAGTCTCATCCTTGCTTTTATTTCATATCATTTAAAACTATAGAAGCAAGTTTTAGTTTCCCTTTCATCAAGTCCAGAGGTTTTCGGTATATATATATATATATATATATATATATATATATATATATATATATATATATATATATATATATATATATATACAAGAGAGAGAGAGATAGAGAGAGAGAGAGATTAAGACTGTAAGTTGAACTTCACAATAAGAGTAATACTCCAAAACACAATTTATAAAGTCTTTATTCCGCGGAGTTTCAAATAATGCTATTCTTATTATATTCTCATCAGAGGACATAAAGAAATCAGACAATTATATTTGTAGCAATGCTAGAATTTGCTAGTTAAGGCAGTAAGTGAGACAGTAATTTATTGTAGTTATAAATTGCCAAATAAAGAAAATGAAAAAATGTTGGATATGTAAAAAAGTAATTTAAAAAAGCAAACCGCACATAATAGTTCAGCTTGCATTAAACTCCTCTCGAGTTGATCCAAATTTTTTATTGTAAAGTTCAACTTACAGTTTTAATTCTCTTTCTCTTATAATAAGCTCTACTCTCTATTGCGTATTGAGCTTTTTTAATTCGGTTGGGAATAAATTTTCTATATATAAATACTGTTATTTATATTAGTTCGAATTTACCATTGCGTATATCAGGTAAACGCTACAACCCTTTGTTTTCATTATATATATATATATATATATATATATATATATATATATATATATATATATATATATATATATAGCTTAATGTGTAAGAGGAAAAGAGAAAGTTCAATTCCACAAATGGAGATTTACCCGGATAATGCAAGCTCAACAATTATTATTGGAGCTTATACAATAGGACAACAAGAGTATGACATGAAGACACAAAGCTATATATTGGTAGATATAGAAGGGATCATTTATTGACTAATGGAATACAGGCAAAATTTGGGGGGTAAAAGGGACTCTTTATGCCGGGGCATTTCGAAGCCTAAAGCTTCTCATCAGAAGAGTGGAGAAGACGCTAGGTATCATGGGGAAGATGCGGCGTCCAGCGTAATGTTTATTAGGGACGAAAAAGATTCAGAGGGATTATAGAATGTTGGGGGAAGCTTTATTGAATTCTAAATAAATAAGGAGAAGCTTGTTATATATAATATGATATATAAGATTGTATATGGTCTTTAACATAGTGTTGAGATTAAGAGGTATATGTATTAGGGTTAAATTGGGGGTGTATTGTTGCTGCGTGGTAATTTATTTTAACGGTTTGTGGGGTGTCTATTTTCTATGGAGTGGTAATTTTGATTAGTGCCACCTAAACGGCAAATGGCAGCTATAAAATCGCTTATAATTTGGGGAGGGGTTATGCAAGGTTGTAAAATTCAAAAGTAATATGCGTAAAAATATTTATAAGTTTCTTCTGTTATAATATAGGGAGTATGATTATAACGGGGTGGTCGGAGATTAGGATGGCAATGACTATGAGTGCGTTTAACTTGATGCTAAAGGTTAAGGATACATATAGATAGCAAAGTGGAGGAGTAAGGAAACCATTACTACTTATTAGGGTGGTAAAAATATACCAAATAATAGTAGGGTAATTATAATAGTACGAAAGGTAATAATAATGAAAATTATAATAGTAGTAGTAATAATAAAGATGAAAATAAAATAGAAGTAAAATTGAAGGTAAAAATAAAGATAAAGACAAAGAAAAAATAAAAGATAAATATTAACAATAAATTTAAAGATAATATTATCAATAGTTGTGATAAAAGTAAATTCAAAGTTAATGTTAATGTTATATATATAGTTTTGTGTCTTCATTTCATACTCTTGTTGTCCTATTATATACATATATATATACATATATATATATATATATATATATATATATATATATATATATATATATATACAATGACCTTTAAGAGAAATGGTAAATCTTGCCTAAGTGATATTACCTCAGGTCACAGCACGAAGCTGAATACTCGACGAGACTTGATTTATTGTTATGAAATCCAGTAAGGCCAAACGACAAAAAAAAAATGATATACTATAGAATTGTGTTTGAGAGATAAAAGAGAAAATTCTCTTTTATCTATCTAACACAATTTAAAGTATATATATATTTTTTTTGTCGTTTGGTCTTACTGGATTTCATAACAATAAATCAATTCTAATTCTTTCGTACTATTATAATTACCCTACTATAATTTGGTATATTTTTACCACTCTAATAAGTAGTAATTGTTTCCTTATTCCTCCACTTTGCCATCTATATGTATCCTGAATCTTTTGCATCAAGTTAAACGCACTCATAGTCATTGCCATCCTAATCTCCGACCACCCCCTTATAATCATACCCCCTATATCATAACAAAAGAAACTTATAAATATATTGACGCATATTACTTTTCAATTTTACAACCTTGCATAACCCCTCCCCAAATTATAAGCGATTTTATAGCTGCCATTGCCGTTTAGGTGAAACAATCGAAAATCTATATGTCTCATGTAAACATCAAGTGTTAGCCCCAGGAAGTGTGGCCCATTGATTCCTGAATACTTTAACTGAAATAAAATAAAACGCACGCACACACACACACACACACACACATATATATATATATATATATATATATATATATATATATATATATATATATATATATATATGTGTGTGTGTGTGTGTGTGTGCGTGTATGTATATCTAGTAATATATTCATTTTTGAATTAATTGATATCTTAAACTTTTGTGGTTATTATTTATATAAAATTAATCTTGCATTGTAACATAACTTGTTATTAATCGGCTTTATTTACGCGTGAACCTTTATATTTTTATTCAATTCACTTCTTTTTCCAATATTTGGATATTACCCTCTTGGCAATTTTGAATTTATTAACTACTAGCATGGGTGCCCGGCGTTGCCCGGGTGTTTGGAGGTGTATGCTGAGCAAAAAAAAAAAACTGTCAACTTTTTAAACTTTGACCCCTATTATGACCCCTTCAAATTTATTGTTTTGGGCTCAAATTGAGGTATTAAGTTAGATTCATGTCCAAGGAACTTATATCTAAAATTTCAAGTGTGTAGGCCCAACATTGTCGGAGGAGTTTGGTAGAGTTCTCAATATCAAATTTCGAGTCTATAGACTGAAAATTAACAGAGCTTTTGCGAAGGAAAATGTACACAGACACACAGACACGTTCACTTTTATAGATATGAACATTGTCTTGTATAATAAGAATAAAAATTTACTATGAATTTTTCGCTGTTCAACTCAAATGATATTTTTTAGTGGGGTGTCAGAGGATTTAACTTGCGGTATTCATTGCGTATACAATTCTGATACTAATTATCAGATGTTTGTTTATAATTTTTTTAATGCCAAAGTGGATCCATGAATCATTTTCAGTGAAATATTCCTTTTTATTTTATAATTCCACTTATAATTTTCCAGAAGAATACCCGTCCCAAGATAGATAAAATTAATTATTCGAATTAACAATTTTAACCACAGTATGCCCCTTTAGGAAAATTAAAATCAAAATGTTATATTTAGAATATTTAATCAATCATAATCAATACTCATTATATGACTGTGATTCCAGAAAATTTGTAAAATTTAAGGCTTAAGCTTACGGAGTCTTAAGAAATTGAGATTTAGTTAATCTTCCTTAATTGATTCCGGAAAACTATTAATCAAATCCAATAAGTTTCCTGGCGTTTTTACGTAGGCATTTAATATTGTTGACTCTTGAAAATTCAGTATGTTATTGCCACAACAGTAGATGCATGCCGCCTCTCCCATACTCAAGAAAGCCAGACAGACTCCGAAACATACGAAAATCCACCTTTATTTTTTTACAGCACGGATATGATCTGCATGCACTGTGTTCGCACTGGACAAACATTCAACAGGAAATATGTTAAACTTTTAAATGAGTTCATAAGGAGAATCCGTCGGAAAGGGTCAGAACTCTACAAATCGGGTCAAGCCATTTCCACCAATCCACAATTATATTCTTGTCACAGAATATTTGAAAAAAAATGGGCACGAAGACAGTTCCTCACTCTCCATATTGTCAAGATTTTGCTCCCTGTGACTAAGCTCAAGGAAAACCTGTCGTTATAAGACAAGATGAAAGAGACTTTAACGATGGTCATAGCAGTACAAGGCGACTTCCACGAGGACTTCTAGAAGTTGTTGAAACGATACAACAAGCATTGCAACCGGATGAGGTTACTTCGAAGGAAACTAGAGTTCCATGTGTGTAGTATCAACAAAACTGTCCATGCGATAAGAATCTGGAAACTTATCCAGTTAAGAAAAGCTCAACACTATCAATGGGAGCAAATACAATAACATAAAATGAAAGACGAGGAATAAAAGTTATATATATTAGTTTATTATACTATCAGAACGTTAAAGAAAAGTTAAGGAAAAATTAAAAAAAAAAGAAGCTTTTTAGACCATGCAATTTAAAATCTAAATTGCTTCTCACCAGGAGAGTAGAAAGGCTAGAACTATGCAAAATACAAATATATAAGCCATTTTTTCTATATTTGTATTTAGCATAATGCTGGTCTTTCTCTTTTTCTGATGAGATACATTCAGCTTCGAAATGCCATGGCCTAAAGAGGTTTTCGTAAATTTCCCTTTAACTGTTTCTTATTTTTTTGATTATATAATAAAGTTATATATAACTTTTATTCCTAATCTTTCATTTAATATATATATATATATCTATGTGTGTGTGTGTGTGTATGCGTGTGTGTGTGTATAGCAGTTGCATCGATTAGTTTTCTAGATGTAAATCTAATGAAACTCACGTGATAATTAAAAAAGTGCTTAATGCAAGACAGAGTTGGTATATAGTATGTTAGAATCTTACACAAATATACTTGATGTATCTGGGAGTATTCTTATAATTCGCTCATATATACAACTCTCTTATATAACAAAAGTTAGTCAAAAATTTCCTCCGCGTATCCATCCAGATTAAGATTTGCCTGAAAATATATGGAATTGTTATCAGTTGTCTTTATGTACGGGGCAAGTTTTTTAAATTTGTTTTTTTAAGAACGGAATACACCCTACAACCGAGAACTGTTGCCACATCCGGGAAGGAGTTTTCCGAGCATTTTTTTCTGTTTTTTGCAGGATGCAAAAATGGCTTTGAAATCTAGTGGATCATGTCCTTTATTATCTTCTTCTCACAGATGAGACGTTACTGGTCTATCCCTGCTCCATTTTCAATTTTCTTGCAGTTGCTCGTTGTCTTTAAAATATGATTACCCTGTAAAACATTCACAGCAAATACTTGTCTAGCTACAAAAACTGTCCACAATTTCCTGTACTCCCTATATGTGCCGAGAATTAAACTGGAAATATTATGACAAATTCTTCTTTTCTATCTGACTGTGGACTACTATACCAGCTAACAACATCAATGTAACCGACTTCTTGTTGAGCTGTCCTCTAATAAAATAATGATCCGTGCTAGGGGTCACAAATGAAAGAAACCACAAGTAGTGTAAAGTGTATGAAAATAGTATGTATTTATCATAAAAAATACAGAAGCCACTAAAGTGGTATGAAAAGAAACGTATTCGTAGCATGCGGTTAAGCATGATATGAATGTCTCCGAAACCAGTTGTATTCATAGGACTGGTTGATTTCACTTAGTTCTCAAATAGGGATGATTTGTACCTCACAACAGAAAGTCATTTCAGTTATCACAGTATTGTCTCGCTCGTAAGCTGTTGCACATAAACCCTTTTCATCTATTAAAATTTAGGACTATAGAAGTGGTGACTTTGGGCCCAATTTACCGATTCTATGATCTTTTTCCTCTCTCGAAAATTCAAAACACACACACACACACACACACACACACAAAGTCAAATTATAACAAAGAGAAAATTTTCACTAACATAAATGAAAAACAACGTTATCATAAAAAAATAACGATAATAAATAATAAAGTAAACAGTTAGGCGTAATTGATTTCATATAAAGAAACGTAGACGAAAGCTAAGGATTTTGATTAAAATGCATTTTTATTTGAAATACTTTACTAATTTCATCAACAAAAAATGAAAAAAATTTAAAAATATGACAATGATTAGATTGAAAAATCTAATATATAAAAGGCTATATATCTGTTTGTTTGTCTCCATATTTCAAACTCTATTTTGTCCGAAACTAAAAGTCGCAGAGCGGTGCTAGCAGTCTCAAATGATTAGATTTTTACGGACCGTTCTTTTATGAGTCTTTAGCCGGTTAAAATAGTTTTTAAGAAGTCAAAATGGTTAAATATTGAAAACATCGTAATACATTTTTACATTATTCCAAATTCCATTCGGCTAGTTTGGCTAAACATTCTGCTTGTTTTCATAAGCGTCTCTTGTTCCTTTTTGGTTTTTTGCAAACATCTTTAAGTCGTCCATGTACATTATTTGGTTCATTGTTTTATCTGTATTAGTGAACTTGTATCCGACTTGACATTTCCTCAGTACATTATTGAGGAGCATCTACTGAGATTTTGGATGATATAAAGCTAAAGTTCTCAGTACTTTCTACACTTGTCCAGTGGAGGTCTGAATAATGCTCTCCTTTTTCAGCCTTAACCTATTACGATTATTTGCTGTGATAATAGTCGAAGCAGATGTTCCTATTTTTAGAGTGGAGCAGTTTGTAAAAATTATTTACGTTTATTATTATTATTATTATTTTTATTATTTTTATTATTATTATTATTATTATTATTAGTATTATTGTTGTTGTTGTTGTTGTTGTTGTTGTTGTTATTCGCTTAATGCATTTTCACACCGAGTATCATCGGCGACTGCTCACGGACAACAACCAGTGGTGTCGCCTGGTTCCTGAGTGATAACAAGTCTCCTCAGATGTCCAGTACATTCCGCCTTTGTCAATAAACTTAGTAAATTAATTGGCATCATCACATCAACCGCTTGCCGCTGACTTCTCGCTGACAATGACCATTGTTCTTCACTAGAATTTGGTTGACAACAAACCTTCCAAAGGTCCCAGTTCTTGTCGCATTCATCCTTTTGAGACGTTATTAGTGCTCTCCCACGTTGGTCTTTTTATTTCTCTCGATCCTTCGACTATTTGGTGTGGTGCTAGCCGATGTTGATACTAGAATTTTATGGGGGTGATCAGTGAACTTACGTTTCAGTTGTCGTTTCAGTTTTCTTGTTTCCATTTCGTGTTGCATCTTTTGTTAATCCTGTAGCAATTTCTAGTTGAGCAGTTAGCATTTATAGCTCATGTGCAGCAATCTCCACGTTTGAGTGTATTCCTTAAGATTTCAAGCATTTTCATTACTTCCATCCGTCGTATCTTCCCAGTCCTCTCTTTGATTCCAATTTCTTCGATTCTTTTATTGATGATTTTCGCGATTTTTCCTCGTGCTCCTGCAAGTATTGGTATTATCTTGATTTTGACTTTATTATTATTATTATTATTATTATTATTATTATTATTATTATTATTATTATTATTATTATTATTCGTCCCCCGACAAAAGACAGGTGGACCTGTAAAATCATCTTGTCTGTTTGTCTGTCCGTACTTTTCTCAATAACTACGCCTTGGTATGTTTTTAAAGTTTGCACAAACCTTAACCATGATATGAGTAAAATGTAACAAACGGATTTTCCGAGATATTTTTGGTTGCCCCCCCTAGGGGTGCCCTTTGGGTTAAAATGGCTAAATTGACACTTTTGTGCTTATAAAAAAACAAAAATCATGCCTTGGATTTTTATAAAACTTTCTGAAATGTTGTAACTAACTGATTTCCATATAATTTTGTTTGTCTTCGCGATAACTCTTGGCTGTGCTGTTTTAGGGCTCATAAAACACTCCATTTCGGGGACTATATTACCGTATTTGTCTAAAAAATTTCTCCGTATGTCTATTTAGCAGCCTTGCATGGTGCTGAACTCAAATTTTAATATGCCAATAAGTCTCCTGTGCGTCATGAGTAAATTAATAGAATCTGTGTTAAATAGAGAAGAAGTCAACTATCTCAGCAAAAATAACCTCCTTAGTGACATGCAATATTTTTCGTTCTGCTAGATCTATAGGAAACGTGCTTACAGTTTTATCTCACAGGATTAGTTAATCTCTCGAAGGGGGCTTCCTCTCCAGTGCCATTGCTCTTGACATATACAAAGCCTTTGACAAGTTATGGCACAAGGGTCTACTTCACAAGATCTCCAGCTATGGCGTAGCTGAAATGTCTACTCAATTATTAAATCATTTCTCTCTGATAGGTTCATAAGAGATAAGACCGGCAAAAATCAGAAGCTCTCGGTATTAACGCTGGGGCCACTTAGGGGTCCATTCTGGCCCCAACTTTCTTCCAAATCTACATCAATGATCTTCCAAATAACATCCTTACATCATTCGTAGACATTTATGCTGACGACACCACCATCTATGGCAGCACATTAGACCGTATATGACCGAGGTCTCTCTGATTCTCTTTCCTCTGATCTTGAGCGCGTGGTACAATGAGGAAAGATGTGACTAGTTACTTTTAAGGCATCTAAAACCAAGTTTCTATCCTTACATCAGCAACGCTCTGATGCCCATCTGACATCAATTGAAATGAATGGCTCTCGTCTTAGGGAGGCTTCATGTTTTGATAAGCTTCTGGGCCTGATCTTTACTCCCGATCTAAAATGGAACACGTACATCAAATCCGTTGCCAAGGCCGCTATGAAAATGGTAGCATCCTTCTACCGCTCCAGTAAATATCTCACTCCTGATGCAATTCTCTACCTATATAAAAGCCAAGTACGACCAATGATGAAGTACTGTTGTCGCATCTGGGTTGGAGCTGCTAGAAGCTGCTTATCCTGCCTGGACAGTGTTCAAAGCAAACTTCGTAGCTTAGAGGCGGATGCCCTTTTTTTTTCCTTGCAACCTCTTTCTCACAGAAGAAACATTGCGAGCCGTCTCTGCGTTATCATTATTTCCATGGCAGGTGCTCGTCTGAGCTTCAGTCTATGGGCCCCTCTCGACAAACTTTCATGAAAAACACTCGTCTAGCAAGAACCACCACCAATAGTTTCCCACAATCTTTATCTGTTCCTAGACCTAAACGTAGATTCCATGTGCAGAGCTTCTTTCTTAGAACTGAACTGGATGCCTGCTTCCCAGGTGACTAGAATCTGATTGTCTTCAAGTCCAATGTAAACAAGTTCTTAATGAACCATGCCCCTATATAATCCAATTTACAAAAATCCAAATACCTATGTTAAAAACGCTATAATCACATTGGCTAATGTATATCCATTAACCTTTATCCTCGAATGGCCTATTGGCCTTGATAAGTAGTGATTCGTTTGTAAAATAAATGTTTAGACCTTGAGGAATTTTTGAGGCTAAATGGGGGGGGGCAAATGCTGGACTTAGTCATTTCTTTTTTGCATGGCGCAGAACTCAAATCTACGTATGTTAAGGCCTAAAACTGCACTGTTTGTTCATTTTCACCAGGATTTGACGTCCCCTGGGAACTTTAAGGGCAAAATTAGAGGGGGGGAATGCTGAACTTAGTCATTTTTATGCCTCGTTCATTGTGCACTCATAGGGGACCATGAATGCTTTAATTGTAATCATCATCATCATCATCATTTTTATTTTATTTTATTTATTATACGGATATTTATTTTAAGAGTCATATTTGTGCCTGTACCTTAGACATTACCATATTTGGAAGCAATAGACACATTTCCTTTTGCTTTTTACAACAGCAACAACAATAACAACAACAACAACAACAACAACAACAAAAGACCTACACTCTTAATATACGTCCGTTTGTTTAATTGCGCAAATCGCATTTCAAACACAGAAACTATCGAAAACTTATGAGATACCTATGAAAAGATATGTCCATAGATTTTGCTATTTAAAACTGAAGCGTAATAGGCTGAATAATCGAAATACTGACGGACAGATATTCTCACAGAAATATGAGGTCGCACTAAGAATGTGTGTGATTTGATGGCATTTCGAGAATTCCACATTACGAGCAAAACTATTGAAATACAAAGAAAACAGAAAAAAAACAAACAATCCCTTGATGATATAATTAATTGAAATCACAAATTGGAAGTAAATGTATTTATACAGATGCTAAATACGGCAATCAAAGTAAAGCCCAAGTGTTCGAACCACCGGGGAGTGCGCTTCTAGATTCATAGTTTTAAATGAACGACTTGTTTTCCTCTTCGTCGTGACACAGTATTTCGTCACATTGTCTTTTAAAACTCGGGGTGGCTGTAATTGTATTAACGTGTATGCAGAGTTGGTTATAATTTTACCGACTGATGTTTTGCGGCGAATGGAGGCATTTAATTTCTGCAGGAGTTTCGTCATCAGAATGAGTAATTGAAAATCATAATGCTTCCGGTTTGCCTACGTAATTAGGCAGTCAGAAAACGCGATTTCATTTGTGCAAGTCATTAAACTTGTTACATATAGTGTCTAAAAGAATAATGCATTCCGTTCGATTCTAATTTGGAAAGCATTTTTTAATTAGGAATATGGAAGATCGAAAGTAGTTTTTGTTTCATTTTCCTCGTTGTTTGTACACAGTTAGGCATTTGAAAATATGTGTTTTGGTTTAAAGATTTTAGTTTAAACTAGTTTGATACCTCTATAATAAACCACGTTCTTGTATTAATGGTCACACATTATTAAGACTGAAATTAACTCGAGCATAATTATATGGAACGGTTGCAAGTTGAAATTTCAAGAACTATATGTAAAGATTGAGAATGATTAATGCAATGGAAGTTTGATCATTGTCTTGCTTAAGATTGTTCAAACATTTACACTGGTCCGGTAGACTCATAATTAAAATGTCATCTACTTTAGTTAGTAAGAGTTATATTCGAAATGACATTTTCGTTGGTCTGTAAGAATAATGCTGAAATATCATTTACAATGGCTATCCGATCCTAATTAAAATAGCATTTAATTTAGTCAGTTAGCGTTAGGTGCGAAGGAAAATTTACGTCACTCCATCATGTCCATGTTGAAATAACATCTTTGTTGGTCTGTTAGGCTGATGTTCGAAATATTTTTTTGTTTGGGACATCATTATATATAATTTCCGGTTAGGTGTAGAGTGTTGAGCAAAGTAGGTCAGTTCCGATGCCAAATACGAGTAGACTTGTCTAGACTGTTGAGGTTTTTGAAAGCCCACCAGAGATAACTGCATGATTCCTTTCTATGCACGACATAGCCCTATAATTAATTACGCCATTAAGTAACTGATGATGGATTAGCTGTTTTAAGCACTACTACAGAGTTAGGGCTCATGAACTGTCAGTCGTAAACAGCAGCTCAAAAAACTAAAAGCTGTAGCCTTACCCTATCAGAAAAAAGCGGCCCAGACCAGTCGAGCGAACATATGTGACATACAAGCACACCCAATTTGCTCAGCTTGTAAGAGAGAAAATAATGAGAAATTTGGAAACGGCGTACATTGTTCCTGTCAGGAAACAAGGCCAAACACAGGTTGTTTCTGCTGAGTTCCTGATAGTGTACCTTTGTGCTGGGGTAATAGACAAAGAAAGATTATGAAAGCCAGGCGATATATAAATCCTATCTGTTTCTTAATCAATTTAGGGTTGTAAATCAGAGAATTTATTCGAATTACCTGCTCTAGGTAAGTTGTCGATCAGGATTAAGGAGGCCTTTTTCCTTCTGTGATTCGACGAAGGAATATAGATTCATTAACACAGGGTTTTTTATCATAGTGTTCCTTCTTCTAGATGGATAACTTGACAAGATCTGCGGGTTCTAGACCAGGTAGCTCTGCGCCTTCGCATGGTTATACAAAGTAATAATTATCTTACTTAAATAAAGATTTCTTCTCTTTTTAATATATTAACATAAAATTAAAAACAGATTTCCCTCTCACAATAAGTAGTATTAGTCTATTAATTAAGCACGGATAACAATCCAATTTGATATTAGTAATTAATTCGTTTTAAATTATGTGAATAAAATATGGCTAAATTACCTTAATAATGTAAGAAAAATACAAAATAAATAAAACAAAAGCAATAGCGAGATTAGATAAATAAAATGATTTCATAAAAAACGAAAAAACAGAATGTAATTAACACAGAATCATTCGAGTTATCATTGATTGCAAAACAGCCCGCTTCATTTGCAATAAGTTTGATGAGATACGAAAATACGATCTAATGAAGAGAAGAGGAGGGTACGCTGACTTAGATACATAGGGTGTTCTTTTAAGCAGTAGTTAAGAATTTTCTCCTTCTTTCTTTTTCCTGTTAATTTTAGATTTTTTTTATTCATTTTAATTTTAAAGCATACATTACATTTTCCAAAAGTGATAAATGCTACAGAATGCACACGTGTGTTTCGAATTTTTGTCTATTGTTATAAATAAGATGACAACCGAACAAAAATCGGAGGGGAAAGCCTGAAGCAATGTATAGTATAAGATAGGAAAGATTGAAAATGATAATGTTTTACGCTTAGAACTGGAATTTCGCACATGATAATTGGATTTGAGTTAGAATAAGCTTGTCAGGAAACTTATTCTTCCAGAAGAATTATGGATAAATCTAACAACCATTGGTTTAACCACCAACTCAGACACTGACTGTGATTCAACCGATTTAGTGCGACTGCGTTTAGTTCTTTATCAATTTATTTCTGGATTACTTGGTGACTATATATGTCATGCAATTTTCAAGCATTTTTTCCGTCCATTTTATGGTTTTCTGAATCTTATAAACACTGGTTTTTGTGTGGTTTCTTCTGATAGAATTTTCTTGCTTAATGGTTAGTAGTGATTTTGTTTGTCTGATGATGTGTTTTTTATTTGTAGCGATGCCCATGTTTTCCCGTCTGCATTAGGTTTCCCTATCGTGTAAATATTCCACATAGCAGTTTTTCTTTCCATTTATTCTCGCCTTATTTTTCTTTTATTTTTCTGTTATCCATGTTGTCTTTTTCGTCGATTTTGGTGGCAATAATCAGTGTTTCTGTATTGTTTATTGTAGATTTATCTAGCTCTTTTACAGCTTCGGGTACACAATCTTCAAAACGTCTATTTTTCTTCCATCTTTCTCTTTGTCATAGAGTTAGTATGTATCAATAGTAACCACAGTGTGTTGTGCAGTGTTTAGTTCACTGTTTCTTCGATCCACGTGTTGCAGTTCTTCTTTAGTTCAGTTTATAAATCGTAATGAGTATTTTATCAGCGAATCATTATCCTTTTTTATTCACTTTCTACCGACATGACTTTTTCCCTTCTGTATCTTCTGTATTCTTTTTCTGAATTTTGGCTTAAAATCGAATTTATGTGTGTGTGTGTGTGTGTGTGTGTGTGTGTGTGTGTGTGTGTGTGTGTGTCCTACAAACCCGCCGTCCTCTCCACTGATTGGATTCGTCATCGCCCACCATTAAAATCCACAATAAAGCTGTCGTTATATTTTTTATAAATCAAGGTATTCTTATTCTGACTACGGCCGTTATTTTATTACTAATGTTTAGAATATTAAGTGATTATTTGTTTAGCGTATTCATATGGTATAATCAAGTAGTGCGGATCCTTCTTTTTTCATACATATATGCCATAAACATTACCACAAAAAGCAGAAACTCGTCATGAAACAAGCTGACAACATGAGATATTGTGTTTTGAAAGAAACCGCTGCTATATTTTAGCTGTTTTCCCTTGTGAAGTAATATATTTTAACTTCCAGTTAATGTCGGTCATCAGGAGAGAAAACGGGCCGTTTCAGCCCCTTCCCCGTCTTAGTTTATTCTTCCGTATACTTCTATAAAACCGTGTCTATCTTTTCGTCGTTTATTCACTCGTAGACTTATATATAATCGTGTTTTTTATTGTTTTTATTTGTATTTCCATGGGGTATTTCATTTCGTCCTCCAGATAATATCGGATCGTCAGGAGAGAATACGCACCGTTTAGGGCCTTCTTCTGTACGTCTTGTTCGTATGTCGGCTCTCCTCACTGATGCGATGCCCTATTATCTGAATTGCATTGAAATGAACTGCCCAACACAATAAAAATGAGGTTTAATAATTTAGCGTTTCCTGTTACGAGCAACGACTTTGCGCGTGTCGTTTAAATGTTCAAAGGCTGCGTCTAACATATTGGTCATATAAAAGAGAACAAAGAAAAAAACGTAAAATGAATAAAATAATAAAAACAAAAAATACATACAAAAAATAATACATAAATGAATAAAAATGCTTCGGGACTCATTTGATTACTTATTGTTGTGGTCAGCTCCCCCAGAACCGTGTTGTCCACCACGTATATCGGACACTATGCATGGTAATTACATATTCCATATTCTGTAGTTATATGACAGGTTGAATCGTCTCCCTTGTTTTTATTTGGCAAAGTCAGTCATTCACGGAATTAGGTCGGAAGTTGAGCGTATTATGAAGCTCCACCGAAGCAGCGACATATACCAAATGATATTCCACGTGATGGATCTTTCCATAGCTTTTTCCGAGGTTGTCCATCGTTCCGGCTGTGACTGTTGAATGCTTTTTACGAGCGTTTTACCTTTCCCTTGCTGCTTATTTCCTGAATGACCTTCTGGGTTCTGTTCCTTGGGTATGTACACACCATCTGTTTTTATACACTGATTAAAGACATGCATTTTCCATGCCAAATGTCAAGTTTTTATAAATAACTTTGTCAAGAATTCTTTATAAGTTTGGGTTATGGCCGAATAGAACTCAATTTATATATATATATATATATATATATATATATATTCTTAAATTTTTATTTCGGTTTCGATTTAAGCTAATGCAGCCAAGTCATATGGATATATATATATATATATATATTTATATATATATATATATATATATATATATATATATATTATTTTTGAAATCGAAATTTTATAATATATAAAAATAGATAGAACATTAACTCCATAATAATATATACGAAATCTGCAAAAATGGAAATGTTATATTTAGGCGTATTTTACGACCTAGCTACGCCGGGCGTCCCTGCTAGCTTGGATAAATACTTTTGTAGTTTTAACAAAAGAGATCCACTAATATCAGAGCGTCTCCATTTACGCTGAATACCTACAGAATGCCAACATCAATATATTACATATGAATCTGGCCCCCCTGTGGAATTTCCACAAGTCCTGCTAGTATTATATTAATGTATGAGTTTACAATCATTCTTATTGTATTTTATCTCCTGTTTATCTTTCTCGTATATAATATATTTCATTTATTATTTGTATTTTCCCTTTTAGAGTGTGGTAGAGGTAAGCTCTCCAACGAGTTCCATTTAGATTCTTGTATCAGAGTCACATCGGAAGATGTGTTTGATTCCAGGAATAATTTTCAAATATTATCTAACATTTTAATTCTATTTAAAACACATGTTGAATCTCTACTATTATATAAAAGTGACTTTGTGTGTGTGTGTGTTTGAGTGAGTTCCTCATAGGTTCCGAAACCTCTGCAAATTTCACAAAAAGTTAATTTATATGTCTAGCAGTGTTCTTAGATATGTTTTGTACAGAAATTTATCCGATATGTATCGAACATCGAAAGAATTCAAACTTAAAATACCCTTTCTCCCATATAGTTAAAAAGAAAAACTTCTACAAAGTAATATTTTGCGTTTTACCGGCAAAGGGAAATAATCAGTGTCGCCAATTTAGCGATTTTCTCATTAGATCTGCAGACTTCGTTTGTAATCTAGCGCGTAAATTTTGATCTATCGGCTACCGGTTTTTTCTAGAAAATCTGCAGATATTTGATACCCATAAACCTACAATTTAAGATTAAAAAATAAAGAAAATAAAATCGTTTTTTCTAAGTACAATTTATGGAGGGGGGATTCCAGTGTTTATTAATCAAAATACGATCTAAGCACTCCCATTAATTAAAAGTATTTATTCACTTAGTAAAAGTGTAGACAAGTTAAAAGTCGAAAAGTATATAAAAAAAGCAACATCAGTGAATAACTTATACCAAACGCAAGAGATTAGAATTATCTTCCGACACTTTTAACGTGCTAAAACTAAGTATTTTCTTATTTCAAAATACGTTGTTAGAAGTGGTTTTAATACACTAAATCAAAGAAAAAATAAATGACTGCTTATTGCTTAACGGATGAGGAGGCTTAATTCCTGAAAAGTTGTAAACAAATGATTATTCTACCACTAACCCTAAGTTCGAGTTACACTCTCAAATTTAGAGTTAGTGGTAGTCATAGATGTTTTATACAATTTAAAAAAAAATAAAATCCCCCAACGGTAACGACTGCTACACGAAATGAAATAAAAAGAACACAATTTCAGCACGTATGAAACATTCTCGAATTTTACTGTTTTTGATATAAGACATTTATTGATTTGTTATTGTTTACAATTTCTCGACTGTAAACTATTCTACACTTCAACAAAGAGCCACCATTCAGGCTTTTACTTATTTTACTAACTTTTTCAACGTTTATTATTAGATGTAATTGTGAACGTGAACCAACTTCTTTTAAGACGCAGCATATATTAACACCTCAGCGAAGTTTACTGCGTTTACTTTTTAGCAAACATTAAAAACAGAAACAAAGTTTTCCACATGTGGAAAAAAATTACTTCCTTTTATTCGATGGCAAAATTAGACAAAAAGGTTAGTTTTTAATGCAATAAAAACTTCACTACCCAAAAAGTGGCATTTAGGAGTGGGACAATTTTTATTTTAATCCTCAATATTTCTCCTTCATTGACCCAAAACAGAAAAGATAAAGTATAGTACCTGAACAGATACGATAGTTTAACGTTAATTTTTTGGGATCAAGTAAAAAATAATACACATAAATGGAAAATAAAAAGATATTATAAAATTGGCAAATATTTAACCGTGATTTTTCATTTTTTAAAATATTCAGAGCAGACACTCGATTGTGAATGATGGGTCCAGGAAATGTGCTGCCCAATTTAATTTAAAACAACACTCTTATTTCCAAGACTTTTTAACGGTTAAGGATTCTAGACGTTAAGAACTTTTTTTTTTTTTTTGCTATGGGAGATAGATTCTGCATGTTTTACTTTTTAAGGTGATTTCGTGTGGTTTTATGACATTGCGAGCCAGACTTAAAATTAGACAGATATTAAAGATTTGTTATCTGTCCCAAAAAGTTAGAATGTCTTAGAAATAAGGCATTATTTTAAGTTCACTATATATAATGGCCTTCATCCATCGCAAACATCCTTAACGGAAAAGGGGTGTACATCTACAGAGTACCTGCCTTAGATATCACCTCATTATACGTAACCTTGTCTGACCTGGTTACACTAAGAACTCATGTATCTCATGTGGTTCTTTCTTTCCTGATGAGTATACGTTGTCAAAGATTCGCTGCTGTATAGCAAGGTGCTAATGACACATGCTTGATATACCTGAATTTTGGTTTTAATGGCCAGATGCTTATTTACCTAGACATGTTTGGTTAGCTTGACCGTAGTTGTTGTGGCTTTTTTCGATCTTTTTGTTGATTTCGTTGTCTAGTAAGAGAGGGTCTGTTATTGTTGAGCCCAGATACTGGAATAGATTTACAACTTTCAGCTTCTCTGCGTTGATGTATGTATATATGATGTATATAACACTCTGTGGCTTCTTTTGGATTATGGACAGACAAAACAGGTTAGACGTATTTGAAAATCTATCCAATAAATTTTGTAGTTTCTCCTAGGAGAGGCAAGCAATAGCCGCATCATTTTCGAAAATGAGTTCCCTGATCATTGTTTTTTTTTTATTATGGTTTTTGAGTGCCAATGGGCAATGTTAAAGAGACGGCCATCTGTCCTGTGTAAGAACAATATTAGTGATAACAATAGCGACACTCTTGTTACATTTTTATTATTGTAAACCGTTTCGACTACATACAGAATCAAAGTATTTATTTTGAAAAATATTTGCAGATCTATATAATATTTAATAAGGTTCTTGGCTATGCAAACTGATTCTCAATATAGACGGTGATTGGCATAATTATTAAATAACTGGCACAGGAGCCGGAGAAAGTCCAAGTAGTAAAATTTGAATGCGACTTAACAATGTAATTTTTTAGATGGAAGAGAGTAATACTATGCAATAGTCTAGACGGGATTTACTATGTAGTAAAATTATAATATTGTGGACATTAAGGTAAATAAAGACGATACAAATATGCAACCCAGAGTAAATAATAGAACCGGCAATCTGTTTAGATCAAATAAATTACGCACGTAACGTTACACGCTGATTATAGAATTTGTAAAGTCTAATTCGAATCAATTCTAGGCCAGTTAACTTGACTTGAGGCAACATTCATCCAAAGTGTGTTCATACATCTCCTCACATAAAATACAGTGTCTCGAATAAATATAGAGCACGTGCGATAATCTGCAGCGGACAAGATAATGCTCGGTAATCAGTCCCGGGATTAGCGGGGAACCATAAACTTTGGACCGGAACTAGGCTTTACGTCTACTTTAATTCTGTGCAAACTCGTCTCGAACTAGCCCCCCCGGACGTCCTCGCCAACCTTGTAGTAGTTCTGAAGCTATTGCTCCGTGTATGAACTCTTCTGGGTTGCCACGTGCAGTATGGTCGAACCAGTGAAATCTCTTTTTTAAAAGAGATCGGTCGAGGGAGATGATCCTGCATCGCATCCCGATATTAAAGACGAAAGTGTACAAACTTCCTTTTGAAATCAGCAGCTGTCATCGGTCGGATCTTGCAGTCGTAGAGATCGATAAAGTAGAGATAAAATAACTTCTTTTCGATTATTTGTATACACAGGGCGAAACGATATATTCGTTGCCCTAAAGAAAACAACACTATAACTTTATTTTAAAACTTTTATTTAAAAAAATCAATTCAGGTAACTTGATTATTTAGTATAGCTTATAGCTATCTGATGTAGTCGCCTTTACATGCAATCAACGCCTCGATATGGGTTCGGAACTGGGAGCATGTTTTTTCACAAGCGCCGGCGAGAGCTCGGCGATTACTCAGCGGATGGCGGCTATCAGGCTGGCTTTAGTGATGAAGGAGGTCATAATGGTGATGTTCTCAACGTGTAAACCAACGAAGTAGTCCAACGGGTTCATGCCGTTGGGAGAGTGAGCCAAAGTACAAAGTCGTAGCACTCCTTCTGAAGCCAAGCTTTCGTCTCTTTGGACTTTCGAGCTGGCACCGAATTCTGCTGCCACACCCAGGTATTTCCAGCGGCACCTGATATCACCAGGGGATCACCACACGCTTCAGCACATCCAGGTACACTTTCGTATTGACTTTTCAAGCCGATTTCGAAGATGTAAGATGGCATGATGTAATCCTCACTTCAAACCACATCAAAGACAATAACTGTGGTCCGAAGCTTCATTGAGTTTTGCTCTCAAGCTTTGAACCGTCCGGATTTGCATAGTGAGGATGCTGGCAATGACCCTATTGTCATAACTTGGATCGGTTGAGAGCATGAGTTGTACCACGGCGCATCTCCTATGTCGCTCGTTGAACATTGTATTGCTTTCAGACATGATAGAATCATCTATCGCTCTTGAGATGTGTACACAAGAGGCCAAATAGTATATGGTATGCAACAAAAACATAAAAATAAAACGGAAGTGGAATCATGTCGTCTTTTCTTGGGCGACAATTTTATCGTCTCACCGTGTAATTAATTGTTTACAATGTGTATTATGCATTATTGGAATATTCGAGCTCCTATATTCTTATTGGTTTTTATATTTCGAATATCTCGCAACATTTGGGGCATGTTATTAAAAAACAATTAAGTAAAGGCTGTTGGATGTTCATGATTAAAACTTTGGCGATAACTCAAGCATGGAATTAACTTTATCTATAACAAATATTATTGCATCGAAGAAAAAAGGTGACGGATTTACTTTAACTGACTTTCGAATATTCTATTTTAATGAGACTTATAACTCCATGTCGATAAATTCTGCCATATTGCAGTGAACCTGACTTCTTACTAGACGTTTACTTTTGACAGTGCAACAGCTCTGCTTAATGTGAACGACATAATATTTGCATCATAATCTAAACATTGTATTCCGGTTGCAAATAAACAAGAAGTTCCTTATTTGTCATTCGACTTGACTTCTGCAAAGTAACTTTCAAAATTACTCCTGTGTCAGTCCAAGGTAACAGTAGAGTGATTAGACTTTTCTTTCTTTATATAATACGTGATATACAGCAAAATGAAAGAATTTACCAACTGGCTACTCGAATAGTTGCGAGACTGCCGAATCCGCTTTACGAAACAAATACTATTCAAATATCAAAAACTTGAATAGCTTGTTCCAACAAAAAAAAAAAACAGCAATTTTTTTCTCATTATAATGAGTGTTTAATAATACTTGTACAACTCTTTTTAATCTTTGGCATGATGCAACATCGGAATCTGTTATCCAAGTCCCTAATCTTTTAATGCCAAATTGGCCAAAGATCATTATTAAGAATAACTAAATATTAAAACAATTCTTCTTATTCTAAAAATAATTGTCATTAAAAAAAAATAAAACAATTTTCGACGACGAGAAAGACTAAGACAACTACGATCACAAATCGAAAGAAAAATACGTCTACGATGAAGAGGAAGATCAACTTTATTGCGATCACTACTACCACTACTACTAACTGATAATAATAATAATAATAATAATAATAATAATAATAATAATAATAATGATACCACCACCACCACCACTTCCAGGGTCATTATTTTTGCAAGAACAAACTAACAATATGGCTATCTATAATATTTCTTTTGACATAACCACGATCGGCAATGTGTTTACATTAAAAAAAAAATCCCCACATAACATTACGCGCGGATTAAGGAATTTGGAAAGTCTAATTCGAATATATTCTTCTCAATTCTGAACCAGTTGACTTGACTTGAGACGACATTCAGCCAGAGTGGGATGAGATGACTGATCCCATACTATAATGCCTCAAATATGCACAAAACACGTACAAATGTTTGCAGTGGATAAAATAATGATCGATAATCAGTAATATTTATGATATTTGTTTCAATTTCGGAACAATTTATTTTGTAAATGTTTTTTGTTTCACTCAACGATGCCAGATAATTATAATTTACGTTTGTTTTTTTTTTGTTTTTTTTTTTGCATTTAGCAAGCAATGTGCACGTGATAACGTATGCACGTGATAACGGATACACGGAACAAGTCGCGCACGTATTTTTATCAAATAGAATTTATTCAACAATATTTAAAACACAAGGTATTAACAAGTTATGTGCACATGGCAGTCGGACTGACGTATAACCATACTTTTTTAATAGTTGTATTTACTTTGCTGTTAAATATATTTTGGTTCCGTTAAATACCAAGTTGTGTCCTTCTTTCCAGATCTTTACGAAAGCACAACCGTAACAGTATAACATTATAACACAACTAATAAGTAAATTATCAACTTGTCTTTATGTATATGGCGTAGTGACTAAACTTGATACATAATTAGCAACTCTCAAGACTGTTTGTATCACGGAACAGCACAAGAAATCAATAACATCAATTAAATAACATTAGCATCAATAACTTGACAACATGGTTTCTCTTAATATATCCAATTAGTTTTAGTTTGCACATTATATACAGATTTATCTACATATATATGTATATATATATACATATATATATATTTATCTGCATATATATACATATAAATACATATATATATATCTACATATATATACATATATATATTTATCTACATATATATACATATATATATATTTATCTACATATATATACATATATATATTTATCTACATATATATACATATATATATATATATTTATCTACATATATATATACATATATTTATCTACATATATATACATATATTTATCTACATATATATTTATCTACATATATATACATATATATATATATATTTATTTACATATATATATACATATATATACATATATATATTTATTTACATATATATACATATATATACATATATATATTTATTTACATATATATATACATATATATATTTATCTACATATATATGCATATATATACATATATATATTATCTACATATATAAGTATAATATATTTATCTACATATATGCATATATATTTATCTACACCCCCCCCACACACACATATATATATATATATATATATATATATATATATATATATATTTAAAGTAATAAGGTTTAATTTTATATGAGTTTGCGTGCATTCGGTTCAAACATAAAGAATTTGCTCCGTAGAGAAAACATTTATTTTTGAAATCCCCTGGGATAAATAACGATTGAAACTTTCACTAAAACGATGGAAGTTTGTGTTTTTATAGAAATCGGAAAACAAATCCAAGCGGAGATTGTTTTTTGAATGGAGTGAAAATTCGCTTTCCTTTTATTAATATTTGTTCTATTTTAATGCAAGTTTATAATTTAATCCATACATAACACGCACACATTAAGCATACATACACTCACACTATACATGAATATACCCATATATATATATATATATATATATATATATATATATATATATATATATATAATATTACGGAATATCAGATTAATATTGTATTTTAGCTTTCACGCTGAAAAGAGAGGACCTGGGCTATAAAGTACATTGATCTTTAAGTAGATTTTTTCATCTGAAAATAAACCCGAAAAGAATAAATTACGGTCTTCATATGAGATAATCAAGTGTATTTGTTAACTTTTTCTTCCTAACGAAATTAGGAATTAAAAATATAAATATGTGTATAAAAGTATATATATTGAAAGAAATATACCGAAGTTACATTATTCATTACTAGATATGTAAGGAGAACATTCGACTTACTTAGGAATAAACTATATAGATCAAGGGTTCTCAACCGGGGTCCACATGGACCCTAGGGGTCCATGGAATATTTCTGGGGGTTCACGGGCAAAACATAACAAAATGGGGGTCCACAACGTTATTTTGGTTGTCCATGAAGAAAACCAACTCAGAATAGTTTTTATTATTAAAAATTTAATTTTTATTCCAATTTTGTATAGTTTTTTTTGTTAAATCATTCAAGTTATTTTAACTATAATATTTCTATTTACCAGGTTTGCCTCAAACATTTACCTTGCACTCTGTTTCTAAACATGTGTTTTATTTGTCGAAAATTTTATAAAAATGAATAGCAATATATATAGTAAGATGTTATGAACTGCAGTAATTTTATTATCAGCGATGTATATATATATGTATGTATGTATGCATTCATACATACATAAATATATATATGCTTTTTTTACACATCCCATGGCTACTCCAAGTAAAAAGAAGTATCGACAGTACTCCGTTGAATATTTGTCTAACGGATTTATTCCAGCACCACATAATGAATCGAAACCAATGTGCTTCATATGCATGGATGTACTTTCAAATGATGGCATTAAACCTACTAAGCTAAAAATCCATCTAGAAAAGAATAACACAGGAAAGAAAGACAAACCAGTAGAATACTATAAAACCTTTGTGATGATATTTCCAAGTTCGAAAAACGCTGTCACAAATGTTTAATAACAAAGTGAGTCAAATGAGTGATGGTTTACTGGCATCAAATATGAAATTAACAAAATAATAGCAAAGGCAGGACCCCCCCATAATGTTGATGAAACAGTAATTCTACAAACAGTGTATGTTATAATTTTGCAAGTTATGAAACAAAATACCAGTGAAATTATTAATTCCACCCCTTTAAGAAACTCTTCTTTGTCACGATACATTGATGAAATGGCAGTTGTGTTGCATGTCTGTTACACTGCATAACTTCTTGTTCAGCCCCCCCTCACCTACCTGAAAAACTTTAAAAACATGATGACAGTTCAACCAAAAACAAATCCAACTCGCCTCCCCCCTTGAGGCTTGCATTCACTAAAATCCGTGGGCTTAGAACTAACTTAGCTGATGTTGAAGCATTTCTCCTTACAAATACTCCGGATATCTTAGCACTAAGCGAGACTAACCTACACTCCTCAATCCTATCTAACTACTTTAACATGCCTGGCCGTAAGGACTCTGATAGACATATGCACGGACTTGGAGTCTACATTCGTAACACCCTCCCCCTGACTAGAGAAACAAACCTAGAAACGGACGATCAAGCCTTTATGTGCTTTAGATTAAACATACAACACAACATTAGCTACTTTTATTTTCTCTACCGCTCTCCCTCGACCCAGGACTGCACCATAATAAACAAAGTCTCTGACAGTGTAGACACAGCACTCTCCCTGGACACTAGCGCACAAGTACATGTATTTGGTGACTTTAATGCTCACCACATAAACTGGCTAGGATTCTCTTCTCACACAGATACAGCGGGCAGCACAACACATAATTTTGCTATATCTCACTCCCTATCACAAATGGTTACGTTTCCAACCCGTTTCCTTGACCAACAAGAACAACAAGCATCATTTTTAGATCTGTTTCTGACTACAGTTCCCGAGGATTGTACAACAAATTCTGACAGCCCACTCGGGAACGCTGACCATGCAGTGATAATGGTAGAAATCGTCCTAAATTCTAGACCCAAAACTGAAGAGCCAGTGCTCAAAACAACGAGATATTATAAAAAGGCTGACTGGGAAGCCATCAGAGATCTTATCAGAGATGCCCTATGGGGAAATATTTTTTCTCTTTCTGATGAACAGTGCGCAAATGAGACCACTGAATGGTTCAAAACAGCAATGGAAGCACATGTTCCAATGCGGAAATTTTATAGCAAACCCCACTCTCCCCAATGGTTTACTTCGACTTGCGCAACTGCCATTGCTTAAAGGCAGCATGCATACTGAACATGAGTTCAGTTCAAACAAACAAAAGTATATAGAAGCTAGAAGTAACGTTAAGAAAGAAATAGCGACAGCTAAGAGCGAATTTACTGAAACCACTAAAAAACGCATCGAAGCACAAAAATTAGGAAATCGTGACTTCTGGAAAATCTATAACAGTGTAGTAAATAATGGGCAATCAACAATTCCCTCGCTAACCAACAATCACGAGGTTGTTTGCTCAGCAACCGACAAGGCTAATATGCTTGCCAGCCGGTTTGCCTCGAACTCCACACTGGACCCTACCAACCACCTCCTGCCTTTCCTTTGCGGACAGACGCCACGCTAGACGATCTAAAAATCACCCCTGCTCAGGTACACGCTATCATAAAAAACCTTGACAATTCAAAAGCATGTGGACCTGATCTCATCCCAGCTGTGCTATTATAAAAGTGCTCAGCCGAAGTAGCCCCAGTTCTCTCCAAGATCTACAACAAATGCCTTAATGAATCATGCTTTCCGGGCTGTTGGAAAACTTCTTCTGTGGTACCAATATTCAAGAATTCTGGCAAAAGAACTGACCCATAAAATTATCGCCCCATTAGCCTCCTCCCACTTTTCGCCAAAATATTTGAGGCCATAATTAACCAGGCTCTAGTCTGGCACCTTACAGATGCTAAACTTCTGACTGACAAACAATATGGATTTAGACATGCCCGTTCCACAGCTGACATCCTCACTGTAATCTCTGAACGTATATACCATTCACTGGACAAAGCGGGGGAGGGCAGAGCGGTAGCTCTAGTTATATCTAAGGCTTTTGACAGGGTATGGCACAATGGCCTCCTCAGGAAAATTAAATCATATGGTATCACTGGTACAATACTTAACATAATTAGGTCTTTCTTAGAGAAGAGAAAAATCCAGGTTGTCCCCGACGGTCGTACATATAAACAGTGGGATATAAATGCGGGAGTGCCTCAGGGGTCTATCCTTGGACCTCTATTGTTCCTGATATTTATTAATGACCTCCCCGACAAAACTGCCTCTGAGATAGGTATATATGCTGATGACACTACACTCTATAAGAGGCATGACAGGAAAACAAATGAACACATATCTAAAGAAATGGCAAAAACACTAGAGGATGACCTCCAATCTGTAGTGGAATGGGGACATAAATGGATGGTCACATTCAATGCTGCCAAGACTAAACTGGTTTCCTTCAATAATTACAAGAAACCTTCTCTGCCACCAATAGCAATGGCCAGTGACTCCCTGTCTGAGAGTACATCTTTCAAACTGCTTGACCTAACGTTCACAGGAAACAGGAGCTGGGACAATTATATTGAAAACATTGCAAGGGCCGCTGCCAAAAAGGTAGGCTCTCTCTACCGTGCTAGAAGACTACTGACACCTGAAAGTATCCTGTACCTCTATAAGGCCACCATTCGCCCATGTATGGAGTATTGTTGTCACATTTGGGCTGGTGCATCTACTACTAGTCTCTCGCTCCTAGACAAGGTTAAAAAAAGAGTCGCCAATATGATAGGCCCTGAACTGGCATCTAAGCTTCAGCCTCTGTCCCATCGACGAAACGTTGCATCCCTCTGCTTGTTCTACAAGTATTTTAATGGTGAATGCTCTGAGAACTGCAGAAACTTGTGCCCCCACGACGTAGACACCCTCGACAAACCCGACAGGCAGCTGAATCCACCCCCACACAGCAGAGATCCCTAGATGCAGAAGATCTTTCTACTCCAGTAGTTTCTTCCCCAGAACTGCTAGACTCTGGAATTCTACTCCAAGTTCCTGCTTCCCGAACTGTACTGACATGCAGAAGTTCAAGTGCAACGTGAACCGACATCTTGCGGCCCAAATCCCTACATAAGTGCCCCAGTTTTTGCTGCCCCTGATAGTAGCCCCCTACACCAAAGTGGCAATGCGCCTTGTTTGGGGTGAAAAAGTAAAAAAAAAAAAAAAAAAAATGATAGTCCATTTGCAAGTGAAACAGTTTGCCTTTCAACTTGATGAATCCACTTTAAGAGATAATGAGACCATATTATTTGCATATGTCTAATTTAACAGTGATGGAGGGCCCAGAGAGGAAATGCTTTTTGCTAGAAGTCTTGTGACAGACACAAAAGGTGAAACGATTTTTTGCTAAAGTTGTTTCTTATTTCTAGAAAAACAATATTCCACTCAAAAATATAATCGCTTGTGCTACTTATGGTGCAAATCGATGACAAGCAGATACAAAGGTTTTATTGCACATTTAGTATTTTGTATTCACTGCGTGATACATCGTCAACACTTGCAAATAAAACGAGTGCACGTCTACATGATGCCCTTACTGTCGTAATACAAGTAGTTAACAATATTAAATTAAATTCTCACAAAGACCGCCTTTTTCATGAATCATGTAAGCAAAATGGAGAAGAGTTCGAGTGGTTTGTATTACATACAGAGGTGAGATGGCTATCAAAGGGGAATTGTCTTCAGCATTTCATTGCATTTTGCGATTCTATTGTTTCCTTTCTTGCTAACACACAACTTGGAGAACAGCTGCTTGCAAATAAATGTGATGTGTTTTTCTTATCAGATATATTTGAAAAACTGAACTCACTTAATAAACAGCCCCAAGGAAAAGATTTTGATCTGATATCTAGTAAAAGTGCTATTTTCTGAGGAAACTACAGTTGTATATGAATAATATTAGGCTTCGTGTATTTGAAAAGTTTCCTTGTTTGGCCTCTGTTAGCAGCGATTTGCAAGATGAAGATCTTGCATTATATACTGAATATATGGGAAATATGCATGCATATATGCAAACTCGGTTTAGTGACCTACTAATTTCGAAGTTAATGTTGCCAATATAGACATATCTTTGCAAGAGCCTCTCATTAAATTAAAAAGTGATGAAATTATTTGTGCAAAATTCAAAATGGAAAGTACAATGTATGGAAGACAAATGATGTTGCTACAAAAGTACCCTTTGCTCTGGGATAAAGCACAGCTCTACGTTATTGCTTTTCCAACATCTTATCTTGTTGAATCGGGATTTAGTTGTGTTTCTCAACTGTTATTAAAAGCTCGCAATGGACTTGACGTTATGAAAAGAGGATGGGACTAAATATAAAGAACCTCGCGAAGCAACATCAACCACAGGGATCTCACTGAATAAAAACGCCTATGTCGTTTCTTTTTTTTCAATTACACATTCCACTTTAACCATTTATCAAAATATTTAACCAGTGTACATAAATGCTGCAGTAAATTCCATTGCCTGAAGAGCTCTGATCTCCATCGGCTTGACCATGGAAGAAACATTGTAATATTGCAATACAAGATATTGGTGAAGAATTATTATCACTCAAATTTAGATTATTATTATTATTATTATTATTATTATTATTATTATTATTATTATTACTTATTATCATTATTATCATAATTATTATAGTTGTTGTAGAATATTTTATTTGCATTAAATTAGTTTTCATTTAAAAATAAAGCTTAATTATATAACATTTCTTTGATTATTAAAACCTCAAAATTTATATTAGTGAAAGATAGAAGATTGTCTGATGGCCAATAGTTATGAAGGGGTCCACCAAGATAAAAAGAAGGAAAAAGAGGTCAATGGGTAAAAAGGTTGGAAACCACTGATATATATAAATAATGAACTGGAAATAAAACTCACCATCTATGGAACTGACAAAAAATACCTTTTCAGATACTACCCTTAACTTAAATGACAATACTTATAAACCTTATTTCAAACGAAACAAGAAAAAAATATATCAATGAACCATCTAACAACCTCAAACAAATAAAAAGAAGGCTTATGAAAAAGTATTCCTTGTACAATCTCTAAATTTTTTGCTAGTAAAGTCATATATAACGAATAAAAAGACTATTAGATTGTACTTAGGATATCAGGGAAGGTTTTACATATCTTATAAATGTATTAAATACTTTATATATGTAACGTTATAATGGGGGATACATCTGCAGTATATATTGGTTCAAAAAAGGGGCCGTATAAATTTATTATTGAAATAATAGGAGGTTGCCTGCACAAGGGTAAATACACACGTAATATGTTTCAAAATATAAGAATGAATTAAACGACCATATATATATATTTTTTATTACATTTTCACCCCAAACAAAGCACATTGCCACTTTGGTGTAGGGGGCTACTATCAGGGGCAGCAACTACTGGGGCACTATGTAGGGATTTGGGCCGCAAGATGTCGGTTCACGTTACACTTGAACTTCTGCATGTCAGAACAGTTCGGAAAGCAGGAACTTGGAATGGAATTCTAGAGTCTAGCGGCTCTGGGGAAGAAACTACTGGAGTAGAAAGATCTTTTACATCTAGGGATCTCTACTGTGTGGGGTGGGATTCAGCTGCCTGTCGGGTTTGTCGAGGATGTCTACGTCGTGGGGGCACAGGTGTCTGCAGTTAGTCAGAGCATTCACCATTAAAATACTTGTAGAACAAGCAGAGGGATGCAACGTTTCGTCGATGGGACAGAGGCTGAAGCTTAGATGCCAGTTCAGGGTCTATCATATTGGCGACTCTTTTTTTAACCTTGTCTAGGAGCGAGAGACTAGTAGTAGATGCACCAGCCCAAATGTGACAACAATACTCCATACATGGGCGAATGGTGGCCTTATATAGGTACAGGATACTTTCAGGTGTCAGTAGTTTTCTAGCACGGTAGAGAGAGCCTACCTTTTTGGCAGCGGCCCTTGCAATGTTTTCAATATAATTGTCCCAGTTCCTGTTTCCTGTGAACGTTAGGTCAAGCAGTTTGAAAGATGTACTCTCAGACAGGGAGTCACTGGCCATTGCTATTGGTGGCAGAGAAGGTTTCTTGTAATTATTGAAGGAAACCAGTTTAGTCTTGGCAGCATTGAATGTGACCATCCATTTATGTCCCCATTCCACTACAGATTGGAGGTCATCCTCTAGTGTTTTTGCCATTTCTTTAGATATGTGTTCATTTGTTTTCCTGTCATGCCTCTTATAGAGTGTAGTGTCATCAGCATATATACCTATCTCAGAGGCAGTTTTGTCGGGGAGGTCATTAATAAATATCAGGAACAATAGAGGTCCAAGGATAGACCCCTGAGGCACTCCCGCATTTATATCCCACTGTTTATATGTACGACCATCGGGGACAACCTGGATTTTTCTCTTCTCTAAGAAAGACCTAATTATGTTAAGTATTCTACCAGTAATATCGTATGACTAATTTTCCTGAGGAGGCCCTTGTGCCATACCCTGTCAAAAGCCTTATATATATCTAGAGCTACCGCTTTGCCCTCCCCCGCTTTGTCCAGTGAATGGTATATACGTTCAGAGATTACAGTGAGGATGTCAGCTGTGGAACGGGCATGTCTAAATCCATATTGTTTGTCAGTCAGAAGTTTAGCATCTGTAAGATGCCGGACTAGAGCCTGGTTAATTATGGCCTCAAATATTTTGGCGAAAAGTGGGAGGAGGCTAATGGGGCGATAATTTGATGGGTCAGTTATTTCGCCAGAATTCTTGAATATTGGTACCACAGAAGCAGTTTTCCAACAGCCCGGAAAGCATGATTCATTAAGGCATTTGTTGTAGGGTTTGGAGAGAACTGGGGCTACTTCGGCTGAGCACTTTTATAATAGCACAGCTGGAATGAGATCAGGTCCACATGCTTTTGAAGTTTAAAGATCTTTTATGATAGCGTGTACCTGAGCAGGGGTGATTTTTAGATCGTCTAGCGTGGCGTCTGTCCGCAAAGGAAAGTCAGGCAGGAGGTGGTTGGTAGGGTCCAGTGTGGAGTTCGAGGCAAACCGGCTGGCAAGCATATTAGCCTTGTCGGTTGCTGAACAAACAACCTCGTGATTGTTGGTTAGCGGGGAAATTGTTGATTGCCCATTATTTACGACACTGTTATAGATTTTCCAGAAGTCACGATTTCCTCATTTCTGTGCTTCGATGCGTTTTTTAGTGGTTTCAGTAAATTCTCTCTTAGCTGTCGCTATTTCTTTCTTAACGTTACTTCTTACTTCTATATACTTCTGTTTGTTTGAACTGGACTTATATCGGTTTAATCTGCGGTATGCATGCTGCCTTTGAGCAATGGCAGTTGCGCAAGTCGAAGTAAACCATTGGGGAGAGTGGGGTTTGCTATAAAATTTCCGCATTGGAACATGTGCTTCCATTGCTGTTTTGAACCAATCAGTGGTCTCATTTGCGCACTGTTCAGCAGAAAGAGAAAAAATATTTCCCCATAGGGCATCTCTGATAAGATGTCTGATGGCTTCCCAGTCAGCCTTTTTATAATATCTCGTTGTTTTGAGCACTGGCTCTTCAGTTTTGGGTCTAGAAATTAGGGCGATTTCTACCATTATCACTGCATGGGCAGCGTTCCCGAGTGGGCTGTCAGCATTTGTTGTACAAACTGTAGTCAGAAACAGATCTAAAAGTGATGCTTGTTTTTCTTGCTGGTCAGGGAAACGGGTTGGAAACGTAACCATTTGTGATAGAGAGTAAGATATAGCAAAATTATGTGTTGTGCTGCCCGCTGTATCTGTGTGAGTAGAGAATCCAAGCCAGTTTATGAGTGTGAACATTAAAGTAACTAAATACATGTACTTGTGCGCTAGTGTCCAGGGAGAGTGCTGTGTCTACACTGTCAGAGACTTTGTTTATTATGGTGCAGTCCTGGGTCGAGGGAGAGCGGTAGAGAAAATAAAAGTAGCTAATATTGTGTTGTATGTTTAGTCTAAAGTACATAAAGGCTTGATCACCCGTTTCTAGGTTTGTTTCTCTAGTCAGGGGGAGGGTGTTACGAATGTAGATTCCAAGTCCGTGCATATGTCTATCAGAGTCCTTACGGTAGAGTGGGAGATAGCCAGGCATGTTAAAGTAGTTAGAGGGGATTGAGGAGTGTAGGTTAGTCTCGCTTAGTGCTAAGATATCCGGAGTATTTCTAAGGAGAAATGCTTCAACATTAGTTAAGTTAGCTCTAAGCACACGGATGTTAGTGAATGCAAGCCTCAAGGGAGGAGGCAAGTTGGATTTGTTTGTCCCTAGGCCTGGTGTAAGCTTGTCTTTTTATTGTAGTGTCATCATGTTTTTAAAGAGTTTCAGTTAGGTGAGGGGGAGCTGAACAAGAGGTAATGCAGGATATCAGACATGCAACACAAGCAAACCATTAGCTGACATTTCTTCAACTAGGACTGTGGCCTCGGGAAAGCCCATCGGAGATGAGTGCAGGGTCCCTTTCCATGCGCGACATGGCACTACAAACATCCCGATGTTATACAGCTGTTGATGGAGCAGCCGCTCCAAGCACTACCAAAGAGTTTGGGCACCTGTACTACCAGTCGGAAACAGTAGCCAGGAACTGTCAATCCGGTACCCTCAGCCCATCAGAAGAAGATCACCCCGATCTAATTGCACAGGCTTGCGTAGTACTCAAGCACTCCCAAGTGCCCAGTTATGAGGTGTGTGATATGTCGGGGTGGGGGAACGGCATTCAATGGCCTAGACAAGAAACAAGATCTACCACTAAGTGTTTTGTCGATTCATTTGTGATAGTGTCTTTGCGCCTGACTAATAGGCAAGGAAGGTGTATGGAAATCGGCGATAGACAGATCCTATCTACTCCTTAAGCAATTTATGTTTGCAGACCGGTAATTTGTTTGAGTTACCAGCTCTAGGAAGGTTGTCGTCCAAGACTGGAGAGGCCTCCCTCCCCTTTGGTTTAGTTTCAGAGTTTTTCTTCTCCTAGACGGGTGATCTGGGAAGATCTACTGGGTCCATCAGCCCTGAGAGGGTATGCTCCGCGCCTGGGTTCTACTCCAGGTATTTCTGCGACCCCGCGTGGTTAGTTAATGTTACAGGGTTAGTTTGTAGAGGTTATATATCTAATGAATAGTTACACTCTTCAAAGGTATTTAGGGGCATGCAGTGGAAGCGGTTTTGTGGGGAGGCTTGTTAGAAAAGCGTTAGTGCGGATTAGGACTTTTACGTTTTTTTTTTTTACTTTATGTTAGTTTGGGTTCAGGATAACGTTATTGTTTGAGTAGGTATTAGGAATTGAGCTAATAAATTTTGCCCAGTCACTGTATATTTAGGTTTACGAAGGTTAAGGTGTAGGTGCAGTACACTCAGGGTGTAACTGGAGGTACATTTTAAGTTAGGGTGTATTTCGTATGTATAATTAAGTAAACAGATATTTGGGCAAGTTTTCAGTAGATGCAAATAGAAGTTGTCAGTGTTTCTACTATTCAGGGGGAGATAGTGTCAGTTTACATTTAAGAGTCATAGAGAGTTTTGCATGACAGGGAGTATCGGATTGGTTTAGTATTGTTTGTTGTAAAACCATCTAGGAAGAGGCAATTGCTATGTAGTGAAGATCGCTTTGCATCCGAGTGCATAATTTAGCTGGTAAATACCTAACTGGATAGGAATGAACTCTAATGCATGTCAGGGGTAGAAATGTATATATGTTTAGTGAAGACTGTTAGGCGGTTAGTATGTGAAAGTTAGGAACTTGAGGTTAAGGATTCCACTACTAAGGCGTATGTATAATGTAGGGTTTAGTGGCAGCTAGAGGGGGCAGATTGTTAGCTTACAAGGGTCGAGGTTATTTACTTACAGAATACAGTAAAGTTTCATTTGGATTTAGAGTTTACAGCATTGTTTTAGTTTGGGAGAAAAGAATAAAATATTCCTTTCTTTTCCCCTATTTTGCATGCAGGTTAGACAAAGACAGCCCAATTGGGGGTAAAGAGAAACAATTATTTCGTGGTGATTCGGAATTCATATTTTTAGGCAGTCATTAAGGTTGGGGATAAAACATCGTATCTAATCAGAAAAAAGTCCTAGTGCCGCAGCTAATATCACTGTATATTTCAGTTACAATTATAGTAACAGTAAATTACAAGCTATATCCAGTGGTTTGGTAGAGATATCAACGAGGCCCCTTTATTAATACAAAGGGTAATTGCAGTTATTAAGTATATTACTTAAATAAAGTTTTTCTCACTTCTACGGTAGAAAATAAATCCATGTTTGTGCTAATTTCGGAAAATTTATTCAGCCTAATGCTATTTTATCTCTAGCCTTAGTACAGAGCGTGGAAATTATTTTAGCTGGAAGAGAACGTGAATGAGTTTTGCTTGGGGGGGTGAATTTAAGAGGTAACCAGAGAAAAGACAAATGCATATATAAATTAAAATAAAGTTTTAAAAGCTAACCAGAGAAAAGACAAACGCATATATAAATTAAAATACACATAATTACAAAAACAAATAAGAAATTTAAAAGAGAAGGAAATGACAAAGTTAGTATTTTTTAGGGCTAGGGTCATTTGGAATAATACTTATATATATATATATATATATATATATATATGATATACTATATATATAATACAAAAATGATAAAAACAAAGAAAATAATTATGATCTAACGTATTTGATTGGAAATTATAAGATAGGTGGGATGAAAAGGAAAAATGATAATGTATGTTAAACAATTAGTAGACTATGTCTCATATTATTAATAATAATTACTATTTTTGCCTTTACAAATATGACACAATGAATAAGAAAGATGAGGGTGGCTTTTCCTGAAATAATATTCAATTTAGATAATTGGGTACACTGTAATTATACCATGAAACAAAATCGTAGAATATATCTTATAACGAAATATAGGATTACGATGGAATAAATGTGATAGTGAATAATTTCAGAAATCATGTTTAGCCTACAACAAACAATAAAAACATTAGTAAAAAATGCAGTAGGATTAGGATGGTCAGCTAGTACTGATTACTGCTATGACAACAGCATATTCTTTACACAGTTTTTTACTCTCGAGTGTATATTCGACACAATAAGACGCAATTAATCGACCGAGGATCACATCACTCTGCATAAAAAACATATAATATATCAATGGGTACATATATATGAAAATCAAAACAAGAAAAGAATATGCTGTTGTCATAGCCCTAGTAATTAAATGGTAAAATTAAAATGCTGTTATTATAGTCGAACTTTAATAGAAATTTGATAACTATTATTGCAATTAGTGCACACGAAGAACTATGATTACATCCAAAATTGGGTCTAGGCGTATGACTTTGTTAAAACAGTAATAAGGATATATATATATATATATATATATATATATATATATATATATATATATATATTTCTTTACACATATGAAAGGAAAAACACAATAGTATATGATTAACAATGTATTTCGTACAAATGGTGAGAGTTAGCTGGGAAAGAAATTATCGTAGCGTATATCTTTGCTATTATATATAAAAAAAAAACTTTTTTTATTTTCTTCCTTTGAAGATTGTAACGTTGGGTATGGGCCAGCCGAACTCGCTAACAACATTGACCTGTTTTTTATTGAAACCAGCCGAGAGCTCTCGTTAGTATCCTCGTTGTTCCCTTAAGTGCAATTACCTGAATCTCTTTTGTAGTTGGTTCATCAGGAATCTTACTAAATTAGGATTCCAGGTTCTGCTTCATAAGCACTGTGGCACTCGTATGATTGATATCTCACTAAAATTCCAGTTTCTTTTCTTTTTCGGTGTGTTGTAAGCGTGTCGAATTGTGAGACGCAAAGTACATTTCTATAAACTGGCACTGACATGTTTGATTTTAGTGTAGAAATTGTTTTTTTTTTTCTCTGATCAGAAAGAAAGAGTTATGCAGGGACTAAATAAGGATTGCCAACATATATAAATGAAAACTCTGCTATGAAACTGACTGCATCTGAACTTCACGCATCCAGGTACTCCGTTGACATATATCTAATACGGGTTGTTTCCTTTTTATTTCTCTCTCTCTCTCTCTCTCTATATATATATATATATATATATATATATATATATATATATATATATATATATATATATAAGTAAAAGTGTCTGTGTTTCTGTGTACATTTCTCTACGCAATAACTCTGTCAATTTTTAGTCTACAGACTCGAAATTTGATATACAGGGTACTGACATTTGGGAAAATCGATGTGATCGGTTTTGGGCCAGAAATTTGGCGATTAAGGGGTCAAAGTTCAACGATTTGACCTTTGAGAACTCTACCAAACTCCTCCGACAATTTTGGGTCGACGCACTTGAAATTTTAGATATAGGTTCCTTGGACATGGATCTTACTTAATAACTTGATTTGAGTGCAAAACAATAAATTTTAAGGGGTCATAATAGAGGCCAAAGTTTTTTTAAAAATGACCTCTGCGGTCTCTTCCAAATTATTCAGCCAATTTCTGGTCTAAATATTTGAAATTTTACATAAAGGGTATTCAGAGATAGGGCAAGCTTTTTCATCAGTTTGAGTCAAAAGTTTTTAGTTACCAATATATAAATGTATGTATGTATGTTTGCATGTCTGCCTTAAACTTTCAATAGAGGCGACAGATTTTACCAAGATCAGTATCGTTTTAAAGTTTGACCTTTCATACGACAAATATCGAAAAATTGGTTAAAACATTAATATCTTCCCCTTCAACTAGGCACTTTTCAACAGGGGGGTCACTTTTTCGCCGATATTTTTAAAAGTTATCCTCTCCTTTAGATTGTCTAGCCTTAATTTAAAAAAAATGTCCCTTCCGGTGTGGCGGTGGTCGTAACAGCATAAACGTGAGGTTTTACCCTGTTTTTTCCTTCTTTGCGGTATGGGTTCGAGCCTGCTTTCCACTACTTTTTTCTTTTTTTTTTTTTTTGCTCAACATACGGGCTGAAATGCTAGTATCTATAAAAGTGAACGTGTCTGTCTGTGTGTCTGCAAGTTTTTGTGTCTGTGTGTGTACATTTCCCTACGCAATAACTCTATCAATTTTAAGTCTACAGACTCGAAATTTGATATACAGGGTACTGAGATTTGGGAACATCTTTGTGATCAGTTTTCAGCCAGAAATTTGGCTATTAAAGGGACACAGTTTAACGATTTGACTTTTGAGAACTCTATAAAACTCCTCCGATAATGTTGGGTCTAAACACTTGAAATTTTAGATATGGGTCACTTTGACATGGATCTTACTAAATAACTTTATTTGAGCAAAAAATATAAATGTAAAGGGGTCAAAGTTAAAAAAAATTGGCCTTTTTTTTCCACAACAGACATATCTAAACACCCGGGCAACGCCGGGCTGAAATTCTGGTACATCTATAAAAGTGAACATGTCTGTGTCTGTGTGTGTATCTGTGTGTCTGTGTACATTTCCCTACGTAATAACTCTGTAAATCTTTAGTCCATAGACTCGAAATTTGATAGAGAGAGTACTAAGATTTGGGAAAATCTTTGTAATTCGTTTGCGGCCAGAAATCTGGCTGTTAAGAGTTCAAAGTTAAACGATTTGACTTTTGAGAACTCTACCAAACTCCTCCGACAATTTTGGGCATCAACACTTGAAATTTTAGATATAGGTTGCTGGACATGGATCTAACTTACTAACTTGACTTGGGTCCAAAACAATAAATGTTAAGGAGTCATAATAGGGGTCAATTTTTTTTAAATTTGACCGCTTTTTTTATTTTGCGCGACATACACCTCCAAATACACGGGCAACGCCAGACTGAAATGCTAGTATATCTATAAAAGTGAAAGTGTCTGTCTGTGTGACTGTGTGTCTGTCTATGTACATTTCCCTACACAATAACTCCGTCGATTTTTAGTTTACAGACTCGAAATTTGATATACAGGGCACCGAGATTTGTATAAATCTTTGTAATCCGTTTTCGGTCAGAAATTTGGCTGTTAAGGAGTCAAAGTTAAACGATTTGACTCTTGAGAATTCTACCAAACTCCTCCGCCAATTTTGGGTATAAACAGTTGAAATTTTAGATATAGGTTCCTTGGACATGGATCTAACTTACAAACTTGATTGGAGCCTAAAACAATAAATGCTAAGTGGTTATAATAGGGGTCAAAGTTTAAAAATAATTGACCTCTGCGGTCTCTACCAAATTACAATTTCTGGTCTAAACATTTGAAATTTTCCATAAAGGGTATTTAGAGATAGGGCAAGCTTTTTAATTGGTTTGGGTGGAAAATTTGAGCTTCCAATATATAACTGTATGTATGTATGTTTGCATGTCTGCCTAAAA
Organism: Euprymna scolopes; assembly: GCF_053919585.1. Lineage (NCBI taxonomy): Eukaryota > Metazoa > Mollusca > Cephalopoda > Sepiida > Sepiolidae > Euprymna > Euprymna scolopes. The sequence goes on from NC_136485.1 coordinate 45,872,677, forward strand.
CTTTCGACAGAGGCACCAAATTTTCACAAGATCAATAACGTTTTGAAGCTCAATCTTTCAGATGAAAAATACCGAACATTGGCTAAAAACATTAATTTCTTCACCCTCAACTGGGCACTTTTTAACAGGGAGGGGTCGCTTTTTACACCGATATTTTTTAAAGTGATCCCTTCTTTTCGATTGTCTAGCCTTAATTTAAACATACGTCACTTCCGGTTTGGCAGTAGTTTTAACAGCAAAGACATCAGGGTTTTTTCCCCGTTCTTTTCCTTCTTCATGGTACGGGTTCGAGCCTGTCTTCCTACAACCACTTTTTTTTATTTTGCTCAACACACACCTCAAAACACACGGGCAACGCCGGGCACCCATGCTAGTCGATAAATATTTCACCATCCAGGGATGACCAACAGTAAAGCAAACAGAAAACTATAAAACCAAAATAATGTCCTTATTTTAAACATGAATCACGGGAATAAGAGCGAACATTCTTTGGATAGATCCATCAAATCTGTGCGTTCATCCACGGAAATGCTGCCAGATTAAAAATATGTGTTTTGTAATTTTATTTTTAATAAAAGAGTCACTGTTTATCGAAGATCAATCGAGGATAAGTGTTAATTAATGTTAGGGGTTCAGTGAGACGAAACGAATACTCGGCAGTGTTCGAAATTGAGTAATTTTTTTTCATTTATAAAGACGGCTCATTAAGAATCATTTATATTGGACTATGTTGTAATGAACTAGAGACCACCCGCACGGGATAGAGCACTAAAGGTGCGGAGTTCTAGGAAATAAACTTTGCTCATGGAACTTTCGTTTAGTTTTAGACACGGATAAAATCTAGGGAAAATTATTGACAGTTGTTGTAGCTAGCCAAGTGTTTGTTGTGAATGTTTTCTTGATGGAAGCTTAAAAGGGAAAATCTTCTTTCAAACTTAAGAACAATACACAAACAAAAGTGTTATGATTAATTTAAATGAGACAGACAAATGAGAAGTATATTTCAAACTTTAACAAACGTAGACGTATCTAAAAATAATGAAATACTAATTCAATCTGTACTTTTAACGATGGAGGTTTAGTTTACAATTATGATACAGTGATAAAATATACGGAGTGACTACCAAAGCATTTACTAGACGTGCGAGAACGCATCCCATTAAAAAGAAATTGGCGAAAAGAAAAATGAATTTGTTTTTTTATTAAATGAGTTGTTTAAACATTTATATTATAAGTGAGTGAGTCCAATTAATCTAATGTTTACACCCGCACGTGCGCATCCGCCCCCCCATATATATATATATATATATATATATATATATATATATATATATATATATATATATATATATATATGCATGCATTACTAGTGAAGTTAAAAGTGACATCGTGGCGAGGTTCAAAGTCTTCGAACAGCGGCGATCGTTATTCCTTGCGCTGGTGATTTTAAGAGCAGGAATTATTAGTGCTTATAGGTATAAAAAAATAATTTATTATTTATAATTATTTCATCCCTTTAAGAAGTATGTTTAAAAGTTGAGCATTATCTGCGAAATGAAAAGCGATCGGCTGACTTTGTGCGAGATCGCGATTACCTGTCGCTGCATCAGTTTAGATCATCTTAATAACCTTATGCCTGTATTTGGCTTTATAAATGTAACTTTTTTTCTTAATTATCGTGGCCTGAATTGATGGTGCCCTGAAATTTGTACTAGCTGCCAAAAGTTACATTCGCAGATGAAAGATAAACATTTAAGAAAAGAGCAAAATGAATGAAATGGGATTACTTCATTTTGCATCAAATCTGTTACAAAAAATTGCTGGAAAAATGATTAGAATACTCTATCGCTCTTATAGGTATCTCACTGCCGATGCATTCCTCTATCTGTAAAAGAGCCAGGCACGCCCTAAAATGGAAGACTGTTGCTACATCTGGGCAGGAGTTGCCTGGCGCACCCTATTCAGCCTTGTTCAAAACCGGCTTCGAAACCTAGTAGGTCCATTTTCTCTTTCCCGCGACCTCTTTTCCAGAGAAGAGACCTTTCGAGCCGGTTTCTTTTCTATCGTTATTTTCATGGCAAGTGTTTCTCCTTACCAAACTTTCACAAAAAATATCGACTAGCTACAACCACTATATACAATTTCTTACACTCCTTATCTGTGTCTAAATCTAAACGCATATTCCATGACAAAGCTTCTTCCTAGAATTGTCTGCCTGTCGAACACTGTTCCGCTGGCGTGCTTCCCGGTTGAATACCGCATGGTAACCTTGAGATCAATGTAAACAAGTTCTTGTTAGCCGTCCTCATAAATAATGAAGTTTTACCCAATGTACACCGATTACTACACTACCACCTTACTTTCATTGACTTTTATCCTCGTGTGACCTTCTGGCCTTGATAACGGGTGACTACCAAGTAAAAAAAAGACTTGGACATATATTTTACAATATATTGGGAAATGCGGAAGAAGATGCAGTAACGGTTTGTTTTGATAGGATGCAAAATTTAGCGCTGCGTAAGACCTCTAATAGTAAAGCATATTTTGTTCAATATTTGAATACGGTATTGTTTCAAATGCAGAGTGAAACGATAAAATTCTCGCACGAGAAAAGATAAAATTATTTCATTTCCGTTTGATGAAAATCGTTTTTTTTTTTTGTTGCAGACCAGCTACTAGTTGGCCACTTGTGTAAAATTTCCAATATGTATTGAAGTGACACAATGTTCAATGAGCGAGATCGGGGAGGCGCCGCTTTACAACTCGTGCTCTGTACCAATCCGAGTTATGACAACAGAATAATTGCCAGCAACCTCACAATGCATCATTGGATTGCCACGAGTAATAGGGACGAGCCCAAGGTGATGAAAACAATGTGTCCGGACACGGTTATGGTCTTTGGTGTGGTTTTGAAGTGAGGGCTACAGCATGCTAGCTCATATCTTCGAAATTTGCTTGAACGTCAACGTCAAAAGGTTCCTGGACATGCTGAAAAGTTGTGGTTATCCCCTGGTGCAATCAGGTGGCCGCTGCAGACTGGGTGTGGCAGTAGTCGAAAGAGACCGAGAAGGAGTACTACGATTTTGTATCCTTCTCTCGCTGACCCCTACCTTCCCCGACCTTAATCCGCTGGATTACTTCGTTTGATCATACTCCGCGAACATCACCAACATGACCTCCGACAAAACCCAAAGACATCATGATCGTTATATCTGCAGAGTATTCGCTGAGCACCCACCGACGCTTGTGGAAAAGGCATGCTCTCAGTTCTGGACCCGTATCGAAACGGTGATTGAGACTGAAGGCGGCTAAATTGAATACATGCCAGCTTTACTAAATAATCAAGTTACGTGAGGAGATTTTTTTTCAATAAAAGTTTTATAATAAAGCTGTAGTGTTGTTTTCTTTAGAGCGATAAATTTATTGTTTCATCCCGTAGTAATGGGATTGCATAGAATAATCAACATTTATGTGCATCTATGGATGAAGCACAAAAACAGAAAGGAGGGCAATATGATTTCCCCAGCTCTTGACAATTGAACGTTCCTATTCGCGTTCTGCTTAAGCCCAACTTATTCAGCGATTCCTGTTTTGGTTAAAATGAAAATATGACTATTATATCGATGTTGTTAGCTTTGTGATAAAAAAATTTCAAATTCAGAAATACAATATACTTTCTCGATAGCTTTCCTCCAGCAAATTTAGTAATCATTCGCATACATCAATATATTAAAAAAAAGTGACAATATTTTTATATCGGATGAATATTTTATTTTTAAGAAAGATATTTTTCATGTTTGTGAGAAATATTTGAATGAGTTAACAAAAAAACATATTTTTATATCCTATGCCCCTTGTTTTAACCTTTAGTGAATAAAAAAATATTGAAAATTATATTTTTTTATCATATCAATTTGTACATATATATATAAATACTAGCCTGGATGCCCGGCGTTGGCCGGGTGTTTGGGGGGGGGTTACGCAAAAGAAAAAAAATGTCGCAGTAGGCAGGCACGCTCGAACCCGTACCGAACCAGATAAAATAGGTAAAAAAACGTGACGTGTTTGCTGTTGCTCCCACCCGGAAGTGACGTAGGTTTAAATTAAGGCTACACAATCGAAAAGAGGCGAAAAAATAACCCCTCCCTGTAGAAACGTGCTCAATTGAGGATGAGGTAATTAATATTTTTAGCAAAATATTCGATATTTGTCGTACGAAGGGTCGAGCTTCAAATTGATGCCGATTTGGTGCAAATCCGTCGCCTTTGTCGAAAGTTTTAGGTAGGCATAAAACTTACAGACATGCATACATACATACATACATTTAAACAGACAGGTGAGATTTATATTATAGATGATCTGGTGTGCGTGTGCAGAACGGTCTCTACCAAATTACACTTTTCATTTTCTACGACTGACTTGAGGCTTTGTATCTCGAACCAATTCGATTCGGTTTGGAGACAGAAAAAAGTTGTACATAGGTTCAAAGGTAAAAATTAAGTCGAAATATCCTGTACGAATGACCTATGAATGCAACATTATACATGTAAAAATTCCATATGCATATCAATCCATGTAAAGTTTTATAGGATTTCACAGATGTAGCAAATAATGATGGACAGATAAATATTTTCGATTCTTGCAAAAACCTAGGCACCTCAATAACATGTGGACCTGATCTCATCCCGGCTATACTATTAAAAAATGCTCCGTTGAGGTTGCTCCAGTTATCATCAAACTTTTCAAGAAATGCCTTAACGAATCTTGCTTTCCTGACATCTTGAAAACTGCGTCTATGGTACCAGTTTGCAAGAATTCTGGCGAAAGATCTGACTCATTAAATTATCGGACCATAAGCTTCCTCTCTCTTTTCGCGAAAACATTTGAGTCTATAATTAATCAAGCACTAAACCACCATCTCACAGCTGATAAACTACTGTCCGATCAACAGTATGGGTTAAGGCAAGCCCTTTCTACTGAAGGAACTGCATCTCTGAATGTATATACCATACACTGGATAAAGCAAAGGAATCTAGTGCACTAGCCTGAGATATATGTAAGGCCTCTGACAGGGTATGGCACGATGGCCTTTTCACAAAACCAGATCCTTTGGTATTACTGGACGAACACTTAACATAATTAAATCTTTCTTAAATGAGAAAATAATCCAAGTTGTCCTCGGTGATCGTACGTCAATACAATATGACATAGATGCGGATGTATCTCAGGTGTTGATCCATAGGCCTTTAATATTTCTGATATTCATAAATGACTTCCCTGATAAGATTGTCTCTGAGATGGGTATATTTGCTTACGACACCACAATATATAACAGATATGCGGAGAAAACTAATAAACTCGTATTCAATGCAATGAGAGTAACCCCAGATGAAAATCTCTATTCTATAGAGGAATAGATGGTCACATTCAATGCTGAGAAGATCAAGCTGTTTTCCTTTAATAACTACAAGAAAGCTGCTCAACCACTAATAGCCATAGCTAATGGTACATGATCTGAAAGTACAACTTTCAAACTCCTTAGCTTTTCAGGGGGGTCAAATACATTGAGGGCATTGCCAAGGCTGCTACAAAGAAAGTGGGCTCTCTCTACTCTAATAGAAAACTACTTACGCTTGAGAGTATCCTGCACCTATGCAAGGCTACATTTGGGCTGGTGCATCTGCTACTAACCTCACCCTCTTAGAAAGGTTCCAAAAGAGAATCTTCAACTTAATAGGTCCCGCACTATCAGCTAGGCTTCAACCGCTGTCCCATCGATGAAATGTTGCATTTCTCTGCTTGTTTTACTAGTATTTTAATGGTAGATGCTCCGACGATCTACACGCATTTATCTCTCCTCGACGTAAATACTCCAGAAAAATCCGACAAGCAGAAACATCTTACCCCTACACGGTAGAAATCGCTTGATATTAGAAAGGCTTCTACTCTAATAGTTTCTTCCCTAGGACTGCTATAGTTTGGAATTTTCTTCCGGTTCTTGCTTCCCGGATTGTACTGACATGCAGAAGTTCAAGTGTAATGTAAACAGACGTCTTGTTCATTAAAATCGGATCTAAATATTTGAAGTTTTAAGGACGTTCAATAATAATTGGTCACTTAGCAATAAAAGACATGAAGAGAAACGCAAAGATTCAAGACTAATTTATTTCCCTGAAAATTGTAATGCTGGAGTCTATCAGGGGTCTGTCCTTGGCTCAACTCTCTTCCTGACTTACATCAATGATCTTCCTTATCACTCGCTAAGATCATTCGTACCATTTGTGCTGACGACACTACAATCTATAGTCACCGTACCAAAGGCCGTAAATGACCAGGTTCTCTGATTCTCTCTCCTCTGATCTTGGGCACCTGGTACAATGGGGAAAAAGATAAATGGTTACTCTTAATGTATCTAAAACTAAGTTTCTATCATTACATCATCAACACTATAATCTCCATCTGGCATCAATGGAAATAAATGTCTCTCGTCTTGGGGAGACACCAAGTTTTGACTAGCGTCTTGGCTTGTCTTTTACTCCTGATCTGAAATGGAACACGTACATAAAATCTGTTGCTAAGATCGCCGGAAAAATGGTGGGATCTTTCTACTGCTCCATTAGATATATCACTGATTATGCAATTCTCTATCTGTATAAAAGTCAGGTACGTCCAAGGTTGGAGTACTGTTGCTACATCTGCGAAGAAGCTGCTGGAAAGACTTAGCCTGCCTTGAAAAAGTTAAAAATATACTTCGAAGCCTAGTGAAGATGCCGCTTTTCTATTCCCTCCAACCTATTCCCCACAAAAGATACGTTGCGAACATGTCCGTGCTTTATCATTCTTTTCATGGAAAGTGCTCGTTTGACCTCACACTTCGCCCTCTCCAAACTTTCACGAAACTATCTGAACTAGCTGAAACTATCAATTTATTTCTGCCTAAAACTAAACGTAGATTCCATGAACCAATTCTTTCTTAGAACTGCGCACATGTGGGACTTTTTCGTTTGCCTGCTTTCCAGCTGACTACAATTCGGTCGCTTTAGGTCCAAAGTAAACAATTTTTTATTGAATCGTCCCCTTAAGTAATCCAATTTACCAAAGTTCCACTACGAGCGATTACTATGATATGATCTCATTGACTACTGTACACTCATTAACACTTATCCTCAAGTGGCCGAAGAGGTGACTCTTATGTTGAAAAAAAAAAAAAAAAAAAAAGTTAAATTTGAAGTTTTAAAAAACTTCAGCCACCAAAGTCTTAATGCTTTTAGAAAAATGTAAATATTAGAAATATAAAACGTAAGAAGCGGTTTTGCTCAACTTCAAAGTTTTCGTAATTTTAATATGATGTTTCCCTTTCAGAAAATTGTAAAAATGTCTTCGTAGCGAATGTCTTGCGCAAAGAGAAACCGACAGATCGACTAACACGACATCTTGCAGGTGTCTGTAGATCTATGCAAATATATGCACGCAATGCATTAAATTAACACGTTTTATCTAATATATATTCAGACACGGAGTGTTTTTGCTTAATGAGGTTTTTATGTATTTTTCTAATTTTTCGAATTGTTCTGTGCAGGAAAGATCTATAGTCGTCTTCGTCCGTTTGTTTTGTTTTGCTTTTTTCAAGTATTTTCAACTGAGTTGCTGTTTCGTTAAAAATCTGGATGTTTTATATGCTTCAATAAAAATTACATTTAAATTTCTGTAATTAGTAGAGCGTCTCGCATGTAAAAAAAATACGTTTTTAACGTGTTAAGACGTAGATAAAATAAATGTACAATCGTTTAGAAGTGTGATTTACAAAATGGTATAGAATTTAGTTTTCATTTTTGATTAATTTAAAACTTTACATTCCAAAATATATATAGATAGAAAACTATATTTGCTTTCTTTGGTTTTGTTTTATTGTATATAAAACCCTTTCGGGTCATTCAATGCCAAATCCAGTTATTTTGGAAAAGGTTTTATGCTTGAAGCTCTTCATATCTCTACATATTTATTTGTAGAGTTTGATTTGGTCGAGTAGGGAAGTGGAGTGAGAAAAAAGGGGGAGAAAGTCGTGGAGGGAATGTTTTTGTTTTGGGCTTCGCAGAATATGATTTTATTGTGCAAAGAGTTAAAATTAAAAGAAAACAAAAATGTGCTAAATGTAAGTGAATTTGAGACAGGAAGCCATCTTCCGACATCGTGATTTGGTTGCGTGAGTGAGTGAGTGAGTGCACACACACACACATATATATATATATATATATATATATATATATAGATAGATATATATATACATATGTAACTATATGTTGCAAAGTTATAAAATAATTTGACAAAAAACTAAATTCTACATCATTTTGTTAATCACACTTTCAACCATTGTATTAACATTTTACCAATTTTTTTTTAAATTTATTTATTTATTTATTTTTTACAAACAGGGCACTTCACTATTTCAATAAATTTAAATGTAATGTAAACTGAAGTCTATAAAAGCATCCAGATTTTAAACGAAACACTAATCAAAAGTTGTCTGAAGACGGCTGATAAAACTCAGTTGAAAGTACTTGCAAAAAGAAAAAGAAAAAAAAACGGATGAACGAAGACGACTATGAAATGTTTTTGCACAGATTCGACTAAGAACGGCAATTCGAAAAATTGAAAAATTACAAAAAAAACTAATTAAGCAAAAACACTCCGTGCTATTTAACAATACCTGTCTGAAAACATTCTGCACACAGATACAAATTATATATAGAAGATAAATCTAATATAGAAAAGTTAGATGTCCGTCTGTCTTCATCTTTTTAAACTATTTTTTCCGAAACTAATGGTCGCATAAGGTGCCAGGGGCCTCAAATGATTGGCTTTTTTAATAGGTCTTTATCTAGGTAAAATAGTTTTACAGGTTCCAAAATGTATAAAAAAAAATCGTTATATATTTTGTACTTCACCTTAGTTTATTTTTAATTTGTTCATATGCGTGTTACGTTTGTACAGTGGTAACGTCGCCAGCATTAAATGCTAGTCTTGCTTTTGGTTTCGATTCTAGCTGATGGGACCCAAATCACAACTATAATAATATATGCGAAATCTGAATAAATTAAAATATATTTAAGCGTAGTTTACAACCAGTCAAAGCCGCCACCCGCTAGTTCGTCAAATACCGACATAACGTATTCACTATTGATGTGTGTCTTAACAGCATATTTTCTTTTTCACACGTCCATATTCTCCGAGCATTTTAAATTGCATCACAACGGAGAAAAAAGAGCGGGATAGTTATCTTAAAGTTTCACTTGTGAACTCACATCCAGTCTACATTAATATATTGTATGCCTAATACGTTCGCGATATATATATATATATATATATATAAGTTTTTCCTTATACTATTCCCGTGGTTCCTCGCGCAGACGATCTTCAGGTCGTCTAGTCACCAACGCTGAGGGCGAATTCACTACTGTCGCTGCGTGGAGATTTGACTTATGGTTATTCTGTAACACGCATTTTTTTCTGCTGGTTAATTTTCTTTTATTCGTTTATTTTTTTCTACCAATTTTTCAAGAATTAATCTTATTTATCTTTTTTATCAGTTACAGTAGAATACGTGATTAAAAATTAGTAACAAAATACAATTCAGTATATAATACACATGTATATAATCAAATAGCATTATAAATAACACCGTAAGGCGGAGGAAATACAGAAACCAGGGGCCGGGAAAACATCGTAACCTGAAAGAAAAAACAATATCCTAGGGCCACCGTATCCCGTGGTTCTACCGTACGTCGTTTTTTTTTTAATTTTTAAAAATTTATGTTTATCATTCAGAACTGTATTTATATTAAAAATATATTAAACAATTATAGGTGTAATATAAAATTCAATTTCTATTTTTTAGGGTACGTTACCACCGACATACTACAATAATATTATTACATAATGTAATTTTATACATAAAAAGTTTTGAATGATTTTTAATAATGCCACACCTCATCGAGGCTAAAAGTCACTTAAGGATAGTGGTTAATGAAATAAATTGACAGTGCAAAGATGATAGTATTAAAATGGTGAATTGGATGAATACAATTTGAGGATTCATAGGCACAGTTTGTGACAAGTGTTTATTATTACCATGACGATGTTGTAATCAGCAGGAAAGAAATTGTGTGTAAATGTTTCACAGATGGAAGAATCTTCGATAGATTTTATTCCAGACCGTTTTGTTTTGAGTTCTGGACAGTCCAAAGGAAAAAAAAACGGTTATTTGCTGTAATTACAAATATATTACTCCTTGGACTTTGATAGAAATAAAGATGGACGGCAAGAAGAAACAAAAAAAAGAGAGAAAATATTTAGATTTTTCGAACTACTGTTCTCATCTAGTGTCATTTTCACAACGTTTCGGCCGATATAACTTTCGACCTTATTCGGGTATATTTTGTCGAACTTGAAAATCTGCACGCAATTTTAAACAAAACTCTTTATTCCATGAGAATAGCATGCTCTTGTTTCATCAGTCAGAGGTCCCAAGTAATTTGCAGCTGTATTCATTCGGTCGCCCACAGCGAGGATTTAAACTTCAACCTTCAGGAGAAGGTCACTTTATAAACTTTGTGAAAATGACGCCCAAGTTTACAACATAAGTCCGAAGAATCAAAATAATACGAATCAATCCTCATCGCAAAATCCAGAAAATCAAAACAGAAAAGATCCTATCCCACTAGATTGCGTATCGATATTATTTTTCCATCTCTAGAAAAAATGCTCACTAGATGTGTCAGTATTAAGCCATTTTAGAACGTATCCGAGTAAAAAGGTTGACGTTGTTATTTAACAGCATATTGATTGGAACAGTATTTTATCTTTTTTTCAATGTTCTATTTATTGTGTACGTAAACCCCATTAAAAAATAAAACTGCAATAAGGTTTATTTGATCGGCTCCAGCTTCAATTTATCTTTAAGCGAACATTTCTTGAATTTGTCTAACGGAAATTTATTTCTGTAGTTTATCCCCAAAAGATTTTAATAACCATCAGCATTCGGTATGACTAGAATTCTTTGCCTATAGATTCGATCTATAGGAAGTGGGAATTTTATGCTTTTCCTCTCAGACTACATAAAAGCTAGACGACAAAAAATGTGTACATTAGATTTAAACGATTGGCGGTTAAAATGGGTTAACCTGAAGTTGGCCCAAGCTTCTATTGCGTAGCCATATATGAGGCATTTTCATATGGAGGCGGGGCAGGTCAAGGGCAAGTAATGTAGAAAGAAAGAACGTGAATATGCTAATTTTTACTTAATCATGATCCCAGATAAACTGCCATAGGGATACGTGAATACATCTTAACGTATGTTTCTTGTTTTATCAACGACTAGCAGGGGTGCCCGGCGTTGCTCGGGTGTTTGGAGATGTATGCTGTGCAAAAAAAACAAAAAAAATGGTTAATTTTTTTAAACTTTGACCCCTATTATGACCCCTTAAAATTTATAGTTTCGGGCTCAAATCACTTTATTAAGTTAGATCCAGGTTCAAGGAACCTATATCTAAAATTTCAAGTGTCTAGACCCAAAATTGTCGGAGGAGTTTGGTAGAGTTCTTAAAGGTCAAATCGTTGAAATTTGACCCCTTAACAGCCAAATTTCTGGCTGACACCCGTCACATCGGTTTTCACAAATCTCAGTACCCGGTATTTCAAATTTCGAGTCTATAGACTAAAAATTGACAGAGTTATTGCGTAGGGAAATGTACACAGACAGACAGACACAGACACGTTCACTTTTATAGATATATAGATAATTGCGAATCAATTATTTAGATGGTTGACATTTATTGGCTGCGTTTGTGTCACGCAATTATTACATGGTCTACGTGAAATGAATTAAATCTAGCATCGCAAACACAAATTCGCAAATGGAATAGTTGGGCGTGTCACTAATGTAGAGGAAAGTATCTTAGACAATTAAATTGGTTCGATCATGTGCAAAATATGTCTATAGGATATGCGAGTAAATTATTTTTCACGGTTATTAGGTAGTTTTTTAAAAGTGTAGATAGCTTTTAAAGATATTGAACGCTGTTGGAGTTTGAGGACATTGGAAAGGTAAGCTTGAATATAAAAAGGTAACAAAATTGCGGAAAGAGCGAATAAAGCCCAACCGTAAAGTAAAAATTAAATAAATGTGAATCCAAGAAAAGAATTCATGTTTTTACTTGAAATATTCTAGATTAAGCACAAATCTTCCATTTGTAAGATGAAGTGTTTTAATTTACATCTTTAATATGTAGATGCTACGAAGGTGCGTTCCAAAAGTTCTTTCCTCTTTTTAATTCCGTCCAAATGGATTAAAAGAGATTGCAATATGCATTGTTAAAATGACTAAACTTATGCATCCTTGACCTGACAGATTCATTTCTTTTGCAGATGTTGGTGTAAAACTAAGGCAATTCCTGCCACAAACCTGCGTCAGAAGCAGATACGTCGCGGAATCTCTGGAGAAGTGCATTGAGAATGATGGTGTATGTAGAAAAATAAATTCTGAAACACGAAAGGTTAGTTTTAATGGTATCACTCCAGTCTTCGTAATTCTTCAGTTCAGAGTTAAAAAATGAGGGGGACTTTACTTTTTAAAACGACCCTGGGAGAAAATTTTACTGTTAATAAGTTCTACCTCGATAATTTATGTACAGTGTATAATTCGGCATATAAGACGATCCTTAAAGTGAAAAAAAATCGTCTTTAAAAACCAATATTCCATGATACTGGGTGTTGAAATCTCTGGCCTAGGCTACTATAACACGATTTCGTGATCGAGCGGCAGTCGTCTTATACAACCGATATAAAAAAATTTATTAAAATTTGCTTCAATTTTGTACCTCGCCTTATCTGACGGTTGGCTTATACGCCGAAATATAAGGGAGTTATTAGTATCGTTTTTAATATAACTTCGAAACGAGACACTAGTTTGAAATAACACTCATAACGTTAATAAAACAAATAAATAGGTTCCAGCTTGCAGGCTTTGAAGAATGTGGAGCCACTCCTTAATTGCCATTTCTCCCAGGACCACTGACCCGAACTGGTAGTACCTGTTAGGGTCCCAACTACGAGCTAAATACAAACCAACTTGGGAAAAAAACTGGATTCGGCATTAAATCACCTGAAAAGGGTTGATACGGCGTAAAACAAAAACAACCAACCAAATAGGTATAATCGTAAATTCGTTTCTATGGTTCCCCACATTTTTATGTTACATAATTACCTGCATAATTACAATTCTTACGAATTAATTATAATATTGTATAGATTTTTAAAGGGTTGGCACACAAATTCCCCTATTTCTAAAATAAATTATATATAATATATATATATATATATATCAAGATTAATTACAAACTTTAGTTAAACATTCTTTTATATAAACTTAGGAAATAAGCGAAGCATGCATGGTCCCCGTGAGTGCAGTGGACAGGACATTAAAAAAATGACTAAGTTCAGCATTTAGCTCCCAAAAGTCCCAGGAGACATCAAATCCTGGTGAAATGAACGAACGGTGCAGTTTTAGCCTTTAACATGTAAATGTGAGTTCTTAACCATGGAAAAAAAATTACTAAGTCCATCATTTTCCTGGAAAATCCGTTCTGTTACTTTACTCATATTTAATGTGTGCAAAATTCCACAACTCCAAGGAGTAGTTTTTGAGAAAAGAGCGAACGGATGAGCGAACAATGAATTTACAGATCCACCTTTGTCAGGGGAACCAATAAAATGTTTAAAAAAAAAAAAGGTCTTCCTAAGAGTTTATCCTGGTACTTTAGAAGTCTAAAATGTAAATTGTGACTTTAAAACTTTATTCGATTTGTAAAAAAATCTAGAGATTTCTATACTGCATAAGCACACATTGTTAGAAGACACCAATTGTTAAAAGGCTGAGAGAGGGGCTTGAGATATATATATATATAAGCCATGTAGAAAGAAATGCATTACAACTAGCAGGGATACTCGACGTTGCGAGGGATTGAATGACTATCAACGAAGGTTTCAGACTTTTTATTGTCACCGGAATCAGTCAGATCGCCTATTTTTTAAATCGATCGATTGCCTGCTCAAGTTGGAAACTCGTCGCCCTGAACGGGGCGGAAACTTCACATGTCTCCTCGTAGTGACTTAATCCACAATACATTTTAGTTTACGTTACACTAGAGAACTCACCGTTTATTTTTATATATAATAGCTCGAGTTAAAGGTTAAAATGAAAAAGTCAATCAGTCGTTTGTGTTCTAAACGGAAACATTCATTTCGAACACGTCAGTCTTAAAACCTTTCTATTGATTATATCGGATATCCGACCTTTCGGATTGGGTGGTAATAAAACTTCTCAAATGCACTTGTTAGGCTGTGTAAGGCGTTAACTGATTAAAAATCACCTGAAACAAACTATTTAAGAACACTGCCAGGTACAGTCATTTCGTGTAAACTTTCATTAAAATCGACCCAGCCGTTTTTGGATTCTACAGGAAATGAATCCATTCACAAAATTCCTTTTATATTAAGGCTAGCCTGGTTGCCCAGGAGTTTGGAGGTGTGTTAAAAAACAAAAAAAAAGTGGTAGTAGGCAGGCCCGAACCCGTGACGAGAAGGCGGAAAAGATAGTAAAAATTTGACGTCTTACCCCTACTACATGACGCGACCAGAAGTTCGGAACGTTAAAATTAGACAAAGTCCAACCGATAGGACTTAAAAATAAATAAATAAATTAAAAGTCTCACAAAAGATCGACCCCCTCCTTGTTGAAAACTGCCCAGTTGAAGGTGAAGGAGTTAATGTTTTGGCGAACTCCTTCGATATTTCTTGTCTGAGATGTGGAGCTTCAAAATGATACTCATGATAATCCAAACATGCATACATTTAGACAGTTATGCATTGGTTACAGTCATGACAACTATCAATTTTATTTTGCTAATGAATAAATTGTGACGTATACGTTAATGTATTTCTCTTGCGAAACTAAAATTACACAGCTTTACTTTCAAATTATATTCTGCTTGCCCCTTAGTACATTACTATTTGAAGACGCCTAAGTAACATTTTTCAAGGCCAAATTGCTTCTAAAGGGACAAATTCGCAACAGTTGGCTTTAAAAAGGATAATCTGGCATCCCTGGACAATGAGAGTTACCCTCCTTTAATGTAGCCTTGAATATCATTATCATGGCTGTAATCGTGTTTGAAGGGATCTTAGTAATTTCAATTGCAGTGGCTGTTCACTGAAAGTCAGCGAAACGTTACGTGAAAAAAACATTCGAAATAAACAGAACTAAAAAGATTTGCTGCTAAGAAGTCGTAAATTAAAGATTCTCTTACATAGCCATGTTATTTATATTGAACTAAGTAGCACAATTACTTTCAGTAATAAATAAATCATTCGAGTCAGTTCTATATAAAATACGAGAAACAATATTGTCTAAAAAAAAAAAAAATAAAATAAAATAAATAAAAAATTAAAATAAAGTAAGTTTTGCGTTACGCACAAAAATACCAGCCTTATCCGATTTTATTCAAAATCTATTACGTGGAATTTACACGAGTATTGCCAGTTACTATTTTCCTCTATACTATCCATGAACACCATTTAACCTATTCAATATTCTGAGGAATATTAGTTTAGTATGTAATTGGAAAGCAAGTTCCTTTAATTACAATATATTAAACAAATATCAGGCGTGGGATTGCTTAAAATCATATGCCTACAAAAGTCTGTAGGTTTCCCAACCAAACTACTGCCAATTTTCAGTCTACAGACTCAGGATTTGACATTTGGGGAAATGTCAAATCAGTTTTCGAACAGACATTTGGCTTTCAAGGAGTCAAAGTTTAACGATTTTACCTTTGAAAACTGCCGAACTCCAATTGTGGGGATAAACGAAGTTTTAGATGTAGGTTCCTGGAATGAGTCAAAGTGTGTGTAATATGTATTTTACACTTACAAAGTTATGAACAATAGAGTCCGAAAAGCAGCGCTGAACTGCATGTAGTGTAACAGAATTATGTAAATTCTGTCTTATAATCGAAACAGGTAACGCTGCAAAAATTTGCGATAAATGTGAATGCAAAATTTTAATAGACAAGGCAGGAATTATATTACACTAGTATACTTACAAGTTCCTCTAAATTGAGAAAATAGTAACGTCACTTAGAAAATGTAGTGTAGACTTGGTATCAAGTTTAAAGTTACTGTTAAAGGGCAAGCCGTAAACTTAAGACAGACGAGTGTGAAATTTCAGTAACTTAACATCCCGTTCGTAGGAATTTTTTTTCGCAAGATTTAGAAAATAGTCCCTCAAGAATATAATCAAATACGGAATTTGGAATGGGCATAGCGTTTTTAGAAATAAATTAAATTGATTAAAAAACAAATTGACATGGCAGTTTAAAGATTGGGAATTAAAACAATGACAAATTAAGTTTAGATTAAACAGTGATTTTATTTTAATCTTACTTTAAGTATTTAACACTGCATAGTTTCATTGCTTTAAATATTGAAAATCTAATATAAGGTTATATACCAGTTCTTTTCCATATTTTCAAACTATCTCTTCCGAAACTAAAATTCGCAGAAGGCACCAGGGGCCCTCAAATGATTGAATTTTATGGGTCTTTAACCGTGAAAAAACATTAAAAGGTCAGAAATGGGTCAAAATTGAAAATCTGTACATTTTGTACATTCACTATTTTTTTTTTTTTTAATCCGTCCATGTGTCACGACACCAGATTTGAATGCTACAGTTCTATCGGTTTCAATTCTAGCTGATTTCATGCAAATACTTTTAAATTGCAACAACAATATATACATCTGGGTATATTAAAAATCCTATGAGCATATTTTACGACCGGGCAAAGCCGGGCGCCCAACTTGAGAATGATCACAGCAACAGATATTTAAAGAAAAAAGAAACTATTTTCTATATAGCCTCTGGGGAAATTTTCACTTTATTTGTGGAAGCGAATCCATTGGAAAGAGAATATCGGCAGTCTTTCAAAGTTAATTTTTTTTTAAAGGTAATTTTAAATTTGAGCTAACTCTTAAAACTAACAATTGGAAAATACAGTTCAACATTATAGGAATGACAAATTAAGCAGATCGTATACGTTATAACGTAACTTCAAAACACATTGACAAATCTACATAGAATAGAACCACGACAAGGGGGGGGAGATTCGACGCTTACTTCAGACCGCAACAAGTAGAAACAATGCTTATTTCTTATGAATAAACATTCTAGATTCGAGACTACAGCTGAATACATTATGCAAATATGGTAAACTTGGAAATTTGAATTACAGGGATGGAGGTAGGAAATCGTTTTAAGATACTATAGACATCTTCCGGGTCTTGAAGTAAACTTAAGGAAAAGGGGTTTGAAGGTTTTCTGGTGCATATTACGAACCGCATTCCTGTAAATGTCCGCTCGGGTTTGGCCGGCATCTGACATAAACCAATAAAATCTTTACTAGCAAAAGCATTTATCGAACACTAATTAGAATAAAAACTGTTAAAGGAACAGGAAAATTGATTTCTAGGCTTATTCGGTATGAACGAATATTAGTTCAATTTGTCGCCGGCAAATATATTAAAACCATTATCTAACGTTCCTTTTCACTAGTCGCCATTCTTAACATTTGTAGGAAATGTATTCGTGGAGCATGTGTCAAGTGTATTATGTAACTGAAAAATAAAATGGCGGTCACTTTAGAGTATTAGATAAAACATGGGAATATAAAAGTCTTTAACAAGACTTGCCGGCGACCAATTTAATCAATATTCGTTTATACTGTACTGGAGTAAAAATGTAACAATTTAAGTCTATTTTAAAAAGGGAAGTCTTAAATTTGGTCATCTAGCACAAAACAAAAACTACCGTGTGCTTAATGAGTGTTTTGTTTAAATTAGTAATTTGTTATTAAAAAGTCAGGTACTAATACATTTGACGTCTGTAATATTTTATCTTAGCTGGTTAAATTCACGGTTGTGCTCTATCGTTAGGAGCGATTAAAATTAAATTTAATTTGTCTTTCCAATTTATCAAATCGTCGCTTTTGCTCCGTATTGGCTAACAGTTATCGCGTTTTGGTGGGTTGATCAGCAACTGGCGCTCAGCATATTTCGGTTTGCGCAAGTTTCCGATTGGTAACATGCACCAGTACCGGACGATTTAAACAATCGCTTTAAATGTAAAGGATTTCGTTTGGCACAAAGCGGATTAGTTCGAGTTACACGTAATTAGTCAAATAGTTTAGAAATAGAACTAATTGTTAAGAAAATTAGTACAAATATTAAGACAAGAAACTATTAAAATTCGTTTTTATTTAGACAAGATGAAGTGAAAATTGATGTTTAGTTAACAAACGAAAATTAAACCGATTGCATATCGAGTGGTTTCTGGATTTCTAGAGCAACGAAAAAAAAATTCGAAAAGTCTTGACAGTTTGTACACATGAAAAACAAAACTATTTACTTATACTTCTTGGGATTGGGATCCCTTCATACTCGGCTTGTTCATGGTTTTCTTGGGTAGTAAAACAGACTGTATGTTTGGCAATACACCACCTTGCGAAATAGTCACATGCGCTAAAAATGTGTTCAGCTCCTCATCGTTACGGATAGCCAGTTGCAAATGTCGTGGGATTATTCTAGCTTTCTTGTTGTCACGAGCAGCATTTCCGGCCAACTCGAGTATCTCAGCGGTTAAGTATTCCATGACTGCAGCCAAGTAGACTGGAGCACCAGCACCAATACGTTCAGCATAATTTCCTTTCTTCAATAGACGGTGTACACGTCCAACGGGAAACTGCAGCCCGGCCCTGGCTGAACGGGTCTTCGACTTCGCTTTCATTTTCTCTCCTTTTCCGCGGCCAGTCATTTTCGAGAATGCTGAGTTAGTTCGAACAAAAACCACGAATGATAAGTGATTGCATAAGTCTGATAGCAAGTTGGTGAAATCTCTGCTTTTATAATGACAAATATGGTGTGAAAATGTAGTTTGCTTCGTTATCGGAAGAGTTTATTTATCGTATGCGTTTCTTTCACAACTTTGGTCGATTATAATACTAGTGCTAATAGCGGAGAGGGGGCAGAGATTGGTTTACGTATATGAAGTGTACCACCACTAAATTGTTTTTAGTTTCGTCGGGTTTTTTTGTTTGTTTTTATTTATTTTTTAATTCTATCAGCGGATTATAATCGAATGGACACTAATATAAAAGATTATAAAAAGAAATAAAAAAAAGTAAATATTTAAATATTTGTAGGGTGTGCTCAGTTTCTAATGCAACATTCTACTAAATCGATCACCCATTTTAGAACCACTCGACGTTTTTAAGCAAATTTCCCGAATTTAGCCTTTCTTAAGTAGTTTGGTCTTTTCTGAATTTCGTTTGAAATTTGCCTTTTCCAATTATATTATATAAATATTTATGGTTATATTCAAGTTCCGTCGTTCGACATTTTAAAAGGTTTTGCCCGGACGACATTTTTCTTTTGTAAACCTTTTTTTTAATTCGCAATGTTCAAGTTTCGTCACCCAATATTTACAATTTTTAAATTACCAGGAAAACTCCTTGGTATACTTAAGTGTGTGCACAGTTTTTTTATACAATAACTCGATCCGCTATATTGGAACCACTCGACGAGAACACACAAACCTCCTTTACATAAGGGATTTTTCATTTATCAATCTAAAAGCAATAATTAATGGTCAATTTGCGTAAGAACACAAACTAAAAGCTTACCTTTAACAAGTTGATTTTTAAAGGTATTCGGGTCTGTAATTCGTATTGTTTTCACTGGTCGCCATGTTTTTTTTGTGTTCGAGCATTCAATTTGTGATTGAACTTTTATATAAGCAATATCGCTTGAACAGTTCTCTTGTTATTTGAAACTGGCTGACCGAAACATGTTAATGAATGTGCAGTGACATATTAATACTTATGTAAAACAAATATAAATATATATATGTGTGTGTGTGTGTGTGTGTGTGTGTGTGTGTGTGTGTGTGTGTGTGTGACCATGCTTGTCTTTCTGTTTGAGGAACGGTTTTTACCAAACCGATTTACCAATTTTTGATCGACAGATTTGAAATATAGGGGATTTGGGACTATGAAACAAATTTTTAGTTTAAAACCAGTAAAACAAATAGCTAGTAAGTGGTCAAAAGTGAAGCAAAATAGAACTTAGGAGTCTTAAATTCTATTGTACGCATGTGCAAATACACATTTATACGTTAAAATATGTTAACTGTAAACGTTTCCTTATCCATCTGACGGTAACTCTAACAATAACAATTAATGCTGCAATGCTTAAGTTCGATTCTAGCTGGCTGATAGCACCCGTAATTTTTTAATCCTTTGAAATCACTACTACATATTTGACACAATATAATGATCAATATGGTATTGGCCCTATAATAATTTATTCGAAATTGGTATGCAGTAAATATCATATTAAAGCGTATTGTATTACAACGTTGTGGGCTTGCTAGTATATATATATATATATATATATATATATATATATATATATATATATATATATAGTTAAAGGAGATAAAATCCATGAATTAAAACGAAAATTAAGTCATATGGTATTACTAGAGGATTACTTAGCCTATTCAAATCCTTCTTAAATAAGAGAAAAGTCCAGGTCGTTCTCGATGTTTGTAATTCAAAACAGCATGACTTAAATACATATGTGACACAAGGGCCAATTATTCTTATTCCTGATGTTCATAAATGGCCTACATGATAAAAATGTTCTTTGAGATTGGTACATTTGCTGATGACACCACTTTCTATAACAGACTACAGGGGAAAGCATCTCTAAGGAAATGGTTAAAACATTAGAAGAATACTTCAAGTTTTTAGTGAAATGGTGCTGTAAATGGGTGATAACATTCAATGCTGTCTTAAGTAAGTGTCTTTCGTTTAATAATTACAAGAAACCTAAACCGTTAATTGTTCTGGCTAATTGTACACTACCTGGAAGTACTTCGTTCGAGCTTCTCGGTCTAACATTCACAGGAAACATGAATTGGAACAAATACATTGAACTGCTAGACTTAGCAACCTCATCTTGGGTTCCTGGTTCCCTGAGTGTAATGTGCAAAGATATCTCGCCACTCAATTCCCTGCATAGTATACCTGTAAATTTTGTCCACATTAATAGCCCCTTGCATTAAAGGGACAGTTTGTCTTGGTTAAGGTGAAATAAAGAGTAAAATAGAAACAGTATTATTATAGTTCTTACCACACGTCCCACGTCCCTAAACGAATATATAAAAATGCGATTATATTTTTGTAATAACAACACTCTTAAAAATGAAAGAAAAAACGCAGTATTGTGGCTTGTTTTCATTTGCACATGTTTTCGTTTCGAACGAGCATATAAATTTTTTAAGCAAATCCAATCCAACCCATAATATCTAAATTTCATCAACACAACAAAGAACGCAGGCATACAGTGAGAACAAAACCGAATTTTCCCTCTATCGCCAAGGGCAGAGAATAGAACCGCTACTGTGAATTTGCACTCGTGGAAACATAGATAACTGCGAACTTTATATTAAACTTTTGCAGACGCTGTTCAGTATTTCATATTGATAAAACGAATTCAACCATGTATGCCCAGTCTGCAGAGTCTAGATGGATACATACAATCGCACATGTATATTAAAACTAACAGAAACTACGCGCGTGCACACACACACACACAAACACAAAGACACACCAATTCTGGGTCTAAACACTTGAAATTTTAGATGTAGATAACTTGGACATGGATCAAACTATTTAATATGATTTGAGCCCAAAACAATAAATGTTAAAGGATCAAAATTGGAGTCAAATTTTTAAAACATTGGCCTTTGCGGTCTCTACCAAATTACTAAGCCATTTTAGGTCTAAACATTGTAAATTTGACATAAAGTTTATTCAGACATATAAGCACAAGCATTTTAATCGATTTTGGCCGAAGTATTGGCCGCCAAGAGGCAAAGGTTCCAAAGATTTTACCTTTGCGGCCTTAGCAAACAATTCAGCAAATTTTCGGTCTAAACATTTGACCTTTTACATAAAGGGTTCAGACATTCAGCAAGCTTTTTAATCAAATTTTAGACGAAAATGTTGGTGCCAAGAGGTCAAAGTTGAAAGAGCTGACCTTTGCAGATTCTACCAAGTTTCTCCACCAATTTTTTGTCTGAACACTTGAAATTTTAGATATAGGCTACATGGACATCAAACGTTTTAATATATATATATATATATATATATATATATATATATATATATATATATATATATATATATATATATATATATATGACTGTCAAGGGTCAAATTTAAACTATTTAACCTTTGAAAACTCTACCAAAATCCTACGCCAATTTTGTGTCTAAACACTTGAAATTTAAAATGTAGGTTACTTGGACATGGATCAGACATTTGAATTTCATTTGAGCCCCAAAAGTAAATATTTAAAGGGTTAAAATTGGGGTCAAAGTTTAAAAAAAAAATGAGCTCTACGGTCTCTTCGAAATTACTCAGCCAATTTCTGGTCTAAGCATTTGAAATTTTGTATAGAGGGTATTCAGTGATAGGGCAAGCTTTTTAATTTGTTTGGATAGAATATTTGAGCTTTCAAGGGGTCAAAGTTCAAAAGATTTTACCTTTGCAGTGTCTAGCAAACTACTCAGCCAATTTTGGGTCTAAACATTTGAAATTTATATACAAGGGGTATTCATATATGCAGCAAGCATTTTAATCAGTTTTGGGGCGAAAATTTGGCTTCCAAAAGGTCAAAGTTGAAAGAGTTGACCTTTGCAGATTTTGCCAAATTTCTTCGCAGATTTCTGGTCAACACACTTAAAATTTTAGATGTAGGTAACTTGGACATAGGTAAAATGTTTTTTTTTATTTTGTTTTGGGACCAAAATAATAAATCTAAAAGGGTGAAAATTGGGATCCAAGTTATAAAAAATTTACCTCTGCGGTCTTTACGAAATTACCCAGACAATTTTTGGTCTAAACATTTGAAATCTTAGATAAAGTGTATTAACCGGTAAGGCAAGTTATGAACAGTACATAGGGCCCGAGCAAAGTCGAGCTGAACTGCTAGTCTATATATCTATAAAAGTCAACGTGTCTGTGTGTCTGAGTGTCTGTCTGTATGTCTGTGTACATTTTCCTTCGCAATAACTTTGTCAATTTTTATTCCACAGGGTACTGAGATTTGGGAAAATCATTGTAATCGGTTTTCGGCCAGAAATTTAGCTGTTAAGCCGTCAAAGATTTGACCCTCGAGAACTCTAACAAACTCCTGCCATAATTTAGGGTCTAAACACTTGAAATTTTAGATATAGGTTCATTGGACATAGATCTAACTTAATAACTCGATTTGAACTCCAAACTATAAATTTTAAGGGATCATAATAGAGGTCAAATTTAAAAATAAATTGACCTTTTTTTGCTCAGCATACACCTCCAAACACTCTGACAACGCCGGGCTGAAATGGTAGTATATCTATAAAAGTGAACGTGTCCGTGTAACTGTCTGTGTGTTTGTCTGTGTGTCTTTCTGACATTTCCATACGCAATAACTCTGTCAATTTAAAGTCTACAGACTCAAAATTTGTTTTGCAGAGTACTGAGATTTGGGAAAATCTTTCTAAACTACTCTGTCAATTTTCAGTCTAGAGACTCGAGATTTAACATAAGGGGTATTGAGATTTGGGAAAATCTTTTTAATCTGTTTTCGGCCAGAAATTTTGCTGTCAAGCGGCCAAGTTCAACGATTTGACCTTTGAAAACTCTACCAAATTCCTCTGCCAGTTTTGGATCTAAACACTTGCAATTTTAGATATAGTTTGTTTTTGTTTTTTTGGGCATGGATCAAACTTTTTAATTTGATTAGAGCCCAAAACAATTAATGTGAAGGAGTGAAAATTGGGACCAAAGTTAACAAAATTTGACTTCATCGGTCTCTACCAAATTACTCAACCATTGTTTGTATAAACAGTTGATATTTTACATAAAGTGTATTTAGACATGGGGCAAGGTTTTTAATCGGTTTCTGGTCGAAATTTTGACTGCTAAGGGGTAAAAGTTGAAAGGATTTTACCTTTGCGGTCTCTAGCCAATTATTCAGCAAATCTTGGGTCTAAACATTTGAAATTTTACATAAATGGTATTCAGACATGCAGCAAGCTGTTTACTCAGTTTTTGCGCGAAATTTACGCTGCCAAAAGGTCAAAGTTAAAAGAGTTGACCTTTGTAGACTCTACTAAACTCTTTTGCCAATTTTAGGTCTAAACACTTTAAATTTTAGATGTAGGACACCTGGACATGAGACAAACTTTTTAATATATATATATATATATGTATATATATATGTATATATATGTATATATATATATATATATATATATATATATATATATATATATATATATATATATATATATATATATATATATATGCACATAAAGTTAGGAACAGTTCTTAGGGCGTGAACAAAGCGGGCCTTAACTGCTAGTTAGTAATAAATACTGATATTACCAATAAGAAATAAAAAAAGGTTAAAGGCTACCAAAATTCGTACTAGAACTACCCAAGAGGACCTGTTGCGCAGTGGTTAACGCTCTTAGAAAAATTAATTGTAATTTCCCTGAAGGTTAAGGTTCCATTCTCAGTATGTGCGACCAAAAAATACAATTGCGAATAACTTAAACGTTTATCCAATCATGACTCACGGAATGAAACCATGCCACCTTTATAAAGTAACACTATGCTTCCGTTCAAAAAAATAACTCGAATATTTGGATTTGATAAGTAAAATGCGTTAAAAACGATTGGATGAGAACAAAAGTACAATATAAACTCTATTTTTTATTATCATATATACGAGACCCCTTAAACAAGTTTTCATACTTTTTTGTACAGGCATTTATTCCGTCTGTAGACGTTTGAGCAGTCAATATGTTATTGATATACCTCTTAAAAGGTAACTGATCTATTTTTATGATTTTAAGTTCAAATGAACAGCTACAGCAGGAATATGTATACATTCTACTATTGCCTAATTGTAACAGCTGGTAAATTTTAAAAATGCAACATAGTCGAGATGACACTTTAGAAGAACGAGATGCAATAAAATTCTGTTTTAAACTTGGAAAAAATGCAACAGCAAAGTATGGAATGCTTCAGACTGCTTTTCCACCATCTTACATGAATAGAGTCTCAGTTTTTGAGTAGCGTAAGAGATTCAAGGACAGAAGAGTTTTTGTGAGAGATTATGAAATGTGTTGGCGGAGTAAGAAATCGGAACACTGAATTTGATTAGCCAAATAAAAAAATGGTATGGATAAGGAATGTCATATGTCTATAGAAACATTAAGTGCACATTTTGATGTCAATGTGGAAACTGTATACACAATTATACACGAGAAGCTGAAGATGCGAAAGATTTGCGAGAATACATTTTGATAAAGAAAAGAAGAAAAAATATCGAAGAATGGGAGAGAGCCATCCTTTTCAACCCCATAGTGAAAGACAGAGCGTGATGTAAGGATTTGAGATGATCAGAAAATTTCAAAACAAGGTCTCGGGAAGGGAAAGTCACAAAAGTATCGTCAACATAACAGAAATACAAAGCAGGAGTATTACGTGATGATAAAAAAGTTTTAATTAATAAAATCCAACAAAAAATTGCGGCGAAGGAGTTATTTTTAATTTATATATATATATATATATATATATATATATATATATATATATTTAAAGGAGATTAGAATAATAGTCTAAAGAGCTAAGTGTATTTTAATGTAACAGTGAAATTACTAGTTTAATTAAAATACAGGAAATGCTCGTTGTAATTTAGATATATAATAAGCTCGATAGTTAAATGTCCTAGAGCTAAATAAATATTAAGTAAAGCGATTTTCAATTTAAAAATTAAAAAAAAATTTTTTTAATTTAAAAATCAAATTTTAATTAAATTAAAAATCAGTTTCATAAGAAGGAACAACAACAAAGGCAATTATCAGATAATTGACTTTGTTGTTGTTCCTTCTTATGAAACTGATTTTTAATTTAATTAAAATTTGATTTTTAAATTAAAAATTTTTTTTTTTAATTTTTAAATTGAAAATCACTTTACTTAATATATATATATGCATGTATGTATGCATGTATATATATATATATATATATGTTTAAAAGAGAGTCGCCAACCTGATATGTCCTGAACTGTCATCTAAGCTCCAGCCTCTCTCCCATCGACAAAATGTTGCATCCTTCTGCCTGTTCTACAGGTATTTTAATAGTGAATGTTCCGACGGATTGCAAGCAGGGACCATGAACTGGAATAGATAGATTGAGAACATTGCCAAGGCTGCAGCGAAGAAGGTGGGCTCTCTCTACTGTGCTAGAAAACTGCTTACGCTTGAAAGTATCCTGTACATCTATAAGGTCACTATTTGCCCATGTATGGAGTACTGTTTTCATATTTGGGCTGGCGCATCTGCTACTTGTCTCTCACTGCTTGACAGGGCCCAAAAGAGAGTCACCAATCTGATAGGTCCTGAACTGTCATCTAGGCTTGAGCCTTTGTCCAATCGACGAAATTTTGCCACCCTCTCCATGTTATACAAGTACTTTAATGGTGAATGCTCTGACAAACTACAGGCACTTGTACCCCTTCGACGTGAACACCCCCGACAAACCTGACAAGGAGCTTAATCCCACCCCTTCACAGTAGTTATCGCTAGGTGTAAGAAAGCGTTCTACTCCAATAGTTTCTTCTTCAGATCTGCTAAACTTTGGAACTCACTCCCGGGATTCTACTTTCTCAACTGTACTGACATGCAGAAGTTCAAGTGTAATGTGAACAGACATCTTGCCACTCATCTCCCTGCACAATACCCCTGCAACTTATGTCCCAGATAGTATCCCCCTACTTCAAAGTGGCACTGTGCCTTGTTTGGGGTGAAAATTGAATCAATAAAAATAAAAATAAAAAATTATAGATTACACTACTAAATTTCTTAAACTCGGCTCGGTCGACTCTTGTGATAATACTTTGAATATTGAAATCAAATTACAAAACGCTTGAACTTTTTTATTTACTAAAAACTATCTTTCTAAAGAGATTTATCAGAAAATACGACCAACTGGATCCCTAAGTCCTCAGCTTTATAGTCATTTGAAAATTCACAAAGATAATGCTCCTTTTAGACCCATTTAATCCTTGGATGGTTCCGTTCAGCATGCCCTCTCCCAATGGTTCACTGAGTCACTTTTACCTGTTCCTATATTTTATTACACCTACTGCGTCTCCGACTCCTTTACTTTTTCTGAAAGTATTATTAATTATTAAAATTAAAGAAATTCAAGTCGATAATGTTTACTCTTAATTCGTCATTGATAAATGTATTAAATTCAAAATTAACCAATTTAACAGGGATACAACCGTTGGCCCTTCTAAATGCCATGTATATCTTAGATGCCGTTGGTTGGAAAAAATGTGTTCCTCTATTAATCAACTTGAACAGACTAATAACACTTCTTTTCCGTCTGTTCTACCTCGTGTAATTTTCAATACAAAACCTGCATTTTCTTCTTTTAAAAGAAGAGTTTGCCTCGTACAAAACTTAATAATGTTATATGTAAATTCCAATGCAAGTGTGATGCTGTCTATGTGGAGCGAACCAGCGTTCTTTTTTAAACAAGAAGCAGTCAACATGTATCTTAAGGTCTCCGTAATATAAACAAATCTAAAAATAAACATAAAATTTTCCTTAACCCACTGTAATTTAGATTCTGCGATAGGCCAGTATTTGTTAAATAATCGAGAATGTGTTTTTTCTTCTAATGACGATTTCGTTTCTCATTTTATTCCGAGACCAATCATGTAATCATTTAAAAATTCTCGAGTCGGTCTCCATCGCACGACTCAGACTCTTTCTCTCTGCCGGTAGAAGAGGTTCCTTAATACATTACACCTTTTAAGTGACTTATAAGATGACTATATATATATATATATATATATATATATATATATATATATATATATATAAACTACTTCATTTACTCACATAAAATTAATATACGAAAGTATAGATTTATGCGTAAACTTTAAGTATTTACTTCAAAAATGCTCAATACGTAGGTAGAGCTAGTTAGTAATTTATAAAATATATATGGCGATTAAGCCATATATATTTTATAATTTACTATAAATTACTATATATATATATATATATATATTATATATATATATATATATAATTACGAAGCAAACTGGGTTCTTTGTTTTTACGAAAGCTCTAATAAACAAATTAAAATATAAATGTTACGTGTCTATGTGTTTAAAATACTTCACTCTCTAGATGTTCATCTTAATCTAAATATCAAACCAGCATTGGGTTGAGAAATTTTTTATTTCACTTGTTTACAGTTAATTGTGTGGCGAAAATCTAGGGAAATAAAAGGCACGCCTGTTCGCCTTCTTTCACATGAAAGAAGTTAAGACAGAACAGATTCGCCATGACTCAACTGAAATGTCAGAGGTTACGCATAATAAAAGTGAGACGAAAATGCAAGTTCAGTTGAAAATTGGTCAGTCCGGCTGAATGGGGAATCTCTTGCGAAAAACATCGTTTAATTGTTACTAATACAAACCTAACAGTTCATTATTACACGTATTTTATATTCTTACTTAAATAGATGCATGAATAAGCAGTCACTAAATAGCCATGATTACATACTACAGTTATATAAACATATTAAGACGTATATATATGCATATATATATATATATATATATATATATATATATATATAAGAACAAGTAGTTAATAAAACATGTTAAAAATACTTTGAAAAAGAGTTAAAAACATATTTAATTTTAAAAAAGGAAGCACAAAATAAGTAGATATTCCTTAATCCGCGGGGTTTTGAAGAAATACTTTTCTTTCTCATCAGAGAGTAGGATTTAGCCAAATGCGGGATCGGATTTTACTTGCAAAAGTATTTGATCATTTTATATTTATAATATAAAGCTGAACGTCTGTGTGTGTGTGTCTGGTCACGAATAGGCTCCTATATGGTTGACTATTATAGAAAACTGATCACATATAATGATAGAAGATGTATCGAGACACAGGAATGGGTATGTTTGATCTGGCATAATGATGATTCATTAAAATTGTGGTGTCTACCTACGCGCCTGGTCTACAAAGTATGGAAATAAAAAATTTAAAAAAAAAAAAAAAAAACGTTTACAAGTGTTTTTCATATAGATGTACATAAGAATACTTTGATAAGTATGTTTTAACTTAAATAGGGATGTTATAATAAAATTGTGGGGTCTGCGTTCGCGCCTTGCCTCCATAGAATGGAAATAGACACAAACTTTAATAAAGACTTTTCATATCTATCTGCGTAAGTATATTGTGATAATTATGTTTCAGTTTGAAGAAATATGGTATAATAAAATTATGGGGTGTTCGTTCTCGCCTGACCTTTATAGAATGGAAATATGTCACAAAGTTTAACAAGGTTTTTTAATATAGATCCACAGAATATTGTGATAAGTGTTTCAGAGTGAACAGGTATGGTATAATAAATGATGGAGTCTATCTATTTTATATATACTTTCATCATACTTTGCTTTGGTTTTGATACCCCCCCCCAAATTCGAAGCAATCTCTTTACAACCCTTCCTTTTTATAACCTATTATACTTTCATAAATCAGAATCCATTTTCTGTAGGCTGTTTTGAACTCTGTCAACAACGGGTACTTTTGCTAGTATATATATATATATATATATATATATATATATATATATATATATATATATATATAATCAAATACTTTTGCAAGCAAAATCCGATCCCGCATTTTGCTAAATCCTACCCTCTGATGAGAAGGAAACTCCGCGGATTAAGGACTATCCACTTATTTTGTGCTTCTTTTTTAAATTATATATATATATATATATATATATATATATATATATATATATATATATATATATATATATATATATATACTAGCAGGGAAACCCGACGCTGTAAGAGATTAAATTAGGATCAACGAATGTTCTATACGTTAAATACTTTTATTATCATCGTAATTTTTAAATGACATCGATTGATTGCTGTTCTAGGCGGGGACCCACACCAGTGTACCGAGAGAAAACTTTAGGGGCCTCCAAGCAGTGACTTAGTCCACAATACATTGTGGTATACCTTTGACTGTAGAGAACCTATGGTTGAATTATTGCTATTATCTTTATATCTAACGACTTGAATTAAATATTAAAATGCAAAAGACAAGTGATCAATTGTGGTCCAAATAGAAACATTCATTTCGAACACGCCCCTGTCTCATTCAAAAGCGTACTGTTGATTTCATACGCAGAGCTTTTCCGCTTGTTCGTTGATAAAATTTCAAAAATGTGTCAGATTGTTAACTTTTGTCATACCAGACTGCCTCTTTTGATCGGATACAAAATCTATCACAGGCCGATTTTTTTCAACGTTAAATGCAAATTCTACCCTATGCGACGAAGGCCATCAACTCCCCATATTTCCTCCTATAACACAGAACAAGCTAGGTAACATACAAATATCCGTGCATGAGGTGGCCAAGCTAATAAAGAACCTAGATTCCAGTAAAGCAACTGGCCCTGATGGCATCCCAATTATAGTGTTAAAAAAGCTTCAACCAGAACTTGCTCCCATACTTACGAAACTGTTTAAGCGCTGCCTTAAGGAGAAGTGCTTTCCGACTCCCTGGAAGACCTCATCAGTTTGCCCTGTATTTAAAAATTCAGGTGATAAGTCATCTCCCTCTCAATACAGACCTATAAGTCTCCTGTGTGTTATGAGTAAGTTGCTGGAATCCATATTAAATAGAGAAATAGTCAACCACCTCAGCAGGAATAACCTTCTTAGTGACACACAATATGGTTTCCGCTCTGCAAGATCTACCGCAGATGTGCTGACGGTTATATCCCACAGGATTAGTGAATCTCTTGACAAAGGCTTCCTTTCTATGGCAATTGCTCTCGACATAATAAAGGCCTTCGACAAGGTATGGCATAAGGGTCTACTTCACAAGATTTCCAGCTACGGTATAACTGGAAATGTTTTCTCAATCATTAAATCATTTCTCTCCGATAGGCTCATAAGAGTAGTGGTAGATGGACAAAAATCGGAGGCCTGCAATATAAATGCTGGAGTCCCTCAGGGGTCAATCCTGGGCCCAACTCTCTTCCTGATCTACATCAATGACCTCCCTAAACACATACTTAAATCATTGGTTGACATCTATGCTGATGACACGACCATCTACGGCAACACATCAAAGGCTGTAAATGACAAAGTTCTCTCTGATTCTCTCTCCTCTGATCTCGAGCGCGTAGTTCAGTGGGGGAAGATGTGGCTGGTTACCTTTAATGCATCCAAAACCAAACTCCTATCCTTACATCATCAACGCTCTGATCCCCATCTGGCATCAATTGTGATGGATGGCTCTCGTCTGGGTGAGGCCCCGTGTTTTGACAAGCTTCTGGGTTTGACCTTTACTCCTCATCTGAAATGGAACACGTACATCAAGTCTGTTGCCAAGGTCGCTGGAAAGATGGTGGGATCCTTCTACCGCTCCAGAAGATATCTCACTACGGATGCAATTCTCTATCTATATAAAAGCCAAGTACGTCCAAGGATGGAATACTGTTGCCATATCTGGGCAGGAGCTGCTAAAAACAGCCTATCCTGCCTTGACAGAGTACAAAATAGACTTCGTGGCTTAGTGGGGGATGTCCTTTTCTCTACCCTGCAACCTCTCTCCCACAGAAGAGACGTTGCGAGCCTGTCCTTGTTTTATCGTTATTTCCATGGCAGATGCTCGTCTGAACTCCAATCTCTGGTCCCCCCTCGCCAATCTTTCACGAAAAACACCCGTCTGGCTGAATCCACTGTGAAAAATTTTCCCCACTCTATATATGTGCCTAAATCAAAACGCAGATTCCATGAACAAAGCTTCTTTCTTAGAACTGCACGCCTGTGGAACTCTGTTCCGTCTGCCTGCTTCCCTCCGGACTACAACTTGGATGCCTTCAAGTCCAATGTTAACAAATTCCTGATGAACCGCCCCCTTAAGTAAACATATCAGCAAATCTCCTCACTAACGTAATGTACTTGCAATAACCCTTATCCCTGAGTGGCTTCCGGGCCTTGATAAGTGGTGATCACTGTGTAAAAAAAAAAAAAAATGAATATTAGTCTATTTAAAATATTTTTGAAAAAAATGCACTTAGTCGTTCTTTCTAACTCATGATTTGAATTACATTTTCTTTGTGATTCTAATAAGTGAACTGCCCCACATTTGCGCATTAAGGCCTACCCACTGGACTGGACAATACACAATCACGATCGCCGACTAATAAACTGTACCAAACGACACTATAGCAAGATTATTTGATACTGAAGATATTCATAATCGTACCCTATTTTCTAAAAAGAGGGGAGATATAACATATGACAAATATTTGGAATATTTGCAAATATTTGCAAAACTTCCCTTGCTGTTATTTCAGATCAATT
Organism: Euprymna scolopes; assembly: GCF_053919585.1. Classification (NCBI taxonomy): domain Eukaryota; kingdom Metazoa; phylum Mollusca; class Cephalopoda; order Sepiida; family Sepiolidae; genus Euprymna; species Euprymna scolopes. The sequence continues at coordinate 45,905,338 of NC_136485.1, forward strand.
GTAACCATAGCAGCAAGTTTTAATCTCCCCTCTATCAAGCCCAGGCGTTTTGAGGAAAGGTATATATATATATATATATACATATGGCGATTTTGATGGTACGCTTGACAAACACGCGAAGTTCCTTCTCCTACACTTTCGATAGCGTGCCGACTGACCTGTGAGTCTTTTCGAGCATTAGGTCAACACACCAGCTGGTTGTAGCTAAATTCAAATAGCTAAGTGGTATCTCACCACAGAAGGGAAATAAAGAGGAAACATGTTTTGCTGTGGTGTAAATGCATGTCGGCGACTTGCCTGTAGAACCAAATAAAATAAATTTATACTCTTTCGCCTAAAATTTCCATTGCAATATCTTATTTTCTGTAAGATTATACATACAACGATTTAAAATGATGTTATATATCGTCATAAAATTTGATATATTTATATATTTTATGTGCATACCTTATTGAAAGTAAGATATTGGAACACAGCTTATAGATGTAAGGGGTAAAACATAGGCTAGAGATGGAAGAAATCTTCGTATTTTTATGAAATTTTAAGAATATTTATAACGCATGAACTAATAATTATTTCCCAAATTTATGTTTATTACGAGTAATTTATAAGAGTTTTAAGGAGCATGTCATGGGCATAATGTCATAATAATTCAGATTCATTGAATTTTTCCCTATAGTGTAAATATTGATTTGCTATGGTTGCGTAAAAATAATATTTCCTCGTCGCAGTAATTTCGACTTAAACCTTTTAGGCTTTCTAAATTAGAATTCTTCTCATTAATTAACGGAACACCAAAAGGGAAATTTACTCAACGGAAATTATCTTCCGTGCTTTAATAAGAAAATATTTCTCTATTTTTTGAAAAATATAATTACACTCAACTCCCACATTTGTTCTTGGAATTTTAGAAAAACAAAACCAATTTTTTAAACTATATTTTATATCAATTGTTAAATTTTCCTAATTAAAAATACATGTCTAATTAATTCATTTGATCGGTTTCGATCACATTTTCTAATAAACTGTCTAATAAATGTCTACTGATGACAACATGTAAGTTACAACAATGTTGTAAATATATTAGAATAAGTTTAAAGTCAGTTTCAATAGTTTAGATCTTTTCTGCCCACGGTTTTTCTACTTAACTTAAACAATCTGTTGTAGGTGCCCGTCTCCGTAACACACCTTCTTCCAGCCGTTCTCTCCAGGGTTCCATTGCTGTGTCTTGTATAATTTCATTTGCATAGAAACGACGAGAGTCTACGATACTCACCTGTGATCGTCAAGTAAAAAAGCAACTGCTCGTCGCCATCTTTGTTTTTCTCAAGCTACTGAACACTACAAAGCACACACACACACACACACACACACACACACACACACACTATTCAGATAAGTTAAACTTTTCTGTACAATTTTGTATGAATTCGTAAAGTTTCTCAATTAAAAATACATCTATAATTAATTCATTTGATCGGTTTTGATCATATATTTTTTAATAAACTGCCTCATAAATGTCTAATGATGAGAGGCTCGTGATGAGAGGCTATTATTGTAACAATTTAGGATATGTACAAGACTCGGTGGGTTGCTGCTTCACCAACTTTGCTACTAAGTCGTATTGAAGTATAGTTGCGATCAATCTTAAGCGGCCCATCTTCCCAAGCTTTACGTTTTTCCCCTTTGAGAAGGGGTTTGCTTATCGCCAATCGCCTAAGGCACCTCTATTAGTGAATGCTGAGAGAGCTTCCAGACAATTTTTATGAGTCCAGGATGTACTACTGCTGAAACCCTAGTCCCTCTATCCCTACTTTTCGGCCTTATGTCTCATCTTCATGCGGTTGAATAGAGGTGTATACCATGTCCAGAATTATTCTTACTCTGGTAGTATAAGCATTTAAAAGTCTGTTCAGTCTTGTTAGACTATATTTTACCTCTTGAAGTGTGTCTGCGTATGAACTTTTGTATTTTGTGGCAAGACTTGCGCAATCTACAACCACACCTTTCCTGTGTCGGCACTGCTTTAATTCCAATTGCAGTATATAAGTTCAGTACAGCTGGAAACAATACCCAGATGAATGGATAGCATATACAGCGCCTAATATTCTCAAGTGGTCACTCATCTTGTACTAGTAAGACTCATCGTTACTTAACTTCGGTGATCTAGCCAGAACCGATGTGCTAATGTGAATATTCTGTACATAATATAATCATTTAAGTTAAGTTAATGTTTTTTTTTCCGATGTTCTCTTCTGAGAGTGTATTGGAAAGTCTCTTCTCTTCTGAGAGTGCATTGGAAAGTCTCATCTCTTCTGAGAGTGTATTGGAAAGTCTCATCTCTTCTGAGAGTGTGTTGGAAAGTATCTTCTCTGCTGATAGTGTATTGGAAGGCCCCAGGTACAAGCTGTAAAGAAAAAAATTGTATAAAAATAATTGCAAAGGACATTTGAATAGAACATCGATATATTTCATCTATCGCGTTTGATGCTAAATAGCTAATTTCATGTCTACAGTAATTAGTGATATTTTACTGTAATGTTCTTACTATATAGAACGTGCATTTTCTACAGCAGTAAATATTAATAAAATTGTAGCGATGACTCAGATATATTCGGGTGTTATATAATAATTTTAATGAGTATTTATCTATAGATATAACGGATACAGCAGTTTAGCATTCGTAATCTGTAATAGAGTTCAATGATAAAGCGTATGTCAGTAAAGTACAGAATATAACACATGATTAAATATAGACAGATTATTAAATTTTTTCTACACATGACTATATGCGGTTTATACAGCATTCGCTTATAAATAAGTCAGTTACTAAATATGATTGTCATTAGTTAGTATATGCAGATCCTTAAGCTCCCACAAACGCAATTAAATATAGGAAATAGTCCATATAACTCCAAATTACTGTTTAAGCAAATATATTTCGCATCAATTTAATCAAAGTACATTATTTTATCTGGACGGCTATTCTGTTTTTGTACTGGTATTAATAGAAATAATATTAAGTTCTACACAAATAGGTACTCTCACCACGAATCTTCAAAATTCGGAATTTTGTTTTTATGCAAACATTGATTTTATTTCTCTGAATAAATGAAAAGTATACCAAAGTACAAAATAAAAATATTTATTTAACAATGGTAAGAAATTATGACAACGAATTCCCTGCACCAATCACCAAACAGACAATGAAAGGAGGAAAATACATGAATTTTCTTCATAAAATTGGAGATAATGTTTATACAAATACAAAATTACATAAAATATTTGAAAACAAAAACCGAAAAAACTTAAACCTGTGACAGTTATTCCAACTTATGGCAAGAGCGACATTACGAATAAAGTTACAGAAAACTGACTATTATGTTTATCAGCTGAAAACAAAAAATATTTGCGAATTATTCGTCAAAGTACTACTGTTGAGTATTTTTTTTTATCCGTTTTTTTGATCGATGTAATCCGACCTTCGTCAAGTAAATATTGTCGGACTAGGGTCCTGTAGTCTTGTAGATAAAGTACCTAATTAAATTCTAGAGGGTGTGGGTTCAATCCTTAGAGTGAGCGACACTCAAAATACAATTGCGAATTACTTAGCAATTCTACCAAGTAATTGTTGACAGAGTGAAGGCATGTCACTCGTGTTGATTAAAGAAACGATTCCATTCGAAACGTTGTGCTGATTCCCGTTAAACAGAATGTTTCTCAGGTTCGTCAAGACTGGAAAATGTCGGTGGTTACATCGACCGAAACGTTGTGAAAATAATACTAAAAATGAGAACTGTAGTCCGAAAAATCCAAACATTGCGAATATTGTTTTCCTAATGTAAAAATGCATTGGCCTTTTAATTTGTGACCCAGCTTGTTTTTCTACAAATACCAAAAGTAATTTACTTCACAATTAGTTGCGATCTTTTAAAACTTAGTTGAAAATGATTTCCCAGAATTATTTTTTGATAACTTTTTTTTACATATGTAAACTCTGTCGGTATTTCTGACTTATATAATTTCAATGTGCTTTAGAGTAAAAAAAATTGTTTATAAAACCTATACTTCCATGTATAAATGTTCCTCTCTTCTTTGTATCGTTTCAAAGATGATGATTATCGAAAATACATGAGAATTCATCGTAGAAAAGGTAAGTTGTCTCTTGTTCCGAAAAGATAAAAGGGAGGTGCGTATTTTAAAACTCTACTGATCCAAGGCGGTTGAATAAAGATTGGGTTGGATCCCAATATTAACACAGATAAGTATACACACATATCTCATAATAATAGGAGTTCACAATTAATTTGTCTCATACATTTTGTATTATTTAGGAATTTTTATCCTGGGCCTCCAAAATCTGAAGGGATCAGACTATTCTTGTAATTATCCGGTCCCTGTTGATTTTGCGGTGGGAGCTTAGTTCTTTGTGCCTCCCAGGATTTTCCTTCTCTGTTTGAGAATGGGGTTTGTTTATTGCCAATCGCCTGAGGCGCCCTCGCTTGGGAATGTCGGCAAGGCTGGTTAGGCATTTTTTGCAGGTAGGAGTTTCCCTCCTCTAGGGCGCTGACTTCTTCTCAATTCCACTTCCCGACCCTGGTGTGTAAGTTCTTGCAGTGCAAGAGAACTAAACATCTTGTTTCCCCCCCCCTTGTTTATCCAGTTCGTATTCTCTTATGAACATCGATTCTTCTCCCGCTTTCTTCTTTTACTTTTCTTTCGTTTTGCTATATAACGTTTTGTTCTCTTTTTAATCGTGTCCTCCTCTTCATTGTCTATTGCATTTCTTTTCGTTCTCATTCTTCTTCTTCTAATTCTTCTTCCTTTCTATTATGGATGATAATGACTACCGGTTGTCAAAACTTCAGCTTTTCACAATTGTTATTTCTAACAAATATTAGGGTTTAAAATTTTGTCCCTTAGTTTCAGGGGGCACTCTATATTTATACATATATTTTTTTCATAAGTTTTGGTTTCAGTTTCGATTCTGTATGAATAAAATATCATATTTAAGCGTACTTTACGACCGGGTTACGCCGAGCGTCCGTGTGAGGATAGATAAATACTTTTGCAGTTTAAACAAAAAAAGCTACAATAATATCCATTTATGGTGAACATCTACAGAATGCCAACATCAATATATTACATATGAATGAGTCCCCTGTGGTATTTCTACAAGTCCCGCTAGTTCATAATATTTGGATTCCTCGATCGACTGTTTCGATTATGAGTGTCATTTGCACAAGAATTCGATCGATGTAACCTCCGACCTTTTTCAGATGTATCTTGTTGAACTCGGGAATGTTTCTGTTGACTCAGGAATCTAGACGGAATATCAAACAAAAACCTTTGCTTATTTCATGGGGGGTAGCATGCTCTCGTTCCGTCGGCCATGACTGTATAAAGATCCGCATGAACTTGCGACGCAGTGGTTAGGGTATTTGCAAAAAATTATTAATACAAGTGATGTTCTGAAGGTTGAAGATTTAATTCCAAGTGTGGTTGAATGAAATATACAATTGCGAATTAGTTAGGACCTCTATTCAGTCATGGTTGACTGAACGAGAACACGCTACTCCCATGAAGTAAATAAAGAGTTCTGTTCGAAATTCAATTCATATTTTCCAGTTTGACAAGATGTACCTGAAAAAGGTCGGAGGTTATATCGACCGAAAAATTGTGAAAATGACATTCACGATACGAACAGAAGTCCGACGAATCCAAATAATACTAATAATTAAACTGCATTTCACACTTCAGAAAAATAACAAGTATATTAATCTACATGGCTTGTTTTCAGCTCCCTTATAATCATTATTATCATCCGTGTGCAACAACTGTATTATCGCTCTTTCTAGTCATGTATTTTTTTAGTTATTTTTTCATTAAGTTCTTTAGCGACAGCTTATCAATAAGCACAATTATTTAATCATGAACCACTTTCGTCTTAGAAGTTTATCCAAAGAAAGTAAAAAAAAAAAATGTGTCGTTTGATCAAACGTCCCTGGAAACAAAATCATTCCGAAATTTTGGCATTCAGAAGAAAGGAAAAATATCGCGGAGATTACAAACCTTCCATTTTCATTGTTTTTTGTTTAGTTTTGAATCCAAGGTATTTGCCTCACTTTTGGAGATAAATACCTAATCTTGTTGTGTAGGCACATATCTTATATAATAATCGCAGTATCGTCTAACTGGCTAGGCATTAGACATTTACTTTATATCTCCTCCGCCACAAATTTTGTCTAGATTACCTGCACCACATCTATTCTCCTGATAATACTAAATAGACTTCATACTCTCTCTCACTCACTCACTCACTCTCTCTCTCTCTCTGTATATATTTATATATATATACATGTGTGTGTTAGTATATATGTATATATATACATGTGTGTGTTCATGTGTGTTCGTGTGTATACATATGTATACATATATGTATGCATATATATGTGTGTACACATACACATATATATAGGTCCATTTATATGCATATATATATATATGTGTGTGTGTGTGTGTGCACGCATGCATATATATCCATGTATATCCGTCAAATACATACAGGTATATATATGTATATATATATATATATATATATATATATAAACTAATATATACTTCATATATACATGATTCAAATGTATATATAAAATATCTATACACCCTCATATATTCTTATATATAGAAAGAGTATAAATATAAATACGTATGTGCACAGATATATGCATGCACACACACATACATGCATATATATTTATATATTTCTCTCTCTCTCTCTCTCTCTCTCTCTCTCTATATATATATATATATATATATATATATATATATATATATATATATATATATATAACTCCCAAAACAATCCGCTACCTGGTCAAGATCCAAATACATCCTAAAACGGAGTACTGTTGCCACATTATGTAATGCGTTATACAGAACAATATATCCTGTTTTGGTAGAATTTAAAAGCGGCTTTGAAACCTACGAGGAGACACCATTTCTTTTCTTCCTGCAACCTTTTTCTCACTGAAGAAACGTTGCGAGCCTGTCTCTGCTTTATCGTTACTTTTATGGGAGATGCTCCTCTGATCAATCTATACCCCCCCTCTTCATAGCTTTAACAAAGGCGTTTGTCGAGTTACAACCACTACCAGTAATTTCTCCATATTCTATATCCTGCCCTTAGTTTAAACACAAAGTCTAAAAACAAAGCTTATTTCTTAGAACTGCCCTCCTCTGGTATAGTGTACCGTTAGTCTGCTTTTCGGCTAATTACAACATGGATGTCTTCAATTTCAATGCAAACAGGTTTTATTGAACCGTTACTCTTAAATAATTAAATTATACCCAAATTACATTACTAACGATCACAAGCTGCTGTCTCAATGGCAATCGTTCACATATTAAGCTTTACCCTCGAGTGGCTTTGGGCCTTGATAAGTTGATCGTTTTTGTAAAATACACACACACACACACACACAAAGGCTGTTCTTGTGAAAATTTTCAAACGACATAATGCTTGGATTGTCCAAATAGTCTTGAAACAATTGTAGCTAACGATGAAATACACTATTTTTTGCTATCAACCCATTCTTTGAAGTCGTGGTTTTTGTTAAAACAATATATATATATATATATATATATATATATATATATATATATATATATATATATATTTATATATATTTAAAAGTTTTTGTGGTACAAAATTTTATTACAGTTTTTAAAAGGATAAGTGGAGTAATTAGAATTTTGGAAAAGATCGATGCAGAGAGAAAAAAAATAGACACTAAACATAGTCAAAAGACTATTCGACTAAAATAAAAAAAAAGAACCTCGAGGTACTTTTCGTCCGACGCTTGTCAAGATATCACGTCGGAAGCGATTAAAATAAAACAATTATACAATTGAAAAATGGAGGCGAAGAGAGGAGTGACAAAAACTTATAAAACTACACGGGGTGAATTAAATGAATTGATATATCGTCAGAACCTGGCACAAAATCAAAAAAAAGCAAAAACATTAACTTTCCTGCAAATAGGTGCAGAAACAAGAAATAAAGACGCAATGAAGGCATTCCCCCCCCCCCGGTAAATTAGAGCTCTTCAAAACAGGTCTAATTTATGCGACAGCTCCTTTTGCCTACAGAGCGATGGTTTGTGCATTAGTACAGTTACGGCCTCCAAAATATTGAGATGTTATTTGGAACGGGCCTTGTGTACAATGCGAAAACAGCCATCCGAATACGCTTCAACACATGGTCTATTGTCATACAAGTGTGCGCCAATTGAGTACTCATAAATAGGTAAGCGCCTGGATGTGCTCCGTAAATGCCCGGATGTGTTCTGTGAACGCCCGGATGTGTTCAACAATGTGTTTATTCTAGACCCTCTGGACTTTCGAAAACATGCAGGGAAATGCTGTGCCAATCTGACTCCCAGCTGTTGAAACGTACGACCCACATAGTCAGCATCACACAGACATTTAAATTGATATACAACTAAATTTTTTTGTAGTGTGGGAAGTGTATCTTTCTTAAAAGCTGGGAAGGCAGGTTTAGTGCTGAACGCGACTCGAGGCTGCACCGCATAGAAACAGTGAGATACAACCGAGGTAATTTTATCGACAAACCCTTTACTGAGTAGGGAGTTTCAGATAAACTGGACACTTAGCCGGACCAAAAGAAGGGTGGTTTTAAATTTAACAAGAGCTTGGTGAACATGCTTAGAGATTACACCCTCAGGGAAAACATTTTATGCAAGAATATCAGTTCAATTCATTATCAAGTTTGCTGGTCGAGCAAATCATGAGGGCACGGTGGACCAGGGTCTTGATCAAACTGATTTTTCTCCCGGTAGGGACAAAAGAATCCCAACTTATATACAGACCTGTAAATGTTGATTTTCTGTATGCAGTTGTACTAAACCGATTCTCTGTTCTTTCTACAGGGACGTCACAAAAAGGGTAAAGAGTCATTTTACTCTTCCTCTATAGTGAATTTGAGTGCAAAATGGAGACTATTCAAATTCAGGAAAAATCGTTTGATTTGTCGCGAGATTTGAAGATGACAAAAGTGGCATCCACATACCGCCAATAACGGAAAGGTCTAGAGACCCGAGTGAAGAGTAATGACTCCTGAAAGCCTAAGAAAATATTGGCTAAGATAGGACCCAAAGGACTACCCATAGCCATCCCCATCGACCTGCTGATACATTACACCATTAAAGCTAAAGCAAACCGACTTGGTGGCTAATTCCATTAGTTCAAGGAAAATATTCTCGGGAAAATTGGGAGGGATCAATGTGCTCCGATAAAGCATGCCAGCACATATTTTAATGGACTCCCCAAAGGGCACATTTGTGAACAAGTTAGTAACATCGAACGAACACAGGAAGTTTGTTTGTGAATTACAATCCAGTTCCCGCATTGTAGCAGTGAAACGGAAAGAATCCACAATACAATTATCTGAAAAGTTTCAAGGATTTCAGACAACCATTTGGCCAATTCATGTTGAGGTGAACCAATCATGGAAAGAATGGGTCTGAAAGGGACCCCATTCTTGTGGATCCTAGGAAGCCCGTACATTCTAGGTCGCTGTGAACCCACTGGCCGGATCCTGTCATAAGTATGCTTGTTAATAAATTTCATCTAGTGTAACTGAAGGAAACGTTTCTGTAGTTTCACTTCAGTGCCCGAAGTATTGTCAACTGATATGTCGCCAAGCCTCTTAAATTTTGATTCATCGTTTAGAATATCCAACATTTTCATATATAATCATTCGAATTGAGAATGACTACACCAGCACCTTTACCCGGCTTAGTAATATAAATATCCTTTTTAGCCTGCAGGAGCTTGGCAGCTTGATAATGGATCTTAGTCCATGTAAACTCACGAGTATTGATAGGGGAATTAGCGAACTTATGCGCCAGTTCAGCTAACCTTGCCTTCATATATAAAAAATCATCATTGGACCGTGGTTTATGATGTTTGAGTAGTGAGTTAAATATCTCGAATTCGGCAAAGGTACTTTTTCTATCAATCCTAAGGGGGGATGTCCACATCGATCCCCTAGCTAATACTATTTTTTCATTGTGAGAAAGACTAGCACAAGGGAAGTTGAATATGTGACGATCAACTTCAATCCCTGAACCATGCCTGGCGCGAATAAGCGCAACAAGCCATCTCTTGTTGTTAGAACGAACTTTATTGCTACGGAAATTATCGCTAGTTGATAAATATTTCGAAAAACGTAATCTATCAAAAAAGGTAAGGTTTGACCACGCAACCGACCATAAACAGCGATATTTGGAAACAGTTGAAACAAGGATGCGCTCAAAATTCCGACACTCATCCTTCCAAACAACATCTCAGTATTTTGGCGGTCGTAACTGTACTAATGCGCAAACCATCGCTCTGTAGGCAAAAAGAGCTGACGCATATATTAGACCTGTTTAAAGAGCTCTGATTTACCTGGGGGGGGATACCTACATTGCGTCTTTATTTCTAGTTTCTGCACTTATTTGCAGGAGAGTTAACTTTTTTGTCCCAGGTTCTGACGATATATCACGGGTTATTCATTCATTTAATTAACCCCGTGTAGCTTTATAATTTTTTGTCACTTCTCTCTTCGCCTCCATTTTTAAATTGTGTAATTGTTTTATTTTAATCGCTTCCAACGTGATCTCTTGACAAAAGTCGGACGAAAGGTCCTTTTTTTATTTTAGTCGAATAGTCTATTCTTTTCTCCCTGCATCGATCTTCCCCCAAATTCTAATGGCTCTACTTACCCTTTTAAAAACTGTTATATATATATATATATATATATATATATATATATATATATATATATACTAGCAGAAGTATCCGTCGTTGACTGGGTTCAAAAACAGCCTACAGAAAATGGACTGTGATTGGTGAAAGTATGATAGGTTATGAAAAGGAGGGGGTTGTAAAGAGATAAGTTTTGATACTCAAAAATTTTGCCCTCAGCAAAATATGATGAAAGTCAAGATAATTTTCGGGAAAATATATTTTTTATATCAATTTGTTTCCATTCGTAGCCAAAGGTGACCAACAAAATGATGTGTCCTTACAAAGAGAAAATGTTATATATATGATAATAAAAATATACAAGAAATAAATGTTACCTTAGTCAATAAAAGTTACTTTTATGGTAGAAAAGTTCATTGGTTTGTATTTTGAAGTAGTTTGTGAAAAAAAAATTTATTCACGAACCGGTTTTAAAAAAATCAAACTGCAGAGACTTTGAAATAGAGAACCTTGTGTTCAGTTTGAAGGAGGGGCACATGAGCATTTTGTGTTCACAATTTAAGAGAGTTTCGTAAACGTAAGGAATATTTATAAACATATTTTAATGTTTTCCGTTATTTTGTGCTTGAGGAATATTCGATTATGGCATGTGTAGTTTATATAAAAATTCATTTAATAGTTATCGCCTCAAATTTCGTTTTAATTTCGGTTCGCTGAAATTATTTCAAGTAAAGAGCATTACAAACTATTTCAAAACAAAAAAAAACATGAACTGAACTTTTATTGACTATGGTAACATTTATTTCTTGTATATTTATTTTTTCGGGTAGTTGTTTGTTGGCTTTTCTGCTAAACACACTTGCTAAACAATATCGACGAAATATCGAAAAACAAAAGCAGTTTTGAAAAATAATGAAGCTTTACTTAGTTTATTAAAAAATCTGAAACAGCAAAATGGGATATTAAAAAAGTAAACACGTTATTACTTTAGTTTTTTAAAGCAAAGAATCGATATAAATATGAATGAGAAGAAAATGCCACCCTTTTAAAGCAAAACAGCTTCGTTTCAGTTTTACAGTATTGAACGGTGTAGTATTGCGGCGTCGGATTCATGGTTGTACTATTGCAATGTAAAGAACACGCAGAAAGGGTTGTAATAAACTGAATTCCTTCTAGTAGACTGACAAAAAGGCTTAAACAGATATATATTTTAAAAAGACACGTAATCACGTGAGCAGAACTTTTCTTCCTTTTCACAGGATAATAAATAATATTCTTATTTTTTAATATTTATCTATTTTCGAAAGAGTGCCACGTGCAAGTCGAGAAGGAAAAAACAGAGTTATGCAAAATTTGTGTCGAAAATACTCTAAAGTTCCGATTTTGTTTTTTTTTGTTTTTTTTTTTTTGCTTTTACTTTAACAAGAACGTGAATATATGAGGTGAATTTATTCAACACAATATGATTCAACTAAAAAAAAAATAAAAGCTAACGTGAATTAAGATTAAAGTTAAGGTGTTATTGTGGACCCTCACCTCTTTTAAAAAATCCTGTTAAACTTTGTTACATATTTACATTCTATGGAGGTCAGGGGCGAACGAACACCAAATAATTTTATTATACCATATTTCTTCAAACTGAAACGTAATTATCAATATATACTTACGCAAATAGATATGAAAAGTCTTTGTTATGGAGAACAGGCGCGAACGCAGCCCCCACAATTTTATTATACCATCCCTATGTAAGTTGAAACATACTTATCAAAGTAGTCTTATGTACATCTATATCTAAAACCCTTGTAAACGTTTTTTTGTCATCTTTTATTTTCTTACTTTGGGGGCCAGGCGCGAACGCATACCCCACAATTTTTATGAACCACCGTTCTGCCAGATACAAATATACCCATTCCTGATCCTCGATACATCTTCTATCATTATATGTAATCAGTTTTTTAAAATAGTCAACCATATAGGAGCCTATTCGCGACCAGACACACACACAGACGTTCAGCGTTATATTATATTATATATATATACATACCTTGTCATGTATACACATATGCGTTACCAGTTAAAAGTATTTAGCCACTTTGAAAATCTGTATGTTAAAGTGTTATTTAAAGGTAAACTAGGAATCCTTATTATTTTACTTATGCTAATCGTTAATAAGGCGTGAATGATTGAAAATTACGACATTTTATTTTGTGCAAACGAAACATGCCAGAATTTAAGATATTTGGTAAATTAGATTACTTAAGGGGACAGCTCATCAAGAACGATTTTACGTTAGACATAAAGACGGCCATATTGTAGTGAGTTAGAAAGCAGGCAAACAGAACAGGGTTCCACATGCGTGCAGTTCAAAAATAGAAACTTTATTCATGGAATATATGTTTAGGTTTGGGAACAGATAAAGAGTGGGAGAAATTATATAGAGTAGTTTCAGCTAGATGGGTGTTTTTCGCTAAAGTTTGGAAAGGGAGTACGATAGATTAGAGCTCAGACGAGTACTTGCCATGTAAAAAAACAATAGAGCAGAGACAGGCTTGCAACGTCTATTTTGTGATGAAGAGGTTGCAGGCAAGTAAAAAGGCACCCTACTAGACTACAAAGTCTATTTTGAACATGGCAGAATAAGGTGCTTCTAGCAGCTCCTGCCCAGACGTGGCAACAGTACTCCATCCTTGGAGTACTTTGCTCTTATGCAGGTAAAGAACTGCATCGGCTTTGAGATATCTATTTGAGAAGTAGCATGAGTCCACTATTTTTTCAGCCACTTTGGCAACAGATTTGATGTACGTTTTCTATTTCAGATCAGAAGTAAATGTCAGGCCTAGAAACTTGTCAAAACCTGGAGCTTCCTAAAGACGAGAGCCATTATTTTCAATTGGTGCCAAACTGGAATCAGAGTGTTGTTGATGTAAAGATAGAAACTTGGTTTTAGGTATATTTAAATTAACCAGCTTCTTCTTTTCACATTGAAACACGTAATCAAGATCAAAGCAGAGAGAATCAGAGAGAACTTTGTCAGTTACGAGTTTGAAGTTTTGCCATAGGTGGTAGTGTCGTAAAGAAAAATATCTATGAATGACCTTGGGATGTGAATTGGGAGATCATTGATATATACCAGGAAAAAAGTTAGGCCCATAATGGACTCTTGAGGAACTCCAATATTAATACTGTGAGCTTCTGATTACAACCACTACTCTTATAACTCTATCAGAGAGAACTGATTTAATAATTAAGATTATTTGTAGAGTGGATCTTCTCAATATGTTTGACTAAAATGAAAATAATTATAAGAAGGTCCGTTCAAAATGAAAGAAAACAACGATAAATAAGTTACTTTAAAATGGAAACTATTTAAAAAATGATACAAACGAAATGTAAAACCCCCGATAGAAATGGAGTAGAAAAGTTAGTTATGGAGTAATACCTTTTTTAAAAAAGTCCAACTTATAAAAATAATCTGTTAAATAATTTAGTTGGAAACGTTTAAAACGTTCTTTTGTTGCTTAAATAATCATTAGTAATATCATCATTTTTCATACTATAAATTTCGTTAACAGCAAAAATTAAAATGCTCAATGCTAGTTTCGTTTCTATTCGATTTTTTTAATTAATTATTCCTTATCGTAAGAGTCAACATGAAAACAATAGAGAACATTTAGCAATCCCTTGAAAATAGCAGTTTATTTCAGTTTCGTAATCTCGTTTGCTGACGACTAAAACCAATCACTG
>NC_136485.1:45924854-45959854 GCF_053919585.1 Euprymna scolopes
CCGCATTTCTCATTGGATATTTACCATATTTTCTCCCTTTTTCTGCTTTCTTAATCTTAATGGATCCCTATAAACTCTCACTAACTGTTAAATAATGTTTTTGATGCAAGTTGATTAATTTCTAATTTGTAGTTTGCTTTAATGCATTAACATGCAAAATTTATTATATATTTTGCAAACCTCTTTCATCTGAAGAGAAGAATTGCCTGTTTGTCGAAACTCCATGGAATAAGATGTTTCTTTTTTATTTGTACTCATGTGTATACGTTCCCTACAGGGATATAATGTTTTTTTTGAAAATTAAAAAAAAAAAATTCAATAACAAGAGTTTTATTATATATATATATATATATACATATATATATATATATATATATATATATATATAGCCGCACTGATGAGTTGTGAAACAGTGAAACAGTACTGTATGCTGATAACTATATATATATATATATATATATATATATATATATATATATATATATATATATATTACTGTATTTTCTTTAATTGAAAATGTGGAATCTATCAGTTATTTTGAGGTCTGCTTTATTAGGCAATTCATCACGTGGATACGATCAATTTGCTAAGAAGAACATTTGATGAACAAACAAATTCACAAAATGGATCTCGTTCGTCTGATTTCACCCGGTAAGATTATTCTCTTTAGATATTATGTAAGGTCGCATGTTTTCATTGATAAACCAGACCTAAGAACCCACCAGAAAGAAAACAGACATAATATTACAGAAATACAGCATAATTTAATGCGCAGGTTTCTGAATATATATATATATATATATATATATATATATATATATATATATATATATATATATATATATATATATATAGTCCATACATAGGCGAATGGCATTAAAAGTAATTTAATGCTAGGTTTATTTATGGTGTCTTTTAAATTTAATAAAAACCCTTTCACAATTTGCTGATGAGGAAACCTTGTTTATTAAAAAAACTATATGTAATAATTATTGTCCGTAACTTGATGTCTACCACAATAAAAACACTGTTTTCCGAAACGATCGTACAAATAATTGATTTTGTTGTTGTTCCTTCTTATGAAACGGATTTTTAATTTAATTATAATTTGATTTTTAAATTATCAATCAGATTGCTATATATATATATATATATATATATATATATATATATATATATATATACAAAAAGAAAAAATCCAGAAAACATAAATATATACTAGTGCATATAAATGTAAGCATAAATTAAATAGATAAATTGCATTAATAGTAATAAAGGATATAAATGCTCGTTACACATAGGTTTTCGAATCCTAGTGCTTCTCATCAAAGAAGAGAAAGTGCTAGGTAACAAATAAGAAATTCGACGTCTACTGATTGGCGCATGACGAAGGACATATTGCCAGTATCACTCCTGAATACTGTCCTAATGTCATATGGACTACATATTCGTTTATTGGTTCACACAAGCCTTTCGTATATGGTATACAAATTATAGTGAGTTTCTTAGTGGTGTCCTTTTGTGTCTGATCCAAATTTCTTAGAGCTGATGTCATGAAAGTACTTCGTTCAAACTCCTCGGCTTAACGTTCACAGGGAACATTGAGGGCATTGCCGTGGCTGCTACGCGGAAGGTGGGCTCTCTCTCTCCTTCTCTCCCCTTCTCTCTCGTGCTATAAAGTTACTTACGCTTTAGAGTATACTGTACCCCTAAAAGACTACCATTCGCCTATGTATGGACTATTGTTTCCACATTTAAGCTAGTTCTTCTGCTAGTAGTCTCTCACTTTTGGACAGGGTTCAAAAGAGAGTCGTCAACGTAATAGGCATCGAACTGTCAGCTAGGCTTCAACCTCTGTCCCATCGACGAAATGTTGCATTCCTCTGCCTGTTTTACATGTATTTTAATGGGAAGTGATCCAACGAACTACAAGCCGTTGCTCTCACCGATGTAAATACTCCCGAAAAGCCCGAAAAGCCCAACAAGCCGCAAGATCCCACCCCTACACAGTAGAGGTCCCCCGATGCCCAAATGTTGCTTCCCTGGGATTGCTAGACTTGCTATTTGAATTGCGTCTCGAGTTCCTGCTTCCCTGACTGTGCTGACATGTTGTAATGACATTTTGTTGCGCAACTCCTTAAACAGTATCACTGCAAATTATGCGCCTTGTTTTGGGTGAAAATGCAATAAAAAATTAATTTAAAAAATAAGGGTATTCATATGAATAAGAATGTTAGATTTGTTAATATCTATAGTAAAAGCGGAATCGATAGGATTTGACCTTAGCACGTCTAGTCCGCTATTGCACTTTGATAACCCGATGCCTGTCGAAAGACAGAAGATACCCCTTGTAGCGGCAACTGCGCGTGTAATTTTGTGGCAAGGATTGCTCAACCTCGTCTGGAAATTCTGATAATGTTATGCCTATTTTACTACTTAATACCTTCCACAAATATTTCTTATTTACTGAAATTACAGTTTTATTTTAGTTGTGTATATTGTAGAAAACTAATCGTTATTTCATATTATCCGCCCCGACCTAACCGGGAAACGGCTGTTACCTTTGCTAGTACGTTATAATATATCATCGTAGCATTATATTATCGATAAAAATAAATACGATCGCCTTGTTTTTATATCTCTTATACAGCTCCTAGTTTGAAAGAAGGAAAGTCGTAAAATCTGCGAGTACAATTTTAGTTTTAAATCAAGAATGGAGGAAATAATTGTTTTCTCGCGCCTAAGGCCAACATTTTATCTTTTCCATTTAGGGATCGGAGACTTCACGCGGTGTTTAATTATAAGTGTAAGTCCGACACAGACTATGGACTCAGCAGCTTGGTTTCGAATCAGTGTGTGGTCGTCAATATTATCGACAGATTTAACTTACTTGGTAATAACGTACAATACTAAGTATAAAAGATTCGTCGTAATCGACCGAGGATAAACATAGACGTACAATGTAGGCAGTGAAAGCGATACGGAAAATAAACAGACAGACAGAATAACAAGGCAGAACATAAGAGAAGTGAAGAGAGAAAGGAAATAAAATTGCATGGCTCTATGAAGTGCTATGGTACATATAGATATATACGTAGATTTAATTATACCCCGATTTCCCTATGCGAACTGAAGCCACATTAGATGATTTAAAAATCACCCATCTCATGTCCGCGATATCATAAAAAACTTAGCCACCTCAAATGCGTGTGGGCTTGATCACATCCCTGCTATACTGATTAAGATATGTTCAGCCGAGCTAACCCCCATACTTTCCAAGCTCTACAATAAATGCCTTTCTGAATCTTGCTTCCCTAATAGCTGGAAGATGGCTTCTGTGTTCAAGAATTCTGCTGAAAGAACAGACCCTCTCAATTACTGCTCCATTAGTCTCCTTCCCATCCTCGCTAAAATTTTTGAGGCCTTAATTAATCAAGCACTAGTTCACTACCTCGCAAAAACAAACTTTCTCTGTGACAAACAGTATGGATTCAGGCAGTCATTCTACTGAAGATATTTTAACAATCATCTCTGAGCGCAATTACCATGTGCGTGATAAGGTGAAGTCAGGGCTGAGGCCCTTGATATATCCAAGGCCTGTGATAAAGTCTGGCACAAAGGGCTGCTAACGAAATTAAATCATACGGTATAACTGAACGTATACATAATTAGATTCTTCTTAGACAATAGGAGCATACAGGTTGTCATTGACTGACGTACATTCAAGCAGCATAACATTAATGCGGGAGTGCCTCAGAGGTCGACCCTTGGACCATTATTATTTCTGATATTCATAAACGACCTCCCTGATAATATTGTACCCGAGATTGGTATATTTGCTGATGATACAACACTTTATAATATGCATGAGGGAAGACCAGATGTGCATAAATCTAAGACAATGGCAGAAAATGGCCTCCAGATTATAGATGAATCGAGCCGCCAATGGATGGTAACATTTAGTGCTAGTAAAACTAAGTTGCTCTCCTTTAACAATTACAAGACGCCTCTCCAACCGCCTATATCGATGACAAATAGCAACCTACCCGAGAATTCCACGTTCAAACTCTTCGGTCTAACATTTGCGGGCAATATGACCTGAAACAAATGCATAAAGGACATTGCAAAGACTGCTGCAAAGAAGGGTTTTCTCTATCGAGTTAGAAGACTTCTCACGCCCGAGAGTATCCTGTAACTCTTCAAGGCCATAATTCGCTCATGCATGGGGTATTGTTACCACATCTGGGCTGGTGCATTTACTACTAGGAGTCCAAAAAAGAGTTGTCAATCTAATCACTCCCATTTTTTCAATTAGCTCCTGTCCCATCGCCGCAATATTGCATCACTGTGCTTGTTTCACAAATATTTTAATGGAGTGTGTTCTTTTTTTTTTTTTTACATTTTCACCCCAAATAAGGCACATTGCCACTTTAGTGTAGGGGGCTACTATCAGGGGAAACATCTACTGGGGTACTATGTAGGGATTAGGGCAGCGAGATGTTGGTTCACGTTGCACTTGAACTTCTGCATGTCAGTACAGTTGGGGAAGCAGTGCCCTGGAATGGAATTCCAAAGTTTAGCAGTTCTGGGGAAGAAACTACTGGAGTAGAAAGATCTTTTACATCTAGGGATCTCTACAGTGTGTGGGTGGGATTTTGCAGCTTGTCGGGTCTGTCGAGGGTGTTCACGTCGTGGGGGCACAAGTGCTTGCAGTTCTTCAGAGCATTCACCATTATAATACTTGTAGAACAGGCAGAGGGATACAACGTTTCGACGATGGGACAGAGGCTGAAGCTTGGATGCCAGTTTAGGGCCTATCAGATTTGCGACTCTCTTTTGAACCCTGTCAAGGATCGAGAGATGCACCAGCCCAAATATGACAGCAATACTCCATACATGGGCAAATAGTGGCCTTATAGAGGTACAGGATACTTTCGGGTGTTAGAAGTTTTCTAGCACGGTAGAGAGAGCCCACTTTCCTCGCAGCGGCCCTGGCAATGCCCTCGATGTAATTGTTCCAACTCATGTTTCCTGTGAACGTTAGGCTAATGAGCTTGAGAGACGTACTCTCAGATAAAGAGTCGTTGGCCATTGCTATAGGTGGTAGAGAAGGTTTCTTGTAATTATTGAATGAAACCAGTTTTGTCTTTGCAGCATTGAACGTGACCATCCATTTTTGTCCCCATTCCACTACTGATTGGAGGTCATCCTCTAGTGTTTCTGCCATTACTTTAGATATATGCTCATTTGTTTTCCTGTCGTGCAGTGCTGGTGAACTCGTTTCACATGTATCCTCTCGACGTACACATCCCCGACAAACCCGCTTAGCAATAAGATCTCACCCATTCACTGGTGATGTCCCTAAATGTCAGAAAGCTTTCTATACTTATAGTTTTCTCCTTCAAACATCTAGACTTTGGAATTTCCTTCCTGCTGCCTGTTTTTCTGGCTGTACTGATATGCAGAAGCTTAAATGTAACATAAACAAATATTTTGCTAATCATTCATAGACATAGCCTCAAATAGTAGTCCCTTATGTCCAATGTGCGATATGCTTTGTAAGGGGTGAATATGCATAAAAACCAAAAACACAAAAAACAAACAAACAAGAGTGAAATAGAAAGTGAAATGGCAAACGTATGCATGCATAAAATAAATTTTACCTTCGAATAACAATACATATTTTAAATTTAAAAATATAATAATCTAATGCAAATCAAATAAATAAACAAATGATAATGATAATAAATAAATTAGTAACCAACTATATAAGACGATAAATATTAACACATTAAGATTAAAACTCAGCCATTTTTTAACACGAAGAAAATGGATCAAAAATGAATAGAAAAAGTGAATTACGGGTCAAGTAAACAACAGTTTGATAAACGTGCGCTCATTTGCTGCGATGAATGGGGGGGGGGAATGATTAATGACACGGACTAAATATCTGAATGTTCCAAGTTCGAATCCAGTTCTTTCCACAAAAAATACTTTCTCTTGTTGTTGGCAACCTTCCTGGTGTCCCTGCTGAAAGTACCTGGTGTATTTTTAGAAAAAAATCCTAACTACAAAAATATCGGGAAAACCAATTTCACCGATAGGATCTTCGGATTCATACCATATGATGTTGATGAATTAAACCCAGAATTATACACATGCACAAGAACAACGTCCTTCGCTTCAACATTGTACTAAACCAAGTTACGTACAGATTTCAGCTTCGAGATGGAAATGTTGTCTTATAACTTATCTCCAGTAATTACTGCCTTCCATAGTTGCCTCAAACGTTTTTTTGGTCAACCCATACGATGTTTACTGTTTTTTTTTTATTGGATCAGATGAACCTCGATTATGGTTTTCCACTTTTATGGACAATGTTGATATCTTTTGTATCACTTGTATTTAGGTTGAATAACGCACACAATAAACAATGACTTTATTTTGTTTTTTACTTTATTTAAATTTGTCTCCGTTTACATATTATCCATATGATATCTTATAAAGAATTTATATTTAATAACATTAATGTTTGTCCTCAAATGACATTGCCTAACTACAATGCTCTGATACAAGTTGTTCAATTATTCTGTAAAACCAGACTGACAGCTAGAAGAAACTTAAATGGGGCGTTCAATAAGTAATGACCTTAACTCAATTCTAATTATCTTATCTAGCTGCAATTTGACATATGAAAATGTTTTTATCCTTATGGATCATGTGACAAATTACAATTATGAACTAACTGATTTTTTTTCTGATTTTCAGGTGTTTAGAATAAGTTAACTGTATAAAAAAGAGCCTGTTGAGTGTAATGCAGTGATACGGATTTTATATTTGAAAAGGCGCATATCACAGGAGATTTTGATAAAATGGAGAAACGTATTGGTAATGATGTTCATCATATGACATTGTAAAACACTTACATAATGAATTCAAACATGACCGAAAATATGTGGAAGCAAGTCAAGTTGAAAACTACAGTTTTGGAAGATAACTAAAGCCGTAAAGTAGTACATAATTTGTGTAAACTATCATTCACGATCATTTGCATACGCATAAGATTTTTATAGATGGATTCCCAGGCTGCTGACGCATGGAGAGTTCGGGAATGAATTTTAAGATGTGGCAAGGAGATAAGTCATTTTTTCTAAACACTGAAACATGCTATGACCAAAGAACTACCCCCAAAAGAAAATAAAAACAAGAAGAAAAAAACGCCGAATACAAACAACACTAACGATCTACTTGTGAGAATTCAAACAATATGGACACTCAACTAGGTTCAATAAAAGACGAACAGGAGAAGAGATTCAATAGGAACCTGAAAGAGATGCAGACCAGTTATCAGAGTCGCTAGGACTCAGTCAAGATAGCTAACTACTGTTGAAATTTAAAGAGAGACCTCTATGCATTCCAGGATTTCTAAGAAACGGAAGTTCAAGCTCTGATATTTGAACGATGGTGGAACAACATCTAATTTATGTAGCAAAGCCCGCTATTTAATTTATAGTAATCGATGTTTCTACCAGGTAATATATATATGTTGTTGGCAAAATATTTTTCTCTCTTAAAAACATATTTATGATGATATGTGTTGACGATGATCAACAAAGAGTGACGACGAAATGTAATCGATTTGGTCTCAAGATCTGATTTTTTTTTCAAATAAAGTTAGCCCAAACACCTGATCCAATGGCGAGAAGTGAACGCCATTACCTGATTCAGTAGTGAAACAATACTATGAATCAGTTGTAGAAATCTAGACAACCTTAAAGAAATAAAAAAAATTAGTGTCCACTGTTATTATTGTTATAGAAACTGGTACATTGTTTTATGGTGTGTGAGTTTGCAATAACTGCTGATTAAAAAAGTTTTCCTGCAGATCTATTTAGAAGAATTAAATGAGTTTAGCTTGTTTTTAATCAAATATACGTTGCTGAAACTCCCCATGGAATTGAAAAAAAAGGCTTAGTGAACATATAAGACATAGTGAACATATAAGACTAAGTGAATATATAAGACTTAGTGAACATATAAGACTAAGTGAATATATAAGACTTAGTGAACATATAAGACTAAGTGAATATATAAGACTTAGTGAACATATAAGACTAAGTGAATATATAAGACTTAGTGAACATATAAGACTTAGTGGATATATAAGACTTAGTGAACATATAAGACTAAGTGAATATATAAGACATAGTGAACATATAAGACTAAGTGAATATATAAGACTTAGTGAACATATAAGACTAAGTGAATATATAAGACATAGTGAACATATACGACTAAGTGAATATATAAGACATAGTGAACATATAAGACTAAGTGAATATATAAGACTTAGTGAACATATAAGACTAAGTGAATATATAAGACTTAGTGAACATATAAGACTAAGTGAATATATAAGACATAGTGAACATATAAGACTAAGTGAATATATAAGACTTAGTGAACATATAAGACTTAGTGGATATATAAGACTTAGTGAACATATAAGACTTAGTGAACATATAAGACTTAGTGAACATATAAGACTTAGTGAATATATAAGACATAGTGGATATATAAGACTTAGTGAACATATAAGACTTAGTGAACATATAAGACTTAGTGAACATATAAGACTTAGTGAATATATAAGACTTAGTGGATATATAAGACTTAGTGAACATATAAGACTTAGTGAACATATAAGACTTAATGAATATATAAGACTTAGTGAATATATAAGACTTAGTGAATATATAAGACTTAGTGAACATATAAGACTTAGTGAATATATAAGACTTAGTGAATATATGACTTAGTGAATATATAAGACTTAGTGAATATATAAGACTTAGTGAACATATAAGACTTAGTGAATAATTAAGACTTAGTGAATATATAAGACTTAGTGAACATATAAGACTTAGTGGATATTTTTTTAATTTTTTTACATTTTCACCCCAAACAAGGCGCATTGCCACTTTGGTGTAGGGGGCTACTATCAGGGGCAGCAACTACTGGGGCACTATGTTGGGATTTGGGCAGCAAGATGTCGGTTCACGTTGCACTTGAACTTCTGCATGTCAGTACAGTTAGGGAAGCGGGAACCTGGAATGGAATTCCAGAGTCTAGCTGTTCTGGGGAAGAAACTACTTGAGTAGAAAGATCTTTTACATCTAGGGATCTCTACTGTGTGGGGGTGGAATTTAGCTGCCTGTCGGGTGTGTCGAGGGTGTCTACGTCGTGGGGGCACAAGTGTCTGCAGTTCGTCAGAGTATTCACCTGTAGAACAGGCAGAGTGATGCAACGTTTCGTCGATGGGACAGAGGCTGAAGCTTAGATGCCAGTTCAGGGCCTATCAGATTGGCGACTCTTTTTTAACCTTGTCTAGGAGCGAGAGACTAGTAACAGATGCAGCAGCCCAAATGTGACAACAATACTCCATACATGGGCGAATGGTGGCCTTATAGAGGTAAGGATACTTTCAGGTGCCAGTAGTTTTCTAGAACGGTAGAGAGAGCCTACCTTATTCGCAGCGGCCCTGGCAATGTTTTCAATATAATTGTTACAACTCATGTTTTCTGTGAACGTTAGGCCAAGCAGTTTGAAGGATTTACTCTCAGACAGGGAGTCACTGGCCATTGCTATTGGTGGCAGAGAAGGTTTCTTGTAATTATTGAAGGAAATCAGTTTAGTCTTGGCAGCATTGAATGTGACCATCCATTTATGTCCCCATTCTACTAGAGATTGGAAGTCATCCTCTGGTGTTTTTGCTATTTCTTTAGATATGTGTTCATTTGTTTTCCTGTCATGCCTGTTATAGAGTATAGTGTCATCAGCATATATACCCATCTCAGAAGCAGTTTTGTGGGGGAGGTCATTAATAAATATAAGGACCAATAGAGGTCCAAGATTAGACCCCTGAGGCACTCCCGCATTTATATCACGCTGTTTAGATGTACGACCGTCGAGGACAACCTGGATTTTTCTCTTATCTAAGAAGGATTTAATTATGTTAAGTATTCTACCAGTGATACCGTATGATTTAATTTTCCTGAGGAGACCCTTGTGCCATACCCTGTCAAAAGCTTTAGATATATCTAGAGCTACCGCTCTGCTCTCCCCCGCTTTGTCCAGTGAATGGTATATACGTTCAGAGATTACAGTGATTATGTCTGCTGTGGAATGGGCTTGTCTAAATCCATATTGTTTGTCAGTCAGAAGTTTAGCATCTGTAAGGTGCCGGACTAGAATATGGTTAATTAAGGTCTCAAATATTTTGGCGAAAAGTGGGAGGAGGCTAATGGGGCGATAATTTGATGGGTCAGTTCTTTCGCCAGAATTCTTGAATATTGGTACCACAGAAGCAGTTTTCAAACAGCCCGGAAAGCATGATTCATTAAGGCATTTGTTGTAGAGTTTGGAGAGAACTAGAGCTATTCGGTTAAGCACTTTTTTAATAGCACAGCTGGGATGAGATCAGGTCCACATGCTTTTGAAGTGCCAAGGTTTTTATGATAGCGTGTACCTGAGCAGGGGTGATTTTTAAATCGTCTAGCGTAGCGTCTGTCCGCAAAAGAAAGTCAGGCAAGGGGTGGTTAGAAGGGTCCAGTGTGGAGTTCGAGGCAAACCGGCTGGCAAGCATATTAGCCTTGTCCGTTGCTGAGCAAACAACCTCGTGATTGTTGGTTATCGGGGGAATTGTTGATTGTCCATTATTTACTACACTGTAGTAGATTTTTTTCAGAAGTCACGATTTCTTAATTTATGTAATATATAAGACTTAGTGAATATATAAGACTTAGTGAACATATAAGACTTAGTGAATATATAAGACTTAGTGAACATATAAGGCATACAAAACAGCAATCTCCTGAATGCAATATTCATTCGTCAAAAAAAGGAAAATCATTTCATATGAGTTTCATGTTATTTTATCAGATTCGCTCAACCGATGAAAAAAAAATGGCTTTTCTTCGTTTCCTTTTTTCGTGTTTATTCCTGTACATTTACATTATATTTCTCTAATTTTGTTTGTCTGTCTGTCTGTCTGTTTGTCCGATCCATTTTTTTCTTGTAAACTACTACGCCGATCTAACTGAAATTTTGTATGGCCTTTTGTTATGATAAGGTCTAGCGAACTACGTACTATATTATCCGTCTTATGGACAATTAAGGATTAATACCAGACACTTACCGAATCAGCATTGCTTGGATTCGGTGAATTTGGTGAAAATGGAGGCCTCAACTGACTGGAAACAATGCCGAAATAAGCACCTAGAATTCCCAAATCAACACCTATTTTAGTACTGACCAGACTCAACGTTGCTTAACTGCGGTTATCTGACGGTAACTTGTGTGTAAACTTGTTTATGCAGTATATATATATATATATATATATATATGCGTGTGTGTATAGTGTGTGCATATTAGTGTGTGTGTGAGTGTATAGTGTGTGTATGAGTGTGTGTGTGTGTGAGCGTGTGTATGAAGAAAGAGGTGAAAGAAAAAGAGATCGGTTTCCATTTCTATTTTTCGTATAAGAACGTATGCTTTTATCTTGTGTAGATTAGAAAGAACCAGTTTCTGAAATTTATCAGGCCCTACTTGAGTCGTGATAATTCTTGCTTCTTGCGCACGACCGCAGGAAACGCGTATGGAAATCACACGCATAAAGGAACATGCGATGTTCAATTGTTTTGGCTTACCCATGACTTGAACATAAGGTCGATAAGGTTATCTTTTTAAATATACGACCGGTTGGTCAACGACTGAATGGATTGAAAATGAGGACCATTACAAACTTTCGAATGCCCAAGAGAAATACGATTCTAATATCATGGATCTTCTTTATTTATTCTTGCGACGAGAAATGAGATTAACATATATATATATATATATATATATATATATATATATATATATATATTGTCTTATTTCTATATTCTATCTATCTATCTTCTATTCTTCTTCTACCTTCTTTCTATTCTATATAAATAAAATGAACTCATTTTTCCTATCTGACTTTGACCTTAATAGGATTGAGAATCTAGACATTTTATGCAAATGTACTATGCACAAACTGCATCACGATATCTGAGGTGTGTTATAGGCATATTAGCTATCCACTAACTCGCAGATTGGAGCTTCTTATATTATATCTCGCGAGATTTCACTGCCAAAACCGGTTACGGTAAATGGAAGTAGTGAAGTCATCTCTCTCTAAAAAATCATACTTCCACCGCCACTCATTTACACCGTCCATGACCATTCACAAGAGACAAATAAGGACGAACGCCGGTTTAGGTTTTCATAAAAAACTGGATTGCAATTAAGATGAAACGCACCACGCTTACTTTTACGTTGGTAAAAAATAAAAACAAACACAAACCAAAAAACTTTACATTTCCTTTCGTTTTCCCGATATTTCCCTTTCTCAAATTTATTTCATCTCTATTTCCGTGTCTCCTCTCTTTTTCACCACCGTTTCTTTTCATCTTTATTTATTTGTTTATTTATTTATTTCTATAAACTATCCTCTGTTTCTACGAGCTTTACATTTTGTTTATTTATTTTTTCTCTCTTTCCGTTTTTCCTCTTCCTTCCGCAAGTTTAACAACGTTTCTTTCTTTGTAATACAGCCGGGTTTTTTTTATACACTAAAAATAAAAACCACAAATAAATTACATGGATTATTCATACGTAGTTCACATTTATACACTAGGAAATATAAATACATTACTTACACGTTTTCCACATTTTATTTATTTTTTTTTTTTTTTTCTGGAAACCATATATTACATGATTTTCGTTAGATTTTTACTTTTATGTGTATATTTTTTCCTATCATTCTGGAAAGTTTGACATCGTTATTTTTATATATTTATTTCCGTTTTATTTGGATTCGTCCAGTTCGATTTTCCGTTTTTCTGTTTACGTTCTTACGAACTTTCTGGTAAGTTTGACATCGTTCTTTTCTTTGTTTTGGGGTTTTCTTTCTTTCTGCTCCCACAGTTAGATATTACTTTTTCGGTCAAATTAATTATATTATCGTAATTATCGCATTTCTTAATCTAAAATATCAATTTCACACCTAAAACCGCGCTTAGTTTTATGTGGGTCACATTTTTACACGAAGTCAAATCTATCGATTACTTTTCTTCGCAGTTTCACACTCTTTCCATTTTTTTTATAAACCATACATTATATCGTTTCCGTTTTATTTCGTTTCGTTTCGTTCCATAAGATTTTCCCTTTTCTCTGTATACATTTTTCGATCTTTCCGGACAGTTTGACATCATTATTTCTTCTAATTTTTTGTACTATCTACTAATTCATTTCCGTTTTATTTCGTTTCTTTACGTTCGATTCTTCTTTTTTCTGTTTACATTTTCCCGAGCGTTCTGGAAAGTTTGACTTCGTTCTTTTCTTTTCATTTTTTTGTGGGTGGGGCACAGTTTCCAATTGTTTTTTTTTTTCGGTCAAAATAATTATGTCATCGTTATTATTGAATTTAGGAAATGTAAAATATCAAATTTTCACGAAAATCGATTCGGAACACATCAAACTATGACTGATTTCATGCCGACTTTCTTCTGTTAATATAAGGAGGTTGTCTTGAAATAAAAACATTTGAAAACATTGTTATTTACAATGATACTCTTAATATTTGCAAGAGATCTTTCTTAACAAATATATTCAACATCAAATTAGATTTTCTCGTTGTTTATACGATCCCGAGAAACACCGGGTAGCCCCGCTAGTATATATATACATATATATATATACATATATATATACATATATATATACATATATATATATATATATATATATATATAGAGAGAGAGAGAGAGAGAGAGAGGGGGAGGGAAAAAGGGAAAGAGAAATAAATATAAAGATAGATATGGAAAGATTAATAAGAAACATATCAAGTTATATGTTCATTAATGTTTTGCCTTTATTTCAAGACTTCCGCGGGAAAGAAAAAACAAAACGTCAATGAACTTATATCTAGGTTTGCTCTTGTTTCATCTCACCATCTCGTTCGACTATTATTTTCTTTATTTCGCATCATATACAGTAGAAGCCCTAGGATACGTTTTTCAAGTTACGATGTGGAATACGATGTTTTTCCGGACCCTGGTTCCTGTATTTTCCCCGCATTACAGTGTTATGTATTATATTATTTGTATTATACACATGTGTATTATATACTCTACTGTATTTTTCACTAATTTTTAATGCCACATCCCGTGTCTCTACAATATATATATATATATATATATATATATATATATATATATATATATATATATATATATATATATATATATATACAGGATGTCCAAAAAGTTACTGAAAGGTTCGAAATCTTTGTCATTTAACCATTAATGATTATTGTTTTCACTATTTCAGATATTTAACATATAATCTGTTGGAAATTAATTATGGATAAGTATAGCATTGAACAACGTACGCAAGTTGTGAAATTATTTTACCAAAATGAAGAGTCAATTGTTTTGACTCAAAGAGCTTATCGAGAATATTTTCATATAAGACATAGCCCAAGTCACAAAACAATCGAAATATTGTGCACCGATTTGAAGACGAAGGAGCTATACTTGATCTTTCGCGAGTTGGCAGATTTCACCACGTTATCACAAACAAAAATAGGAAAAGAGTGCGAGAGAGCGCGGAACAGAATCCTGAAACATCAATTCGACGACTTTCCACACAACTTGGTATATGTCAAAGCTCACTACACAATATTCTGCACAATTTAAAATGCTTCCCTAATAAAGTGCATCTTGTCCAACACTTGTCTGGGGATTTTCAAACAAGGGTTCAATATGCAGTTCAAATGAATTTAAGGAAAAAATACGGAACGAAATAAAGGAGTTAAATCGCAACCCAGAGATTCTGCAATCTGTCATGAATAATGTTTTGGAAAAAGCACAAACATGCTAAGCTTAAAATGGGTAACGTTTAAAAGACATTTTTTCTCATAAATAAAGATTGTTTGAATTTTGTACGTTTTAAAATTTTCCCAATGTCTTAGTTAGATTGAGTTAAAATTACAAAAAGATATCATCAAATATAGAGAATCTATTTAAGTTCCAAACTTTCTAGATTCTTTTTTAACTCTCTCCATCTTTCCCCACCCTCCCTCTCTTTCTTTCTCTCTCTCTCTCTATATATATATATCTATCATATCATATATATATATATCATAAATATATATAATATATAATATATATCTATCATAAATATATATAATATATATATATAATATATATATATGTATATATATATATCATACTAGCAAAAGTACCGGTCATTGACTGGGTTCAGAAACAGCCTACAGAAAATGAACTCTGGTTTATGAAAGTATGAAGGGTTGTAAAGAGATAACCTCGAATTTGGGGGTATCACAACCAAAGCAATATATGATGAATATTTATATTTTAATTAATATTTTTATAATTAGCAATGTAAAATTATTTTAATAACATGCAAACATTCATTGACTTTACAGATAGATTTTCTGAAAATTTCAATTAAATTGGTAATGTAGAAATATGGCTGTATAACTTTGAACGAACCAAAATTACATTTTCATATATATATATATATATATATATATATATATATATATATATATATACAAGACGTACCCGTCAACCACTATTTATTCTTATTACTTTTATTCGAAAATTTATTAACTCTGACATATCTGTTAAAATATTTCTTAGTCTTATTACATCTTACGTTTTTACTTGAACAACACCACTTACCAAGACCAGGAGGCTATTCCAGATTAAGCGTGTATAAGTGTTAGGTAGTTGGGAATTAATAATGCTTGAACTCGGGTTGGACTTAGTTATTTAAGAGGACAGAACAACAAAAATGTAGTTACATTCGACTTGAAAATGCACAAGTTATAGTCAGTCTGGCATCATTACTCTATCCTTGGCCGTATTTGACTCTTGTACAGGTAAAGGATATTATTGCGAGTTTGATACTTTCTCAGTAGCATGATCCTACTACTTTTCCAGTGATTCCCGCTACGGATGTAGATCATTTATTTCATATCAGGAGTGTCTATAGTATTATACTTCGACTTATTATTCAAATTATTATTATTAGCATTAGTAGTAGAAGTAGTAGTAGTAGTAGTAGTAGTAGTAGTAGTAGTAGTAGTATACAGAATTATAACTTTTTAGATGAGAATTTTAATTTGGATTAGTTCGAAGAGGGGCGCTTGAAGAATGTCGGAGGTTAGATTAGTCGAAATTTAGTGAAAATAACAGCCAATATATTGTATAGTAGTCTTACTATTTAAATAATACTGAATTTCTATTATTATTATTATTATTATTATTATTATTATTATTATTATTATTATTATTATTATTGTTGTTGTTATTATTATTATTATTATTCACAATGTTGTGATGTTTTTCATTTTTTTTTTTTTTTTACTTAAGAGCGGGCTTTTACATCAAAGCTAGTGAGCATACCCAAACAGTCAATTGGATGGAAAGCGCCTGGTGTAAGATGTTTGCTGTGCTAAGCAAAACTGACTTGAAGAACACGGTGATGTTGTACTTGATTCCCAAGGAAGTCAACTGTTTCTCAAGATCATCTAGAATTTAGCAATGGATTATGATTGGCACGATAGAAGTGTTCTCATTCCACAACCAAGCAATCTTCACCCTCAGTTTCTACTAGTTCCGTAGTTTCTCTTTTTTTTCTTTTTTTTTTTTTTGCTGCTAAGTTGATGTCGTTTGGGTCAAGCCACATTAAACAAATGGCATTTATAAGTCCTTTTGTCTAAAACTACAATATACGGTTTCCTGTGAGTTATCTCTCGATCACACTGAACTATGAAATCTCAGAAAATATCACCATCCTCATTTTCCATTACCGCTTCTGGGTGATTTTTGAAGTACATGTCCGTCACTTGGATTTCAAACTTTTAAAACAATGTCCAATACAGATGTTGATATATTTTATCATAGCGACGGTTGTACTCTTTTTGAGTAAGTGTATAACCGTAGCTACCGAGAAAGAAGGTCAATGCATATGACAGCGTAACTTCACTTCCTAATTAAGTTGTAGGTATAGACAGCTTCCGGTATACAATCACGTGGTCATGCTAACAGGCATAAAAAATATGGCTACCAATATGTGTTACCGATTGTCCATGTATGTTCTAAAGAAAAAGACCAATTCTCCATTCGGAAAATAATTATTATAATTGCACATTTGGGATAATTTTAATCAAAATATCGTAAGTGAATTTGTGTTTGAACTTTTATTTTTATTGGAGAAAGTCGAATATTTCATTTTATTTATTTTTTTTTTTTTACTGCTAAACAAACAATTTTGGGGTTTGTATTAATGTACACATAGATTCGAAAAGGTTGTCAAAAAACAAATATATAACAAATAAATGTTATCAAAAGCAAGATAAGTTACTTTTCTAGCAAACTGGATATAATTTTCGTGTTTTTATTCAATGTAACATGTTTATTCAGCCCGAAAAAATACATTGTCTACCGATGTATTGGAAAATTCAAAATGGCGCCTGCCTCTCTCTTTTATACGGTAAGTTCGGGAAAAGGTGTTATAAATAATAAACTAGACAAAATACTATTAAAAAAACACCGAATATATGTCAATCTATGTCACGGGAATATATATTGAGCGAGTTTCTTACAGTATTTTGTCGAATTTTATATTTATAGCACCTTTTCCCAAATGTAACGTGTTAAACAGAGAGTCGGGCGCCATTTTGAATTTTCCAATACATCGCTAAACACAGTATGTTTTTCGAGCTGAATAAACATGTTACATTAAGTAAAAACACTGAAAACATATCCAGTTAGATAGAAAAGTAACTTATCTTGCCGTTGATAAAATTTATTTGTTATATATTTGTTTTTGACAACTTTTTCGAATCTATGTACAGTAATACAAACCCCAATTTTTATATAATATTTTTCAGTCCATTCTTTTAATAATGATTAAAACTTTTCACTGAGTATTTTCAAATATTTTAAAATAAGCATTTTTTACGCCAGTGTTTTTTTTTTCTTTGTTTGTTTTTTTTACCATTGATGAATTATCAATATTTAAGCACGGGACGTAATTCATTTCTTTGAAATATATTTAAAACTTCAATTTTTTGTTTTTTTATAACATTTTAACTGTAAATAATTTGCATAACGAGTTTGTTTTACTGTACACATAGATTCGAAAAAGTTGTCAAAAAAACAAATATATAACAAATAAATGTTATCAAAAGAAAGATAAGTTACAAACATGCCGACATTTTTCTTTTTTAAATATTTTGATAAACATTGTATGATTTTCGAAGTGATTACGCGTTTTAAAGTGAATAAAACCACTAAAAAACTTCCCAGATAGGTAGAAGAGTTACTTATCTTGCCTTTGATAACATCTATTTGTGATATATTTGTTTTTGACAACTTTTTCGAATCTATGTGTACAGTAATACAAACCTAAAATTTAATTTAACTTGAAAATAATATTTAAAATACACGTGCGTACACTGCACAAGCACCCTTATTATTATCATAATAATAATAGTAGTAATAATAATAATAATAAAACTGGTGTAGATCACATCGACTGGCGTCACACCACACCAACTAGTTGTGAAGGGTCAGGGAGGATGGAAAGACTGAGGTGGGAGAGTACTGACCAAATCTCCACTGGAAGTGTGCAGTTCAAATCTGGTACCTTGAGGAGGCATTTTGTCACCCAAACCCCATGAAACACCAATGGCGGATGCCAACGAGATATCAGTGACAACGGCTGTTGCGATAACATGCTATCATCTGCACAAGTGGTCAAAAGGTGGAGAACACTGGAAATCTGGGGAGACTTGTCACTTGGTCTCCAGGGAACACCACAGGTTTCTGGCAGTGAGCAATCACTGATGATGTCTTGTGAGACAACTAATACGCTACAAATTTTGATGAAAAACATGGGGGAAAAATGGACATAGAAGAACAGAA
Source organism: Euprymna scolopes (assembly GCF_053919585.1). Lineage (NCBI taxonomy): Eukaryota > Metazoa > Mollusca > Cephalopoda > Sepiida > Sepiolidae > Euprymna > Euprymna scolopes. The sequence continues at coordinate 45,943,904 of NC_136485.1, forward strand.
AACTAAAACTTTAAATATAATTTCTGTATTTAAAGTAATCGTTATTTAAATATTTCAATATCTTGTGGAGAAAATCCAGCTTCCCAATAAGGGGCACGCTGGATAGAAACAAAAATAATCTCAGTCATGAAAGATTTCTCCTCCACCGACCGAAGACAGAAAATGTAAAGTGTAGCATCAAAACAGGGCCCTCATATAGTACTGACAGTCTGACAAATCTTACCTACATTGCCTGCAGACATTTTTTAGTTAACAGGGCTTCTTCTTACTCTCGGTGGCCGTGGTATAACACGCACTAGCAATGTGTGACACTGTTTAAAGAGTTACACCACATAGCTTGTATTTATCAGAACAGTCCTTCACAAAGATATGTCTATTGATTGCGTTTGTATTTAATGCCCGCTCCTAAACAGCAAATAGATGTTTTCAAGTCACCTTTAGACAGTTTAGACAATTGAACTTTACACCAAGTTTAATGTATTGTATTTGTTGGATTTGTTTTTTATTTGTTAATCTATAAATCTATTTGTTAATCGTCATCGTCGTTAATCTATTTGTTTATCGTCATCGTCGTTAATCATCATCATCGTCGTGATTATCGAGGAGGACTAACGTTTGGAACGTTTTTTTAAAATTTGAATGGGGACTCCTAGCTAAACGTAAAGTGTTTATTAGATTTGATTTATTTGTCTATGTATAAATCTGTTTCACTGTGTACATCATCAACATTGCGTGATCATCGAGAAGACCTGGCGTTTTAAATTAAATTTCTATTTGATATTTCCACAAAGCATCGTAACCGAAGTCTTTTTTCTACACAACTATTAATAATAATAATGATAATAATAATAATAATAGTGATGATGATGTTAGTAGTTGTAATAATGATAATAATGATGATGTTAGTGGTTGTAATAGCAGTAATAATAGTAATGATGATAATAATAATACTGAAGCAAGTGTATAACATTGAATTGTGAGTAGAAAGAGCTCTAAGTCTTGGAGCTTGTGTCTCAACCAAAAATATTGGTTGGGGTAAACATAAAACACAAACCCGAGGTAAGGAAATACCTGTTTGTAAGTCCGACGGGGCTAAGCAGATTCTACTGGCAGGTGAAGCGCACTTTAGCCTTGATTGGCAGTCACTTCGAGATGGTGTATCTATAAAAATACCGAGGAAGCAACCTCTACAAATACAACTCATTTTTATGGTGAATATAAATACAAATGAATTGAATCTAGGGAGGACTGAACCTTTCGTGAAGAAAACCGAGCCCAAAAAGTTCAAAGGGCAGCACTTTTTAGAATATCGAGTTTATTATTATTATTATTGTTATTGTTATTATTATTGATATTATTGTTATTATTATTATTATTATTATTATTATTATTATTATTATTATTATTATTATTATTAGATATATGGATAAATAGACAGATAGAAGTCAAGAGATTTATTAATTTTCCATTCAATTTACATGCGTGATTCATTCCTAATCTCGTGCCGCAAATAATTTTATAATGTCCATCACCATTTTTTCATGGTACCATGGTCTCTATGCGTATTTCTGTTAACGACCGTTGTTATTAATTTCAATGACAATACGCTTCCTTGTAGTTTAAAGTACTATCCTGTTGAAGGTCCCTTCTTTCCATCCTCATAGTCTCTTTGCGACCGCATAAGATTAACAATATTAATAAATATAAATTTATATAAAATATTACTTGCTTCAAATATCCATTTAGACTATGTCTGCCATAGTTTTTTGCTGATCAATGATATTTGGAAGAGATTTCGGTGATTTTCTTATCAGCAGGAAATGTAATCTTGAATTGGCTTTACACTCACCGGATCGTAACAACGCAATAGTTTTTTTTTATCTGGGAATTATATGAAACATAACAAAAGAATTTCCAAACTGTTTCTCGATTGAATAACAACACAGCCGGAACAATGTTCATTTAAAATGAATCCATAGATGATTTTCTGCACTAAAAATTTTCGCTATCACAGCACAAAACCAAGCACTGCTAAAGAGGAGTGTGTTAGAGATATCGACGATTTCGCATGTCGTCTTCAGGTTTGATTATAATTGAACAGCTATGGAATAAAAAGGTGAAAATAGAAGGCCCCAAAATATTCTTATTCGTATCAAATATGGTTGGAATTCAGAGTAGATTGTGAATTTTTATCAACAGTTAAATAAGTGGCATTTTTGTGGTTATCGTATATTCATAATTAATTTATATGTTGCATAGTTAATTTAGAATATTTATCTTGAAAATACATTGTTGAACTCTAAGGATTTATTCAGATATAAATAAATGAAAACACTGAAAATAATAATTTTCTAAAATTTTTTATATCAATATTAAAATGTCCTTGTCAATGTTTCTGCCTTTTTTAAAATTATTTTAATTGTTTTAGCGAGTGGAGTTATTTGCAGCGTTTCGTCAGTTATATTTTGAAACACATTCAAATAAGCCTCAGGAAATGTCAAAACAAAAACGTCACAAGAATTTATATTGATATAAAAAATCGTTTGGTTGTCGGCCATTTTGTCAATCCATGGAAGCCATTTTAAGTTTTATGAAGGAAAGTCATAGGAATGTTTCGACTGATGCTTGGTCTACAACAAGTTAAATATAATTCCACGAATAAAATTGGATTTTGGAAAAGTTTAGGATTTTATCCAATTTGTTTCGTTTTTTTTCTAAAATGCAGAAAGAAACTTAATACATAATCCAGGTTTAAAGCATGGAATTTATATAAGTGTGAATTGTAAAATGAGATTATTGTTCTTGCCGAGAAATTATCAGGAGTCCCTTTTTTTTCTTTTTTTTTTTTTTTGCTAAAATTGACAATATATAAAGTTTTCTTGAAATTAACAAAGCAGAACTTTTAACATGCAAAATAAACCAATGTGTTGATCTTATTGTTCCACCAGCTTTTATATAGTTAGCAAGTGCGACACAAGGATGGAAAGTGAGGAGAGTTAGCTCTTGTTAAGAGGGACTCAATTTTCGTATGCAGAAAACATCCGTCGACATTCTCTGAAAGGAGTCCTCACCCTAATGTGATCTGATTGTTTGACTTTATGGCATATCACACTTTTTCGGATTTTTTAATGCCGGATCCAGCAATTTTATTAATAGTTTTATGTCTCAAGTTTTTCATATGTTCAAATATTTATTCGTTAGATTATTTTCTAGATTTTCTGCTTATTCTGACTTGGCAGAAGATGATTGAGTTTTTCAAAAAGAAACGGAAAACGCAACATCATTGTTCAATTAATTTTAGGCCAGGGAGCGAGTATCCTCAGAGATTCTGAACTGGTAGCACTAGTTAAAACGTAAAATAAATGAATTTGTTGATACTATTGTACCCAAATATTTTGTTTTTGTTATCAAGTGTGAAATAGGACCAGGAAGTAAAGTAAACTAGCACTTCTGAGGGGGGACTTAGCTCGGGTACAATAATGGTTAAGAATGAACTCCTCGACATATCTCGTTTTGAGTAAAGGAATGGGCGAGAACCGGTCTAAACAATGCCTCATTCCAATAAACTGAGCTCAACCAAGAATCAAGAGAGTTTCTAAGTTAACATAAAAGACAAGATTATCAGACATTGTCCTATGGCACAAACACGATATGGTTGCTTTCTTTATCAGTATAATTGTCCAGAATTAATATGACATAAACAGAATCGAACGTGAGAAATTAAAAGAAAAAGTGACCTAAAAGATGACTTGTAAACAACGTGGTCTCTGAAAGACAGAAATATAACGTCCGTTGCAATAATACATGCTGTTGTAATCGAACAAAATACAAGAGTAGATGGACAAGAACCTGTGAAACTAAACTGTTTCGAAGATAGCAGCTATTAGAATGGACACTTCAACGATTCAAAGAGCCATTAGAACTACATGTTACTCATAAAAATAAAATTCCTCTTGACATATGAGAACTACTTAAAATAAAATTTCAAAATCAAATACAAAACTATGCTTAAGACTCCTATATAATTAATGATTTTCTAAATATTTCATTGGAGGCTATGCTTCTGAATTTTATCAAATCATGAAGGCGTATTTTATAGCGATCATTTTATAGAAAATGTGCACTGAATTCAATTTAAAAATTCTTTCGTGCAGTCGATTTTAAATACTTTATTTTATTATTTCTGATCAACAGCTCTCAGAAATCGAACCATTTTTATACATATTGATAATAAAGGAATTCTGTTGCTATCAACTCTGGTTTTGAAATCGGTACTGCTGATTAGTATTTTTATACGCGTGTATATTTTCCCTTTATATTATACTACTTGCTTTGTATATTTTTTCCTGTACAACTCGCTATATATTTCTTTTGTAAAGGGCATCCATTTCTTTTTATTTTAATTGCATTATTAATATCTCTATTATTATTATTATTATTATTATTATTGTTATTATTATTATTATTATTATTATTATTGCCTGACAAACAGCTTTCACACAGGTCAAAAAGGATCTCTCCTTGAAAACAACCTGTGGTGCTCCCTGGAAGCTGGGTGATAACAAGTCTCCCCGATTTTCTGGTAGTCTCGACCTCTTGATATCATTTGCAAATTAATTTGCATTATCGCAAGAGCCGCTTACCATTGATTTCTCGGTCGCAGCGCCCATTGATCTCTACTGACATTTTAGTGGTAGTAAGCCTCTCCAAGGTCCGAGTCCTCTTCACATTTGTCCACCGAAAGTCTGGTCAGTGCTCTCTCCTCGATCATGCCATCCTCCTTGACGCTTCTCGGCTATTATCATTATTATTATTATTATTATTATTATTATTATTATTATTATTATTATTATTATTATTATTATTATCTCTGTTTGCTTGTAACATTATGTTATAATTTTCCTTATATATGTGTGTATATATATATATATATATATATATATATCTTTTGTTTTATTTTACTTCAGTCGAAGTTCTCAGAAATCAAGGCGCCCACAACCAGGGGCTAACACTTGAACTCTATATGAGATACATAGATATTCGAATGTTCCATTTAAGTTCTTTGTCTCTCAAGCACTGAGTTAGTAAAGAATTGAGAACATAATTTTCCTCTCCCGAATTAACCATTTTTATACGTTGTAGTATGTCTTTCATGTTGGTCTCTTGGTCTTACTGGATTCCAGGACAAGAATTTATCTAGTCTGGTGGAGTATCCAGCTTCGTGCTATTACCTGAGGTAATATCACTTGGAGAAGGTGCATTATTCCTCGGAAAAGCTGTGGAGTAGCCGTAGTGAGGAGATCTTATTTGGGCTGCGAATACTATGTGATTTTGAATATTTGGTCAGCGTTTACTTCTATGGAAAAAGTATCCTCATGCCAGATTTTTCTGGCAAACCCCTGTACAGAGAGACCTTAGACACTCGAGGACAGTTTCTAGTAGGCATTGTCTAGTGTGTGTGTGTGTGTGTGTGTGTGTGTGTGTGTGTGTGTGTGTGTGTGTGTGTGCATTAAAATAGAAATGAATAGTAATTACTAGTTTATTGATAATTTCCGTTTTTGATACCTACATATTCCGGTGGATTATCGTATTTAATATATAACAAGAACACACACACACACACAAACGTACACACACACACACACGCATGTATATATATATATATATATATATATATATATAAGCATATGTATATATACAAACATATGTATGCATCATTTATATATATCCATATATGTATACAAATATGTATATATATGAATACATATATATTACATACACGCGGAATGTGCTATTTTATCCAAATTTTTTATCGCCTCTAGAGTTATTCAACAGTAATATATGCTCGCATACGTTAGGCTAGGTTTTATGTGGGATTCCTTCTGAGATTGCCTCGTTTATGCAAGCATGAGAAAAACTTCTAAGATAACACCCAAGGCGATACTTGCTTTTATTAATTATCATATATATATATATATATATATATATATATATATATATATGCATGCAAAAACAGACGAATGTACAGATAAATCTGTAGGTGTACATACACGTATGGATGCATATGCATATATATATATATACATATATAAAAACATATATTTATATATATATATATATACATATATATATATGCCTGCATAATATAATCAACTACAGATATACACATACATACAGGATTGTATATATATTATAGACATATATATATATATATATATATATATATATTAAAAAGAGTCGATTTTTCTCGTTATAGGAAACAAAACATTATACCAATACAAACCCAGACGCCGCATACGAATTTAATATGGTTACACTACCTTCCACTGTCCGCTTAACGCTTTCTGTATATTATCAGTCGATTTTGTTCAATATCGTAATATCCATATAATAGTTTCGTAGAGACTTACTCTCCCATAAAAGGCATACTTTGAGAAAGTTAGAGATTAGTCACTCTTTTCTTGCATTAGTTTGACAATACCGGTCAGTGTTTATTTTTACATTCCGTACCTTGGACATTTACCCATTACGCCTACTATGCAGATATGCTGAACACTGGTTTACACTGGCATTATTACACTCCTGTAAATTTGGTTGGTTGATACAGACCTACACCGGCTTGCCAGAGTGTTTTCTGTGAACACTAGTCGGCCAGAAACAACATGTCGCCAGTCAATGTTCCGTCTTATGTACAGATACTCGTATATAAAAATAGATAGTATCTTAAACTTCTCACATAGTTTTCTCGAACGAAACGGACAACAAATCATCATAATCAATCTATTTATCACCTTCTTTCAACGATGTGAAATGATATGAAAAATAAAACTGATCCTTTCAGTATAATCAGGTTCTCACTAGATCCCTGAAGTTAAGCGACGTTGAGGCTGGTCAATAGCAGACGGGGGTACCAATTTTGCAATACCAGATAGGTGACCAATTTGGGGATATCAGGCGCTGTATTACGGGGGAGGTCGACACCTCCCTGCAAGAGTTGAAAAAAAACTAACACCGTCATCTCCCCTGACAGGGAAATACATGCGACTGAAGACCGCTCGTGTATTTCACATTCCGATGAAAGTTCCTTCCTTTAAAGATAGGGAACAGATTGACTTTTCGAGAATATATTCTTAGATAAAACACCAAACATTTCGTCCTGTAACCTCTATTGCTTTAGCCTCACTGGAACTGGCATACATGACCTCCTCGAAATAATAATAGATAACACTTACTTCACATACAAACAAAGCACATATAAACAAATCACAGGATTGCCTATGGGGTCCAGCTTGTCAGGACTATTCGCTCTACGCCGATTAGAGTTCGTCTTCTTTTTTTTTTATAATCTTCGTCATCGCCATCAAATCGATGCATTCTACATGTAAAAGTGTTTATTTTAAGTTAAGTACTACTTTTTCATAAAAAAATGAAAGGCAAAGAACGTAATATTTATTAAAATTCGTGGCAGGATAACTTTTTTTATCGTTTTCTCTGCTATTTTTATTAATGCGCATTAGATTTCCGAATAGAGAACGGTTTTATTAACTATGTACGACCAAAATTATTCCCGATTAATCTATGACTGACTGCCCCTGCTGTTTGTCATATAGAAAATGCGCGTAAAGTTGCTTGAATCAGCAGAAGCCGAATCAGACATATAGTCGTACCGGATTTTGGTTGTACATAAAAGGGTTTACTAAAATTGTACGGCTAAGTAATATACGTTGATTTGCTGCTTCTGCTGATTTGCTCTTAAAGCAACTTTTACACGGGGTTGTCAGCGCAAAATATTGTATAAATCTTTTGTGGTATTAGTAAACTAGACAATAAATTTACTCACCAATTTCAATCGAGTGGTAATCTTTTATAAATATATTTTTAATAATAATTGTATTATAAAAAATAATTTTATTATAAAAAAATAAATAAATTTGAAATGAAAATAAAGAAAAAAAACTTAATCATATCAAATTAAAAAGCTATCAACAAGTTCCGGACAATTGTTTACCGCGAGACCGTTACTGTTTATAAAAGCACGTTTGAACCAAAGATAAACTATTATAACAAATTAAATTAAATAAATAAATAAATATATATATATTAGAAATAAAAATAAAGAAATGAATAATAAATGCTATCTAAAAGTTCCGTGCAATTGTTTGCCGGGATACCGTTACTGTTTACAACTGCACGTTTGAACCAAAGTCAAATAAATATCTGACGAAGAGATCTTACTCGAAATATTATATAACACGGATATACCACCAGACCTACCTTCCTAGGTGACCACTGTGCAAATATAAATATAATGTGTATAAGAAATATATGAATATGTACACATGTATTTGTAAGTTGTGTTAATAAAACTTTCTCACCTGCTTCAGCTTGTGTCTTTCCGTTACCTCTGCATTGTACCGCCTTCTACACATTCTATTTAACTACATACTATACAATGCTTCAAGAAAACAAAATCCATCTCTTATCCCTTAGTCTGAGCCAGACAGAGCTGTCCATAACCAAAAAATTATTTTGACTTTCTGAAAAAGGTGTTACAATCGGCTGCCAAATCAATTTCTTCAAACGCTGCCTAAAACAAAACATAATTCCAAACACCATTAGAAACATGCACCTGCCCACTTGTTTCCAACTCTCGAACTCAAAATCTCAAGGGACTTTATACATAGATTCTGCATTAAAAAATCATCCAGCACCTACACCACCGGTTACATCAGCATATAAACAACTTCAACACTTCCAAAGCTGAACTTCACATTGCAGAAGAATCCAGATACTACGAGACTACCACGGCAATTGATCAAGGCAATCACCACATCATCCTGAACGAAAAGACAAGGCTCAAACGGAAGTTCACATGGCTATCTAACCTAAAGAGTCACTCACTCCCTCATGGGGTCGTTAATGATAACCCGCACAGCAATAACAACAATAATAATAATAAAGATAACCCGCACAGCAACAGCACACAGCACAAAGTAACCCATATAGTCACTGACTTAACTGAATCTCTATCAAATAGTGAGAAAGAACTTGTCTCTTTCGGCCTAAATTCATCACCACTCAAAGAATCAGTAGCACCATCAAACTACACATGGAGACATAGTTCTGTGGGACAGCTTACCACCTTAAGTGGCTGGCGGCCATCAACCACTCCACACACGATGATCACAACCCCAAGTTGCCTGTATACCAACTCGATCATCCATTACACCCACCACCAAATAACAGTGAATTAGACATCAAACTCACACGTCTAAAACGAAATATTTTTTCCATACTACAACGCGAAGAGAATAAAATTATACCCAATAAAACAAGATCGCAACGTAATACAGTAGAAAACCTAAGTAATAAAGATCTCATCTTCCTACCCTCATACAAGGGGAAATAATTCTGTGTGATCTCACAGGCCACATACGGCACACTTGCTTTCTCTTACCTTAGCGATGACACACTATACGCACTAGTTAACAACAGTTCTCCTATGCAAATAGAACACCGCATCAATACAGCCTGGACCAACATTTGCAACAAGAGGAGCATCCCTAGCAAATATAGACACAACTTCACAACAAAAAACAATAGACTTCTCACATTCTACCACCTCATTAAGACCCATAAAACAGACCCCACCACCAAAATAAGACCCATAGTATCCAGCAAAGAAGGACCACTCTAAAATATTTAAAAGCTTCTTTCCCACCTCTTAAAACCACTTCTTCCAACCTTCACAGGGCACGTCTCTAGGTTACGCTCACTTTCATCAGAACAACTCAAGCACAACAGATACGCCTTCAGCGAAAACGTCGTCGCCCTCCACACATCTGTCCCTGCATACCCGGAAATTGACATAATTACCGACTGCATTTCGTCCTGTAACCTCTATTGCTTTGGCCCCACTGGAACTGGCATACATGACCTCCTCGAAATAATAATAGATAACACTTACTTCACATACAAACAAAGCACATATAAACAAATCACAGGATTGCCTATGGGGTCCAGCCTGTCAGGACTATTCGCTATCGCATACATGGATAAACTTGGACGCCGCGCCCTCAACTCTTGCTACTCCTACATCTCCATCACGCGATACGTTGATTATATCCTACTCCTAACACCATCCCAGGAGGACGCAAACTCAATTTGTAACATATTTTACAACACTGACCCACACATCGAGTTCACCATCGAACACCCCGACAGCTCTGGTTCCCTGGCACTTTAAGACTTCAACCTCAACATCTCCGAAGCTAAGATATATCCACCAAATTCTATAAGAAACCCGTCTGTAGAGATCTCTTCGTACACTATAAATCTGCACTCCCCAGTAAAGCTAAAATAAGTTATGCTAGGAATGAAATAACGCGCATGCGCAATAAATGTAGCAACGAAGCCGATAAAAACACCTGTACTAATAAATTCAACCAATCGCTAGAAACCAATGGATACCCCACACCAACCATTGAAAACCTCAATAAATCTAGAAGACGGACGCAGCATTCCTCCTCTTACACCTGCTTTCTAAAACTGCCCCATTTCAACGACAGGATTACAACAGCCATCCGCAAAGCTATACACAGGGAGGGTCTAGACATACAACTCATACACAATGGGCCACCACTTCGACAACATTTGTCAAAACGCAAAGCCCATCTAAATAACGTACCCTGCACCGTAACTAACTGCTCAATAAACACCACTAACATGTGCCACCGAACATACACAGTATATCGCATACAGTGCACTAAACGTGACCAATCATACGTCGGAAGCTCAGTGAGAAACCTGCATGTTAGAGTAAAAGAACACATACAAACACACGCCTCTTCTGTTCGCAGACACCTTCACACATGCGGCAACACTAACAAATCCATCAGAGTAGATATTTTAGCCACCGAACGCAGTGTTGGCAACCTTCGTATCAAGGAATCAATCCTGATTGCCAAATTGCATCCCAAGATTAATCGACGACATGAATTAGGCTCTTCATTCTTAACACTAACGAACACTATCCCACCATTATATAATAACAATTAAAAAAATAAAATGAAAAAAATAAAATAAATCCAAAATTAAATAAAATAAATCAAAATAAATAAATAAACAAACAAAATAATCAATAAGCAATCCTTATTTAAGATTACTACACATTAATAATAATAACAATGTATAACAGTTAAATAACAAGCCTAAGATATATGAATTATAGGGTGCGAGCATGTGGGCTACATGTATATGCGCTCTTGCAAGTTTATATGGCCTAATATAGCCTAATTGATTTCTCCAAATAAGCCTAATAATATTACTCGCAAATAACAAATAAGACATAATACACCAAAAACAGAAATCCAAGTTAACTAAAATAAATAAGTAAATATATTTAAACAAATTTAGAAAAACTCTCGAAATAACTTCTAACCACTTCGTCATAACACATAGCGTATATAAATAAATAATGATAGTCAATAGGATATTACTATATAATTAAATTACATATACAAGAATCCATAAATGAGTATATATATGCACTACATAACGAATTAAATAAATACCCCCAGAATAGGAATAATATTACTAATAAACAAATAAATAAAATAGGAATAATATTACAATAAACAAATAAATAAAATATATAAAAAATTTAATGCAACGTTATACACTTAACTGAGAAGAAATATCTGTAACGATTATCCCCCTTAAATCAGCTCATCAAGTAGTCTCCCTCTACCGACCGATTTATTAAAAGTCTATGCCCCCACCCCCTCTCAACCAGAATGCAGAAACACAAACAATAAATAAATAAATTAATTAAATCTACTCAATATAAAATATAAATTATTATAAAAGAATAAATAAATTAGGAAGACAAATAAAGAAAAAAAACTTAATCATATTAAATTAAAAAGCTATCAACAAGTCCGCGACAATGTTATTGTTTACAACAGCACGTTTGAACCAAAGATAAACTATTATAAAAAATTAAAATTAAAAATAAATAAATAAATATATCAGAAATAAAAATAAAGAAATGAATTAAAAAAAAAACTAACCATATTAAATTAAAATGCTATCTACAAGTTCCGGGCGATTGTTTGCCGCGATACTGTTACTGTTTACAACAGCACGTTTGAACCAAAGTCAAATAAATATCTGACGAAGAGATCTTTCTCGAAGTATTATATAGCACGGATATACCATCAGACCGACTTTCCCAGGTGACAAGCGTGTAAATATAAATATAATGTGTATAAGAAATATATGAATATGTACACATATATTTGTAAGTTGTATTAATAAAACTTTCTCACCTGCTTCAGCTTGTGTCTTTCCGTTACCTCTGCATTGTACCGCCTTCTATACATCCTATTATATATTTTTAAATTTATACAAATATTTACAATTTATTTTTATTAATATCTTTTTTTCCAATTTTGTGTGCCATATCATCCGGGGTTTTTTTTTTTTCGATAAAAATCTTTGTAATAAAATAAGCAAAAATAAACCAATTTATTACTCAGATTACTCGTGCATTGGTTGCACTAATTATGCTCGACTATAAATTAAAAAAAAACTATAGTTTCTCGGTTGATAAGAGATTAATTAGTTAAAGCAACTTCGACACAGGTGATTTACTCGATTAGTCAGCGCAAAAAATCTTGTATTATAAAAATAAACAATAAAACGAATTTACTCAAGTGTCAGTCGAGGTTATTTTTGGCAAATGTCAATTTAGCTTCATACTTTAATATATTTGTAAAACATAAACTTTTTTATTTCTAAAATATTCTCTCTTAATTCAGAAAGTAAACAAAACGTTTTTTTTTTTACATTAGGTCCACCTCCGCAATTTTCTTTAAAATGGCGACTGTGAGGTTTTCGCCTACGCTGAATAAGAAAATCACATCTAAATTTTGCAGAGTTAAGTAGTTTTTGAGATATGAAGAGCTGTATTATGCACTGTAATTCAATGGCCGCCATATTTGTACGCGCGCGCCAACTCGCCGTTCACATTCGAAATATTAACTTTTATAGGTGTTCGTGTATGCTAACAACGAATATCAGTTAAATTTAGGGAAAATATTTTCTCACCACCTGAAAAAGGCCAGAGTAATAGTTGGCCGAAACATGGGGAATCAACGACAACTATGAAAATGAGGATAACAGTCCGCAAAAAATAAATAGATGTATAAAACGGTTCCTTTTTTTACCGTTTTGTTATCTATTCTAATAATTAAATTTTAGATTGTTCATAAATTAAATGAGTCATCTTAGAATAGAAAAACAATTACAGCTTTTACGCTATGGTAAGTGAACAGCGTCGATGAATTCCTTTCAGCCCATACTTAAACTAATAAAGCTTTTCTCATTTCGTTCAACTATATTAACATTTTTTATTTATTTATTAGTGATAATTACAAGGCAATTTCAAATATAAAATATCCGTGTTTTTGCGGAATAAAGACCGTGCTATCGTCGAAACTTCCCATATAGTTTACATAAAACACCGAAAGGTGCAAAACGCTGAGCTGATTAAATGTTTTGTTATTTAAAAATGTAATATTTATTCCTGACCAACGAGTGTTGTTTTTATTTGTCATTTACAGTTTCGCGCATAATAGAACTAATTTATTTCCTTTTTGATAAACATACCAACTTTTACGAAAAATAAAATAATGAAAGTTTCGTTCAGCATCTTCTAGCGTTTTACGTTAACTGTCCGGAAATTCCCGATAATAGCGCAGTCCTTATTCAGCGTTAGTTTCAATAATTTCTACTTCGGTCATCTACTTTTTCTCAATTTGTACCTTGTGCAGATTCTTGTTAATTTGATTAAATAAAAATTATTTATTATCAATAATTAAAAAAATAAACACCAAAACCTATTTCCTTCACTAATTAATTAATTTAGTACATATTATATTATTCCATATTACATATTTTCCTTCAATTCATACAATTGTCACCATTCGTTAATTTTGTTTTATAAATAAGAAAATTTTTAAAAAAATTAAGTTTCTATTTTTACCTTTTTTACGGTAACACAGGTTTTATTTATATTCGTGTGAAAGGTTATAATCATAGTTTAATTGGTTTTTGGGTGCTCTGGAACGACAAATCCGTCCATTACATTTCCATTTATGTTTTAAAGATTACGTACTCTGATTAATAGATATTCTACAAACCATTCATTTCTTTCGGCTTCTGAGTTTTCAATAAATAAATAATATCTCTATGAATTAAAAAGTTTCTAGCATTTTATTCACACTCCGCATTTTACGTGACTGACATACGATAATGCACCAAATAATTATAGTTTACTTTGTTTACAAGGGGGTCTTTACTGAATCTGTTATGATTTGTATCATTTTTCTACCGGGCAATGCTGGTACACATGTTTGTCTAGTATTTATATAATACAATATCGTACTGTTTAAAAGAATGAATTATATAGTTGCAAAAATAAGAAATCTGGTCAACTATTAAAGAAATTTAAAGCGGCCCAGAACAGACAGAAGTAACTTGATTATTGTCACAAGGCAGCGAGATGTATTACAGAATTCACTCAAATCGAAAACATGTTGCTTTTAGAAACTAACGATTCACCATTTAGCAAGACCTAAAAATAACTCGTGAATAAGGCTAATTGAGTGTCTCAGATTGATGTTGAAACAATATCGTGAGAATTAGTAAAGTTGGTCAGATTATTTAAACATATTACCTTCACTTTGTTTAAGTCATGAATGGAATAGCGAGCTTCTTGCTAAAATGACTAGGATTAGACCCGTATCCTAGAATCAGATTGAGCTAAAGGAACTCCGACTGATATTAATATAAAGATTTCTGTGTTTTTTAGGGCAAGAATATCTGACACGAGGTAAGTTTATTGCGGAGAGGGAGATCCCCGAGGAAGCATTTGCAAGATTATGAAATTGGCCGTAAGTTGACCTGATCTCGTTCTTGACAGGGAATCATCAGGCAACATTCAATAAACCAACTTTTCTTTTGAATGAAAATATAATTAGGATAATCTTGGAACAAATGGTTCTTCAAGAAAGGAACATACATTTCCGGTTTGGCAATTTGGGGCAAAATTCGTAAGAATGTATTTTCTCTAATGACGTATTTTCTCTAATAATGATAATAATGATCCATCATTTTTTATTTGTGAATCATATCTTCCTGTTATTTATTTTTAGACTGTCTTCATTTCCACATAGCCTATTTTTCTATATTGTTTTATATATCTATTACATTTTTACTAGGGACTCACTGCCTATTAAGGTCCCGAGTTCACTTGCGGATAAGGTTTAATAAGTGAACACCGTGAGAATCAGTAATTTTAGAAATTGGGCAAAAATTGATTATTTACAACTACGACTCAACAAGACCTTATTTATGTTGGATTTGAAAACTAATTTATTGTATTCAATATAGAAGCAGTCCCGCGATACTGTGTTCTACATATATTCATGTTATAAGAAATAAGCTTTTCTCATGGAATTTTTGTTACGGCTTTAAAATTGCACGACTTTGCGAGTAATTCCAACTGTTGTATGAAAGCGTGAATAGTTTATGCTCTCTCTCTCTCTCTCTCTCTCTCTCTCTCTCTATATATATATATATATATATATATATATATATATATATATATATTATTTGGGAGTAATAACATGCAATTCTCTATCTATATAAGAGTCAGGTACATCCAAGGATGGTATACTGTTGCCACATCTGGGCAGAAGCTGCTAGAAAGGACTTGTCCTGCCTTGATAGAGTTCAAAATAGACTTCGTAGCCTCGTAGGAGATGTCCTTTTCTCTTCCTTGCAACCTCTATCTCACAGAAGAGATGTTGCGAGTTTGTCTCTGATGTATCGTTATTTTCATGGAAAGTGTTCGACTGAGCTTCAGTCTATGGTCCCCCCTCGACA
>NC_136485.1:45962354-45964854 GCF_053919585.1 Euprymna scolopes
TATACCTTTCGGAAAGGGAGCAACTGCGTTTTTGTGTTATATGGGACTACTGCCTTCTCCCCTGGACCAATACTCTGCCTACCTGGATGTATAACCCCGGACGATATGGTCCTCCTTCTTTTAATGGACTACCCAGGTTGTATCAAATTCCGTTTCCTATAATTATTTCCATATAATTATCATTCACCACTTAAAAAGCTATTTTTAATAATTGTGATGAAAAGCAAAATAAGTGTCTATTTACAGCTGAACATTTTGCTAAACACATTTCATTTCATCTGATGATATGAGCCATTATTGAAAATCCATGGATTAAGGAAATCAACATAACCCCTTCTATCTATTCCTTTGTCAAACAATAATTTCTTAATTAGAATATATGTGTCTATATGTTGTTTTTTCAGAATTTAAATACAACCACTTAACTTATATATATATATATATATATATATATATATACATGTATACATATAAAGTTTACTCTATTTCTTTGACATATAAAACGGAAAGAATTAAAATTACATATTTTAAGTTAATGTTGTCATATTCCGAAATAATTTTTAAAAAATATTTAACATAAAATTAATAGAGAACGTATTATATATAAATCTAAACATTTTAACTATTTCTTCTAAATTCTAAACATCTGCGTTAGTCCGTACGGCATGGGTTCAATAAATGATTTATAAATTAGTGTTTATATATATATATATATATATATATATATATATATATATATATATATATATATTGACAGATGAAGAAAGCGAACAGTAAGAGGACGAGTAATTTTATGTAGAGTGAAGAATGTATAGAATAATTAGATATTTTATTCATGGATAACGCGTATTTAGGAAATATTCGTTCTATGCTGTAAAATCACACGGGAGATGGAATCACCCGATTTAAATATGAGGAATATTTTCTAATAATAGAAGCGATAAAACGGAAATAAATGTGAGAGGAAATCCAGTTTAAAAATACCATTTGTGTACTTAT
This sequence comes from Euprymna scolopes, assembly GCF_053919585.1. Classification (NCBI taxonomy): domain Eukaryota; kingdom Metazoa; phylum Mollusca; class Cephalopoda; order Sepiida; family Sepiolidae; genus Euprymna; species Euprymna scolopes. Next base: position 45,963,354 of record NC_136485.1, read on the forward strand.
ATTTTTTGATTAATTAATGCGTGGTTGATTTCTTTTTCATATAAACATGTGGTTGTCATCACTACATACCTACATTCCCAGATACGTGACATCATTGAGAATGCTTGGTATCTGATTATGCTTCATTAACCCTTTGGCTTTCATTCATTTGACTTAATGAGAGAAACCAGCAAAACCCCATGGGTGAATCAGTCCTACATTCACACCATTGACATTACCATGAGCCTCCTTAATAAAGAATATCGCTTTACAAGCAATTAAAATCAGTTTTTTATGGAAATAGCCCCAGACAAAGCGTGAAGTCACTTCATGTAAAAGCTAATAAAAACAAAATATGATTATTACAAAGACAGGAGATGTTTATTGACCTTAGTTCTAAAAGGAACACAGTAAAAGACAAAGGTAAAACAGTCAACAAGAAGAGCTGTTATAACAGGAAGCTGTATTACAATGAGGTATCAGAACAGCGAATTGATGAAGATGACAACAGTCAAACTAGCAAGAACAAAACAATAACGAATACATTAGACAATTCTGAAGAAGACACGATATAAAAGCATTTTTCCGTACATAAAACCACGTTTTTAAAATAGATATATAGTGTAATCCGGGTATAAGGGACTTTGTCGTCTGGGTGTCTGGCGTTGCCAGGGTGTTTGGAGGTGTGTGTTGAGCAAAAAAAATAAAAATAAAAATAAAAAAAGGTGGTGGTAGGCAGCCTCGAACCCGTGACACAAAGGTGGAAAAGAAAGTGAAATAAAATCTGACATTGTACCGCTACTCCATGATGCGACCGGTAGTTTAAACGTTAAAATTACGTAAACTGGATCGAACTAATACGATGACTTGCAAAAATGTCTCGCAAAAAATCGACCATTCCTTGTAGAAAACTTCCCAGTTAAGTATGAAGGAATCAATGTTTTTGGTCAATTTTTCGATATCCGTTGTTCTTATATCCGGCTTGCACTGTATATTAACAAAGTTTCTAATTCTGAAGCAGGGAAAATCTCTCTTATATCCGTTTTTCTTATATTCTGTTGTTGCCTTATGCTGGGTGTTGTTGTAAAAGTTTCTGATGCATTTCATGTTTGTTGACAGAACTTATTCGCCGTAATGGTTTCACCTGCATTCAGAAAACTGTAATGGATACAACTGGTCACATACCAACAGCCAGCATTACCTTCTTTTGGTAGAACTCTGGCTTCTAGAAAATGTGATGGAGTTTTGTCCACGTCTAACCACTTAACTAAGAGATATATACATATTATTTTTTGTTTTATACTATTTTGTACATTTACTCTCTAACTGCCATATCCTGGCTAATTTTGTTTTCTATTTTAAGACATACCTCCTCAATCAAGCTACCCTCTTATTCCTTTATTCTATAACATTTTTTTACCATTATTTCTTATTAGTTTTTCCTTTATATTTTCATGAATGTAATTGTATATTTCCTTATATAACGCACGTGTTGAATTCATACCCACTAACGTATCATGAA